>NC_082710.1:102630840-102937871 GCF_030144855.1 Hypanus sabinus | reverse complement strand
GAAACCTGGAATTATTACATTTGATCCTCTCAGTCAAATCGTTATTAAAGATTTTGAATATTTAGTGCTCAAGCACTGATCCCTGTGATGATATATTAATCACAGCCTGCCAATGTGAAAAGGGCACATTTATTAAGAATCAGGTTTAATATCACTGCAATATGTCGTGAGAATTTGTTGCTATATGGTAGCAGTACATTGCAATACATCATTTTAAACACTGTAGATTACAGTAAGAAGCATATAGGTATTTAAAAATTAAATTAAATAAGTAGTACAAAAAGAGAAAAAAAATAGTGAGGTAGTGTTCATGGGTTCAATGTCCATTCAGAAATCTGATGGCAGAAGGGAGGCTCCTGTAACTCCTCCCTGGTTGCAGCAATGAGAAGAGGGTAACTCCTGGGTAACTGAATTAACTTAATTACTTACATCCTTCATATACATGAGGAGTGACAATCTTTACTTTATGTCTCAGTCTAAATGTACATTGTGTAATTTATGGTAATTTATGATAAATAGTATGTACAACAGGGTACTCAATATAACATAGATTTAGAGTTGCAGCAGCATGAATTAAGCAGTCTTATGGTCTGGTGGAAGAAGCTGTCCCGGAGCCTGTTGGTCCTGGCTTTTATGCTGTGGTACCGTTTCCCGGATGGCACAGTTGGAACAGTTTGTGGTTGGGGTGACTCAGGTCCCGAATGATCCTTCAGGCTCTTTTTACACACCTGGTTTGTATATGTCCTGAGTAGTGGGAAGTTCACATCTAGAGATGTGCTGGGCTGTCCACACCACTGTCTGCAGAGTCCTGTGATGAAGGGAAGTACAGATCCCATACCAGGCAGTGATGCAGCCTGTCAGGATGCTCTCAATTGTGCCCCTGTAGAAAGTTTTTAGGATTGGAGGGCCCATCCCAAACTTCCTCAACCATCTGAGGTGAAAGAGGCACAGTTGTGGCTTTTTCACCACACAGCCAATATGTACAGACCACATGAGATCCTTGATAATGTTTATGCCGAGAAACTTAAAGCTGTTCACCCTCTCAACCTCAGACCCATTGATGTCAATAGGGGTGAGCCTGTCTCCATTCCTCCTGTAGTCCATAACCAACTCCTTTGTTTTTATGACATTGAGGGAGAGGTTTTTTTCTTGACACCACTGTGTCAAGGTGATGACTTCTTCTCTGTAGGCTGAGTAGGCCAATTGGTGTAGTATCATCAACAAATTTAACTAGCTGATTGGAGTTGTGGGTGGTGATACAGTCATGGGTATTCAAAGAATAAATGAAGGGGCTTAGGACACAGCCCTAGGGGATTCCTTTGTTGAGGGTCAAAGGGGCAGGGGTGAGGGAGCTCACTCTTACCACCTGCCAGCGATCTGACAGGAAGTCCAGGCTCCAGGTGAAGGCCAAGATTGAGCTTCTTGTCAAGCCTGGGGTGGGGGGGATTTGTGGTGTTGAATGCTGAACTATAGTCCAAGAAGCATCCTTCTTCTCCGGATGTATAAAGACAGTGTATAGAGCTGTGGCTATTGCATCATCAGTCAATTGGTCCTTAATGATGGATGCTGCCTTTTTGACACTTTGCTCCTTGAAGATGTCCTGGATGCTGGGAAGGCTAGTGCCCATGATAGAGCTGACTGAGTTTACAACTTTCTGAAGCTTATTTTGATCCTGTGTGGTGCCCCTCCCCTCCATACCAGACGGTAATGCAGCCAGTTAGAATGCTCTCCATGGTACATCTGTAGGAATTTACAAGTGTCATTGGTGTCATACAAAATTTCCTCAGACTCAAAATGAAATATAGTCTCTGTCATGCCTTCTTTGTAGCTGCATCAATATGCTGGGTCCAGTGGAGATCCTCAGAGACGTTAACACGCAGGAACTTGAAACTGCTCACTCCTTCCACTGCTGATCCCTCGATGAGGACTGGTGTGTGTTCCTTCACCTAACCCTTTCTGAACAGACTTCTGATGGCACCATTAAGAAGGCAACCCTTGTGAGCAGCTCTGATGGAAAACATCTAATATTTATTTCTACTATTTGTTTTCTATTAATTAACCAACACATTACAAATATGTATATTGCCCCCAATTTTGAGTGTTCTGACCATTTTCCAGAGTTTGTCTCGTACAAATGATTGTACCAAACTTCCCACTAACATCAGACCAAACACATAAATATGTTAAAGAAATAATGATTTTTTACAAAAGTATTTCTTCAGGATGCCACAAATTGCTAATTAGAATCTTAATTGCATTTTAGCAACCTTTGTTTTTTGTGTTAATTTATCCTAATTTTCAACAGATACATTAAACAGACTATATAAAAATAGCTGAACATTTAACTGAATGGAATGCGTGAACAGAAAATTGTACAACGTGTCATTTAAAACCGACAAGTTGTTCGCAAGGTAATGTGGCATTGAAAATTATTGGCATCCAGTTGGGTAAGTTAATCTGTTGCTCACTGCAGTCTGAGTCCAAGAAGTCAGGTGCTATAAAAATGGCCTTCCACAATAATACGAACTTTTAATTCTGACTGGTTGCATCAGCGTATTGTGTGTATACAGCAATGCGCAGGATCGAAGATATTACAGAGGCTTGTAGACTCAGCAGCTCCGTCACGGGCCCTAGCCTCTCTGCCACCAAGGACATCTGTTTTAGACAATTTCTCAAGAAGGCTACATCCATCATTAAGTACCCTCACAATCAGATAGCTGAGGACGCACACTCAAAGTTCAAAGTAAATTTATTATCTAAGTACCTATATGTCACTATATACAATCTTAAGATTAATTTTCCTGTCGGCATACTCAATAAATCTGTAGAATAATAACTATAACATAAACCATGGAAGACCACACCAACTTGGCATCAACTAGAGTGCAAAACCCAACAAACTGTGCAAATCAATAAATAAACAGTTGAGAATATGAGATGAAAAGCCCTTGAAAGCGAGTATACAGGTTGTGGGAACATTTCAGTAATGTGGCAAGAGACGTTGAGTAAAGTTATCCCCTTTGGTCCCATTCTGTTCAAGAGACTGGCGGCTAGGTGTCATAACTGTTTCCGAACCTGATGTTGTGAGTTCTGAGGCTCTTGTACTTTCTTCCTGATGACAGCAGCGAGAAGAGAGCATGGCCTGGGTTGTGGGTGTCCCTGATGATGGACTCTGCTTTCCCTCAACAACGTTTCATGTAGATGTGCTCAACGGTGGGGAGGGCTTTACCCATGATGGGCTGTAATGTTTTAGGAACAGATGCTTCCCCTCCACCAGCAGAGTTCTGTATACTGCACGAACCCATGAACATTATCTTACATTTTGCTCTTTTTTGCACTACTTATTTTTAAATATTTCTTATTGTAACTTATAGTAATTTTTATGTACTGCTGCCAAAAAACAACATATTTCACAACACATGTGATCATAAACCTGATTTTGATTCTAATCCCTTCATTTCGTGTGTCACTGGAACACAGGTAATCTCGGTGGGGCATTGTGGAGAAAGGCCAAGATTGAGAGATCGGTATGGGTCTCATTCCAGTGGTCAGATGCCACAGAGGAACAAATCAGAGATCTGTGATTGGTCACTACATGGTCAATGCAACCGATAGTTCAGGTGGATAGGGTGACTCACAAGCCTGTGATTGTTTGTTGGTGAGTGAATACAAAAACAGTGCCAATCCAAATAAGTTCCCTCTGCCTGCCCATGGTTTACACCCCGCATTCCTTACCTGTTTATGTGCCTATCTAAATCTCTCTTTAATGTCGCCATTAAATTTGCTTTTGCCATTCCTCGTGACTGCACATTCCAGGCAGCTACCACTCTCTGTGTGTTAAAAAAAATTTACCATGTAAATCTCCTTTAAACTTAAATGAACTCGGGTCTTTGACATCGTAAACATCGCCCATCAGAGGCACACTTCATAGCCATGTGCACAGCTAGCAGCAGAAACAGATTCATAATGAGAAGTGCCAATTTAAATTTTCAGAGTGATTCAGTTTGTCCCAAAAATCATAATCACTTACTGCTGCAGAAAAAAAAGCCACCATCATACACATGACACTGAAAAGAGAAGTTCTACATGATTAAATTGAGAGGCCCATAGATATGAGGCAGAATTGCTGAACATCAGTTGTTAAAGCTAAAATTGGTAGATAGCATTAGATTTATATCACTAGAAATATAATAAAAGTTATGATATTTATTTTGGAGCTAATTAGTGATTTTTGTTTAATAAGTTCAAAGAACAAATTGCAATAAATAATTTAAAAGATAAATTGATTATATAACCTTATGGGTTTTTAAATTGTTAATGTGGTTTTATTTTCAAGTTATGTTCCATATAGTCACACAGTCTATCTATCTATTTGTTTGTTTATTTATTTATTATTCTCTGTTTTATATTTGTATTTGCACAGTTTGTCTTCCTTTGCAGACTGGTTGCTTGTCAGTCTTAGTATATAGTTTTTCACTGATTCTATTGCATTTCTTTGTTCTCCTGTGAATACCTGCAAGAAAATGAATCTCAGGGTAGTATATGGTGACAGATACATACTTTCATAATAAGTTTACTTTGAACTTTGGAATTTTGAAAAGAAAGCAAAATGGTGAGATAGTGTTCATGGACCAATCAGGAATCCAATGGAGGAGGGGAGGAAGTTGCTATTCTTATACTGTAGTGTACACATCAGTGAAATTACATCAATTGGATTTTTAATTACTGTTACAATGTAGGCCTTGCTGAAAAGGAAGCATTATTCTAGCAATCCAGAAATTTTAAATGAATCCCAAAGTGAAATTCTGTTGCTTTACTTGAAAGTGAGCTGGGGTTTTGCTCATTCTTAGAGATTCTGACATTCTGATTGGTTGCCTCACTGTCCGGTCTGGGCATGGGGGGGCTACTGCACAGCATTGAGGTTTGCTGCGGAGAGCTGTGAAATTAGTCAGCTTCATCATTAGTACTAGCCTCTGTAGTACCCAAGATTCCTTCAAGGAGTGGTGTCTCAGAAAGGCGGTGTCCATCATTAGGGACCTCCACCACCCAGGACATGCCCTGTCCTCATGGTTACCATCAAGAAGAACGCACAGAAGCCTGAAGGCACACACTCAGTGATCCAGGAACAGCTTCATCACCTCTGCCATGGGACTTCTAAATGGACATTGAGCCCATGAACACTCCTCACTACTTCAAAATTTCTGTTTTTGCACTACTTATTTAATTTAACTACTTAATATACATGCTGTAATTCACATTTTTAAAATCTATATTTATCATGTATTGCTTTGTGCTGCTGCCGCTAAGCTAACAAATTTCATGTCATATGCCAGTGATATTAAACCTGATTCTGACTCTGAAAGCAACCTCTGAGACAAATCTCTGGTGTGAGGCAGACTTTTAGAATTCCCCTGTATTACCAATATTTTTGTGCTTTGCATAATAGCTTTTTCAAATGTGTTTTTTTGCTGTAACTCTTTGGAGATCTTGGAAAAAAAAACTGAAAGTGCTGGGAAATTTATGTATGGTAGAAATTGCAATGTGTGAATCACTTGTGTCTGATTGACCCAGTGCAGGTTGTACATAATACAATGACTTCAGCTCACTCCCGTGATAGTTGTGTGAAACCAGCAGCAACCATTCTGTTATTATTGCCATTAGCACTTATCCATTGGGTGTCATTTTGAGAATAGCTCACACCAAATAAAACTGTTGTTGATTGAATCCGCATCTAGTAGCTTTTAAGGGGAGTGGGTATTCATTGCTCCAACGACATCTAGAAGTTTTGACATTGGTTTAAAGAGTAAAAATGAAAAAAAGGGTAGAGAACAGCCAGCTTAATATTTCAACACCACTGTGACCTTCTGATACCTCACATACATTCTGAGGGGTAAATGCAAGCAGGCGTTTCCCACAAGTACGGTGAGACTAGAACTGGAGGTCACAGGTTAAAAGACCTGTGGTCCCCATTAATATTTAATGGGGACCTGAGGGAGAATGTCTTCACTCAGAGGGTCATGAGGGTGTGGACTGAGTTGCCAGTATAAGTGGTGGATGCGGGTTCAACTGCAACATTTAAGAGAAGCTTGGATAAATAGATGGATGGAAGGGGTATGGAGGGCAATTGCCAGTGGCCTTGGAAGCCATTTAGGTTGCTGACGACAAGCCGTTACCGAGTGGTTAGCATCAAGAATGGAAGAAAGAAAAGAAAGAAGAAAAGAAGAAAAAAGGAGATAGTCCATCCAGATGTATTTCAAATCATAATCCCCAGATGACTCACACTACCAGGTTCAGAACCAGTTAATATCCCTCAACCATCAGACTCTTGAAGCAAAGGGGATAACTTCATTCACCCTGTCTTGAAATGTTCCCACCTATGGACTCACTTTTAAGGACTCTTCATCTTGTGTTCTTGATAGTTATTGCTTATTTATTTATTATTATTATTTCTTTCTTTTTGTATTTGCACAGTTTGTTGCCTTTTACACATTGGTTGAATGCCCAAATAGGCGTGGCCTTTCATTGGTTATGGTTATTATTCTATAGTGTATTTATTGAGTATGCCCGCAAGAAGATGAATCTCAGGGTTGTATATTGCGACATATATGTACGTTGATAATAAGTTTACTTTGAACTTTGAATGAAGCACCCTGAGTGCTCAAGAAGGTTGAATGATTTCTCACAACTTCTAAGTTAGGGGAGGCACAGTAGTGTAGCGGTTGGTACGATGCTATTACAGCTCGGATATTCTGGTGTTCAGAGTTCAATTCCCATGCCATTCTATAAGGAGTCTTTGTACATCCTGTGGAATGCATAGGTTTTCCCTGGGTGATCCAGGTTCCCACCACAGTCCAAAGGCATACTGGGTAGGTTAATTGTCCCGTGATTAGGTTAGGGTTTATCAGAGCTGTGGGGTTGCTTGCTCAGAGGGCTGGAAGGGCCTACTCCATGCTGTATCGCAAAATAACTAAAATAAAATCAGCAAATTCCATCTCCCAAAATCAACTCAAACTCTGTTCCGCAGTCACCTAACAACAATCTTTTTCGATTATGATTAAAGTCCAATGTTTATGTCCCCATGACACCCACACGTGTTTCTCAGTATTGCAGCACTCACACCCATACTGCACAGTTTAAACACACATACCTATCTTTCTAACCATGCCAGGAACACCCACATTGTTGGGCACATTCCAGCAGTTCCTCATGCAGGTGAAGGCAGCACATAGTTAACACTAGTAGATTGACAAGGGCCAGGCCCACATCTAGTCTTATCAGTGTTCCATTTAAAGCAGTTACAAAATCAGCTCTGCTGTGGACCTGGATTCATTCCTGACCTTGGTGCTTTCGGTGTGGAATTTGTACACCCCGCCCTTAAACTCACGGCTTTCTCCCAAGAACTCTGGTCTCCTCACACATGCCAGAGATTTGCTTGCAGTTTAACCAACCACTGTAAAGTGGCAAAATAATCTAACTGGCTAATGAGCAGATGAGTTTGCAGAGGTACAGGCCATAGAAGCCATGGGAGAGTGAGACTGATGGTATAGTTGGTGGGGTAGCCAGTATCACGTCCTAATAGATCCAACAGACCAGGATCAACTATGACCTCCAGTGCCATGTGTGAGGTGGTTGGACTGGTTTGAACCCTTTGACTGGTTTCCCTCAGGTCTCCAGATCCTCCCACAGGTCAAACTCGTGTAGGTTGGTAGGCTAATTGCTGTTGTAAATTGTCCCTAGTTCTGTATGTGAATGATAAAATCAGGGAAACTTGATGGGAATGTGGAGAGAGTATTTTATGGGAAAATTAGGTGGGATTACTTTGCTTCCCATAGTTTTGGTTCGATAGGTTGACATGGTCTTTCAATGTCAAAGAGGTAATATGGATATCTCAAGCCATTGATGATTGGTGTCAAGAACTCCAACATCAAGCCCAGGTCATATTGTTCTGTTGAGAAGCTCTGTTGCTTTTGCTGTGGCAATCACTCAACACAGATGAACCAGTTCTAACAGATACATTTATTATAAGAGGCAAGAGTACACAGTTGCTGTATGCAAAACTGAACAAAGCAAATCACGCCTGCCACAGTAGCAATCCAGCAAATGTTCAGAATCAGGTTTATTATCACTGGCATATGTCAAGAAATTTGTTGTGTTGTGGTGGCAACAGTGTACAAGGCATAAAAATTTACCATGAGTTTCAATAAGAAATATATTTAAAAAACCATAGTGTATAAAGAGAGCAAAAAATGAGCTCCATTCAGCAATCTGATGGTGGAGGGGAGAAACTGTGTCTTCAGGGTCCTGTACCTCTTCCATGAGAAGGAGGCATGTTCTGGATGGTGAGGGTCTTTCATGATGAATGGCACCTTCTTGAGGCGTCGCCTATAGAAGATGATGGGGTGGCTGGTCCCCAAGATGGAGTTGGCTGAACTTAAACCCCCTGCAGGATTTTCTGATTCTGTGCCGGATGGTAATGTAATCAGTCAGAATGCTCTCCATGTAGAAACTTGCTGGAGTCTTAGATGACATACTAAATCTCCTCACATTCCTAATGAAATATAGCCACTGTTGTGCCTTCTTTGTAATTGCATCAATATGTCGGGCCCATGGTAGATCTACAGAGATGATGATGTCATAGAACTTAAAGCTGCTCATCCTTTTTCATTGCTGACCCATTGATGAGGATTGGCCTGTTTTCAAAGAATGTTCTAATGGGAAGGGAATATTTACAGTAGAAAGCCATAGAATCAGAACAAGGTTTAATATCACCAGTATATGTCATGAAATTTGTTGTCTTTGCAGCAGCAGTACAATGCAATACATAATAATAGAAAAAGCATGAATTACAGTAAATATCTACAGATATATATATATAACACACACTAAATAGTTAAATTAAATAAGTGCAAAAATAAAAATAAAATACAAAGTAGTGAGGTCATATTCGTGGATACAGTGTCCATTCAGAAGTCGAATGGCAGAGGGGGAAGAAGCTGTTCCTGGATCATTGAGTGTGTGTCATCAGGATCCCGTACCTCCTTCCTGATGGCTAGCAATGAGAACAGGGAATGAGGCTCTATGAATGTTGAATGGATAATGGAAAACATATAGGTTGCAAGCCATTAGTGGTAATAAAAGAAAATCAGTAGTTTTCAAAATTAGAATAAGAATTTATAATCAGAATATCAACATGAATATTTCAAAATAAATTTTATTTTTAGAACATATATACTAAAGAAGAATAGATAATAACAATGTATGGCTTTCTTTACATCTGGGATATCTTTTAGTCTATACATATATACATAGTGTTATTGGTTCTATACACTTGCAGTGTGAGCACGTCCTGAAGTTTGTACAGAACAGTGGTGCCACCCATGTTGCTCCTTTGTGTTATGCAAAACTATATATTAACATGATTACTGATGCATCTGCAGACAATTCTCTTGTGGGAAGGAACACGTAAGAAGAGGAAGTTTGGCGAGATGCCAGAATCACGTTGAACTGGAAAGTACAGAATTTATAAAATTCATATAGTGGAGTAAAGGGCATGTTTCTGTGTTGTCCAGACAACCTCCACGTTATGACTGTTCACATAATGGAAATCTGCGCTTGCAGAATTTACAAATCACTACCCAAAATGGTGAGATCCAGGACCAAGCTCGCACTCATTTGCAGGGGGCAGGGATCCAGAATGCAAGAAAGGATAGCAAGATGAAGAATAAAGGACAGGTGGGGATTACACAGTTCTGGAATGTTAAGTGTGTAGTAGAGAAAGGTGAGGCGGAACAAGTGATAAGGAGGACACATGTAAAGAGGGATGGTCTGACGGAACATGGAGTTAAATGTGCAGAAAGAATAAGTAAATTTAGGAAGGACAACAAAATTCAAGGGGCGTATAGCCCGATGGGAGTTCGGGGAGCTGGGTTAAGCACAATAGGCAACGATTTAAACAGAGAGAGGAGAAATGGGCTAAAAATTCTATATCTGGATGCACAAAGTGTCAGAAATAAAGCGGATAAGCTTGAAGTTCAGGTGTGAATGGGTAACTATGATGTTGTTGGGATAACGGAGACATGGCTGCAGGGAGATCAGACCTGGGAAATGAATGTACAAGGGTATACGTGCTATCGTAGAGACAGAAATGTGGGCAGAGGGGGTGGGGTGGCCCTGTTGGTGAGATATGAGATTCAGTCCTTTGCAAGGGGGGGGGGGACATAGGATCAGGAGAAGTAGAGTCTGTGTGGATAGAACTGAGGAACAGTAAGGGCAAAAAGGCCCTAATGGGTGTTGTCTACAGGCCACCAAACGGTAGCATGGATATTGGATGCAAGTTGAATAGAGAGTTAACATTGGCATGTGGCAAAGGTAATGTCGCAGTAGTTATGGGGGATTTCAACATGCAGGTGAACTGGGAGAATCAAGTTGGTGCTGGACCCCGGGATAGGGAGTTTGTAGAGTGCCTACGGGATGCATTCTTGGAACAGCTTGTACAAGAGCCGACCAGGGCTAAATTCTGGATTTAGTGTTGTGTAATGAACAGGATTTGATAAGCGATCTTGAAGTAAAGGAGCCATTAGGAGGTAGTGGCCACAATATGATAAGTTTTTATCTGCAATTTGAGAAGGATAAGGGCAGATTGGAGGTGTCAGTGTTGCAGTTGAACAAAGGAGACTATGGAGCCATGAGGGAGGAGCTGGCCAAAGTTAACTGGATGGATATGCTAGCAGAAAAGATAGTGGAACAGCAATGGCAGGTATTCTTGGGAATAATGCACAAGGTGCAAAATCAGTTCATCCCTCAGAGAAGGAAGGATTCAAAGGGGGGAAAGGGGCCACAGTGGTTGACAAAGGAAGTCAGAGATTGCATAGCATTAAAAAAAAGGAAGTATGACAGAGCTAAGGTGAGTGGGAGGACAGATGATTGGGAAATTTTTAAGGAACAACAGAACTTAACTAAAAAGACAATATGGGGAGAAAAAATGAGGTACGAACGCAAGCTAGCCAGGGATATAAAGGAGGATAGCAAAAGCTTTTTTAGGTATGTGAAAAGAAAGAAGATAGTTAAGAACAATGTTGGGCTCTTGAAGAATGAATTGGGTGAAATTGTTATGGGAAACAGAGAAATGGCAGAAGAATTTAATAAGTACTTTAGATCTGTCTTCACTAGGGAAGACACAAGCAATCTTCCAGATGTATGGATGGGCCAAGGACATAGGGTAACAGAGGAAATGAAACAGATTGACATTAGGAAGGAAACAGTGATGAGTAGACTGATGGGACTGAAGGCTGACAAATCCCCACGTCCAGATGGTCTGCATCCTAGGGTACTAAAGGAGGTGGCTATGGAAATTGCGGATGCATAGGTAATCATTTTCCAATGTTCCTTAGATTCAGGATCAGTTCCTGAGGATTGGAGAATGGCTAATGTTATCCCACTTTTTAAGAAAGAAGGGAGGGAGAAAACAGTGAACTATCATCCTGTCAGCCTAACATCAGTAGTGGGGAAGATGCTAGAGTCCATTACTAAAGATGAAATAGTGGCATATCTAGATAGCAGTGATAGGATTAGGCTGAGCCAGCATGGGTTTACCAAGGGCAAGTCATGCTTGACTAATCTATTGGAGTTTTTCGAGGATGTAACCAGGAAGTTAGACAAGAGAGATCCAGTGGATGTAGTGTACCTTGATTTTCAGAAGGCATTTAATAAGGTCCCACATAGGAGATTGGTGGGTAAAATCAGAGCTCATGGCATTGGGGGGAAGATATTGACATGGATAGAAAACTGGTTGGCAGATAGAAAGCAAAGGGTAACGGTGAATGGGTGTTTCTCGGAATGGCAGGTGGTGACTAGTGGGGTGCCACAGGGCTCAGTATTGGGACCACAGCTGTTTACGATTTACATCAACGATTTAGATGAAGGCATTGAGAATAACATCAGCAAGTTTGCTGATGATACTAAGCTGGGTGACAGTGTGACATGTGATGAGGATGTTAGGAGAATTCAGGGTGACTTGGATAGGCTGGGTGAATGGGCAGATACTTGGCAGATGACGCTTAATGTGAATAAGTGTGAGGTTCTCCACTTTGGGAGTAAGAACAGGAAGGCAGATTATTATCTGAACGGTGTAGAGTTAGGTAAGGGAGAAATACAAAGAGATCTAAGAGTCCTTGTTCATCAGTCACTGAAGGTGAATGAGCAAATGCAGCAGGCAGTGAAGAAGGCTAATGGAATGTTGGCCTTTATTACAAAGGGAATTGAGTACAAGAGCAAGGAAATCCTTTTTCATTTGTACAGGGCCCTGGTGAGACCACACCTGGAGTATTGTGTACAGTTTTGGTCTCCAGGGTTAAGGAAGGACATCCTAGCTGTAGAGGAAGTGCAGCGTAGATTCACAAGGTTAATTCCTGGGATGTCCGGACTGTCTTACGCAGAGAGGTTAGAGAGACTGGGCTTGTACACGCTGGGATTAAGGAGATTGAGAGGGGATCTGATTGAAACATATAAGATTATTAAGGGATTGGACAAGATAGAGGCAGGAAATATATTCCAGATGCTGGGAGAGTCCAGTACCAGAGGACATGGTTTGAGAATAAGGGGTAGGTCATTTAGGACAGAGTTAAGGAAAAACTTCTTCTCCCAAAGAGTTGTGGGGGTTTGGAATGCACTGCCTCGGAAGGCAACGGAGGCCAATTCTCTGGATGCTTTCAAGAAGGAGCTAGATAGGTATCTTATGGATAGGGGAATCAAGGGATATGGGGACAAGGCAGGAACCGGGTATTGATAGTAGATAATCAGCCATGATCTCAGAATGGCAGTGCAGGCTCGAAGGGCCGAATGGTCTACTTCAGCACCTATTGTCTATTGTCTATTGTCTCATGAAATTTATCCTCCAAGAGCACCACAACCTTGCTGTAGGGTTTGGAGGCTTGCACGCCTCAATATCCCAGAAAGCTATGTCGGCTAGAGTCAGGGCCTTGTTCTTTGATTCTTTTTGGGGTCACCCATGCCAAACAGGTCAAAGGGTAGAGGCCAGACTAACAGTGCTCCACTGGTCTTCCAGGTTCGGGGGTTCAGCTCAGGGCCAACAACCCTGACTAGTTAAAGAAGGTGTTATGGAAACAGCAATGAAGCTGGAGGACCTTTATAGCTGCCCTAAGAGCCAGTGGTGAAAAGGACAGGAAGTAAATAAGTAACTCATGAAATTCATAGAATTTATAACAACGTAGCTTAGCACAGAACAGTACTTCGGCTCAGAATATTGTGCCAACCTTTAACCTACCTCCAAATCAATCTTATTCTTCCCTCCTACATTTCCCTACACTTCTCTATCATCCATTTGCCCATCTAAGTGTCTCCCAAATGTCTCTAATATATCTGCCTTGGCAGTGTGATCCATACCCCTACCACTCTGTACGTAAAAAAACTTACCTCTGACCTCCCCACTGGACCTTCCTCCAAACACCTTAGAGTTATGGCCACTTGTATTAGTCATTTCTACCCTGAGGAAAAATCTCTGGCTGTCTGCCTGATCTACACTTCTTATCATCTTGTACATCTCGATCAAGTCACCTCCCACCCTCCTTCACTCCAAAGAGAAAACCTCTAGTCAACTAAAGTAAATAAATAATCATAAAATTAATATTTTAAGCATGTGCTTCTTGATGACGTGGCCTTACATTATGGAAAATCACAATATGAATTGTTTGCTTAGGACACAACCCTCTATAATGTGAGAGTCGCCTGTTTTGCACTTTGATTCTTAAAATCCACTAACGGGGTGAAATATCACCAGGATTTTTTTTCATCAGTATTGTTTACTCAATCAGAAGTGATCAGCAAAAACAAAAAGGAAGATGAAGGTCATGAGATAAAGTATTTAGAAGGCCAAATCAACTTATGTGAAAATGAGATAAAGTATTTAGAGCAAATCAATCTAATTATACTATTACAGCTATTATACAGATCTAGCACAATCTCCCTGATCATATATACTTTACCTTCACTAATAAAGGATAGCATGTGGAAACCTCTTCAGCCATCTTTTGACCTGTTATGCTACCTTTGAAAATATGTTCATATACTGTACATACCTCCATCCTATTCAATATTGTTTCTTTTCTATGAGTGGAATTAGATGTGAGGCAGATGGGAAAGTGGTGAAGGGTAGCAGATCCAGTGGGTTGAGTTGGTGACAGCTAGATGGAATCCAGAGGGGGGTGAGGGGAAAGAGAGGGTAAACAGGGGCTGGGGGGGGGATTTGAAAAGAACTGGATTTGTAGAGGATCCAGGTGGATCAAAAAGAGAGAGAAAAGAAGTTCAAAGAACATTTCTTATCAGAGTATGCATACTGTTGGCTAGCAGGGTGGAGATATGCCCTGACCTAAGGAGGTGTAAGGTGCTCCTGCCTTCCGCTAGCCTGCAGGTCACCCTTGGGGAAGGTGTAACACCTGCTTAGGCCCCCCTCTCCCAATCAGTCATGTGAAGCCACCAATAGGAGGTGGGAGATGGTTGTATCAGCAGCTGGTGCATATTGCAAGTCCTGGTTATGTGACCACTGATGCCAGGCAGACTATATCTGAAGAGTTTTGATAAATGCTGAGGTTATCCATCTTGTAAAGACACTGCCCAGAAGGCTGCAATAGCAAACCACTTCTGTAGAAGAATTTTCCAAGAACAATCACGGTCATGGAAAGACCATGATCGCCCACATCAAATGACACAGCACATAAGGACGATGATGACAACCTATACTGTATACAACTTTGAGAGTCATCTCCTTACAGGCAGCCACAAAACACAGAAACCCAAACAGAACCCATTAAAAAAAAAGATCATCAAACACCCAATGCGTAGAAATAAAAAATAAATCACCCTAACAATAAACGCAAGCAAATAACATTAAGAACTGAAGTTCACAAAAGTGAGTCCACAGCCAATCCAGGAGCCTGTGAGTTGCAAGCCAGAGCTTCGGTTCAGCGCAGAGATGAGTAAACGTCATGAGCAGAAGCTGAATACTGCTCCAATCCTCTCCTCTGGCCGCATCACCCTGACCTTTTCAGTCTGGCCCGGTGCTTATTTCAGCCAAACTGCGGGTCAAACCTCAGTAGCAGAACTGGGCCCTGTTGCCTTGACTCTGCCTTGTCTCACCTCTGTTCTGCTGCTTTGAATTGGTTCCAAATCTGCCCCAGCAATGGTCATACATTGGCTGGTTCCCCACTCTCGGGTCCCACCACCTCGCTTTGGCCTGTATACATCACGCCCCACTCATCCTGCACCTTCAAGACTTCACACTGCAAAAATACCAAGTCATACGGGCGGTTCTGAAGCTCAACTCCAACAGGAAGTTACAGGCTAGTGATTGCAGCGATCGTTCACCAGAAAATGTATGCTTAACAAAGTGGTGGCATGAACATTGATTTCTCTAACTTCCGTTAATGCCCTCCTCCCCTTCTTACCTCATCCCTTATCTATCTATCTATCTGTCTATCTATCTGTCTATCTATCTATTTATTATTACCCTTTTTTTCTCGCTCTTCCCCTCTCACAATCATTCCTTGTCTGTTCTCTATCTCCCTCTGGTACTCCCCTCCCCCTTTCTCCCTAGGCCTCCCGTCCCATGATCCTTTCCCTTCTCCAGCTCTGTATCCCTTTTGCCAATCGACTTTCCAGCTCTTAGCTTCACCCCACCCCTCCAGTCTTCTCCTATCATTTCGGATCTCCCCCTCCCACTGTGGTGAACTACATATACCTGTCTGGACACGCCCCCCCCCCCCCCCCCGCTGACTGCTCCTGTGGCTCCTCCCACAGACCCCTGTATAAAGGCGGTTGGAGGCACTGCTCCCCCCTCAGTCTCCAGGATGTTGTGTGGTCGTTTTTTGCAGCTAATAAAAGCCTGTCGTTTGCCTCCTGTCTCCGAGAGTTATTGATGTTGTATCACCCACTTTCAAATCTCTTACTATCTTTTCTTTCAGTTAGTCTTGACGAAGGGTCTCGGCCCAAAACGTTGACTGTACTTCTCCCTATAGATGCTGCCTGGCCTGCTGCGTTCCACCAGCATTTTGTGTGTGTTGCTTGGACTTCCAGCATCTGCGGATTTCCTTGTGTAGTTGTGTTTGCTGCCAGCAAGTCGTCACTGTGTTTCATCAGCGCCATCTTAAACCAAAACTGGAGAAGTCAATGTTCGTACCTTTGGTTTGTATTTCCAGGCAGAATATGAGATGCTGTTCATTAAGTGTGTATTTGGCTTCGGCCTGACAGTGGAAGAATCCGAGGACAGACAAATTGGTGTGGGAATGGGGACAGTTGGAATATTGCACTGCTTCCCCACCAATCCTAGTATAGTGATAGTGACAGCACGTTTCTCTAAATACCTATTGCAGCTCTTTGTGTCAGAGCTTCATTAATCAGATCATTAATTACCTGGTTGAAAGTGAGACTTCAATGGCCTTTAGAAAATTGTTGTGACCTAAGTGGTGGTCCCAGTCCCAGTCAATGTATCATGCTGAAACTGATACACTCAAGGAATGTTTTTTCTGGTATCTAGCGGCAGAAATAAATTCTAAATAATGTGGAAGTAATTAAACACATTGCTTTCTTCTTTAACCGTTCAGTGCATGAATGCTTAATGGGTTTAAATCCCTTAGGCAGTACTGTCTATTTTACATGCTCCAGTTAATAATCTGGTGTTCGGTCTTGGTGCAACAGCCAAGTTAATGCAAAATATCCAGAATTCCTAATCACCCTTATATTCGACATTGTCTAAAGCTTTGAGAGAAAGCTCAGGCTGGAAGGTTCAGTACTGGATACAGCTGGTTATCCTCTTACACCTCAACTCATGACTGTGTGGAGTCTGCAGTGAAGCTTGTATCTAAAGCAGATCTTATCTCACAACAATTTGAAATCCCAGGGAAGACAATATTCCAGTTTTTGCATCATTCAGAGGGTACTTCATGCACCTTAGAATGATGCAGGATGTTGTTTGACAGATGAACTAACAGGTGGGAGAGACATAGCAAACATTATGATGATTAGATAGAACTGGCAGAAAATGACCAGAGGAAAGAGAAATCCAGAGATAGGACTGCAGTGGATGAGGCTTTATTAACAGTTACCCAGTAGCATTAGAATATAATTGTCACATTCTTTAACTGAGTCCTGACAGGCACTACTGAAATGTCCGGGAGGCATTGCTGAATGTCTAATCTGTTTCTTTGCGGAGCTGATAATGCTGTCTTGCCTTTTACTGTGAAGAGATGATCCTTCACTTCAGCTGATGACCACTGGGTGTTTTCAAATGTTCAAGACAATTCTTGCTACAGTGCTTTGCAAATTTGATGTCTTCTACTTGCTTGAAGGATATCAGCCATCTTGCTGCAGAAATTGATCAAAATGGTTCAGGTTCAGTCTTCTTGAAGCAGAAATAGTAATGGCAGAAGAAGTGTAGGTGCTTAAGCACTGAAGGGAAACACAAAAAAATGGAAGACTTCTGAATATTCATGAAAAAAGTGGAGCATAGCATAAATTCCAAATACCAGAATCACTATTCTCCAGTCCCTTAATGCCCAAGGATAAAATGATGATATCTTCAAATGTTCTACTGACACTTGTCTCAGTAGAATGCTGCCAACACTGAGGATGCATTACTGCAAATAACTTCTATCATTTCAAACAGAAGCATAAAAGTAATGGGTTCCAAACCTCAACTATAGCCATTCTTACTGTGGATTATCCCTGAGAGTAAAATGTCATCATTTAAAGGACACAACAAGCACCTTGTTGTTACACATAGACATCGAGTGCTGCACTTGGCAGTCCTTTGAAAATTGGTTTCTGTGAGTGATTCATGTCAGGCTTTCTGGTGTCCCCCTCTTTCACCTTGCCGTGGACTGTAGTTGAGAAGAGCCTAGTTTTACACAATTTCCAGTTTCAAGGAAGAGGAAATAAAGGACATTTAAGTAAAAGTTAAGGAAATCCTTTTAGGTAATTTATATTGAGCTTGAATTCAGATATGACATTTGACACTGATTCCCTCTATGTGTTTGCTACTGTACTTAGAGCTTGTAACTTCAAGGTCTGTTCAAAAAACCTTGTGATAATAGTAGTCTTTAAGAACGTGTCTGTGATTGTATTTGCTTATAGAAAGAGTTCACTGCAGCCTATTGATTCAGTGCTCAGAGTAAATCCATCAGACCATTTGTTTCCCTGCCATTCTTTCTCTCACATATGCCCATTAACACCACCCTATATTTCCCATGAAAGCTCAGACCTGGGGTAATTTGCATGCAGCTGATTTATCCAGCAGCCATCATATGGCCTGGATATGGAGGAAACTGGACAACAAGAAAAAGCAACTCAATCACAGAAAGACCATGCAACGTCTACGTAAGCAGTAGGTCAAAGGTCAGAGGTCCAGCGGTCCAGAGGTCAAAACCAAACCCAGTAGCTGGTCATCAGCTGTGGTGAATTATCATCTCTTCAGAATTAATGGAAAATACCTTAAAGCTTTTGTTTCATTGCAATTTGTCCATAAGCTGCTTCGATTTTATTAAATTAATTTGGATTATCTCTCTAAAGCTGGCAGCATTCTTCTGAATAAGACTTGCTTAAATCCCTTTCAAAAATTACATTATAGGATTATTAATCCATATCAAAAATCGGAAAACTCTGCTAGAATCTTGGAATGTTCCCAAAATTTGGACTATAACCTTGGAAGTTACAATTTAAAAATTTTTTTGAAGGTTTCTGCCCCCACCACTGTAAAACAAAAGTCCTCAACATCCTAATCCTTCCATGAGACAGAAGAGGGCATGGGTTCTTTTGACCTTGTGACTGGGAATGAACCAAAGAGAGATTATAACTGAGAAATGAAAAAAATAGCATCACGTTCAGAATGCTGGAGGGACTCAGCTGGCCAGGCAGCATCTATGGAAATGATCAAACAGTTGGTGTCTTGGGCCAAGACCCTTCAGCACTGAGAAGGAAGGGGGAAGACACCAGACTGAAAAGGTGAGGGGAGGAGAAGGGGGACAGCTAGAAAGTGATAGGTGAAGCCAGGTGGGTGGGAAAGGTAAAGGGCTGGAGAGGAAGGAATCTGATAAGAGTGGAGAGTGGACCATAGGAGAAAGGGAAGGAGGAGGGCACCCAGGGGGAGGTGGTAGGCAAATGAGAAGAGGTAAGTGGAAGCAGCCAACCAATCAATCACGAGTACCTGGGATCCAGTCTGAGAGGCCTGAAAATGGAGCTGAAGGCCATGTGGAACAAGATGGCAATGACTGCAATTTTCCAGGAAGGTTTATTCAACAGGACGGGCAGTCATTCTGGAAAATTTATCTCTCTTGAAGGAACTCTGGAGAATCTCTCTGAACTTCACGATCAAAGTAAATTTATTTAGAGATACAGCATGGAGTAGGCTGTTCCAGTCTTTCGATCCACGCCAGCCCAGCAAACTCCAAAAAACTTGGTTCAGGTGGTTTTGTTTATTATCAGAGAATGTATGCAGAATACAGCCTGAAATACTTACTCTTCACAGATGTCACCAAAAAATAGAAGCCCAAAAGAATGAAAGACTGATATATGTTAGAAGCCCCTCTCCCCTCTCCCCCGTGCAAGCAGCAGCAAGCATCAACCTCCCCTTCCCCACTGCTCACTTCAGCAAAAAGGCATCAGCGCCCACCACTCACCAAGCAATAGCAAAGCACCCAAAGAGAGATCATGATCTGCAATCAACAAAACTATTGTTTGTCCAACAGCTTGTCATGTCACAGGCACTCCCTCTCTCTCTCACTCACAGCTGACAGGGAGATATCACCCACTTTCACAGCGAAAGGGGAGATTAACAGTCGCCGTTACGATATTACAGTCTATCGCGTTGCTTTTCCGTACATCCTGATGTTCCGTTTCCTGCGATGCCTCAGTCGGCATAATCCGGCCTGGAATTGGTCATCCATAAGGCCATGCAGGGCTGCATCCCGGAGGTGCTACCTTCCAAGCCGGACGTGGAGAATGTCGGAAAACAGCCACTCAGCATGGTCCAAAAACGGGAACTCACCAGCTGTAAAAAAAATGCAGTCCGAATGCCACTTGCAGGTCAGAACCTCAACAGAACCCCAAACCACCTTGAAATGAAGAGACAAGGGACACTAAAGAGAGGAATTTAAGCTGTTTCTGCACACAAAATTGAAGAGGCAGACACTTGGTGCCATCTTAATGCTAATCTAATCATGGGACACTTTACAAAGACCAATTAACCAACCCGGTTCACCTTTGGACTGTGGGAGGAAACCAGAAGACTTGGAAAAACCCCACACATTCTAGGGGGAGGTACTTAGGTTCACAATCTCAGCTATAAATTGAGTAGGGTACAGGCCTTGTGGTATACCTGTACTGACAGTGATTGTGGAGGAGATGTTGTTGCTAATCCAAACTAACTGGGGTCTGAAAGTGAGGAAATCAAGGATTTAGTTTTGCAGGGAGTTATTGAGGCCTAGGTCTTGGAACTTATTGATTAGTTTTGAGGGAATGATGATGGTGTTGAATGCTGAGCCCTAGTCACTGAAGAGCATCCTGATGTATGCATTTCCATTGCCCAGATGTTCCAAAGCTCAGTCAAAACCTTAAAACACGAACAAGAGAAAATCTGCTGATGCTGGAAATCCAAGCAACACACACAAAATGCTGGAGGAACTCAGTAGCTTCAGGACCATCAGTGGAAAAGAATACAGTTGACATTTTGGGCTGAGACTCTTCATCAGGACTGGGGAAAAAGAGACGAGGTTTCAGGGTAAGAAGGTGGGGGAAGGAAGGGAAGGAAAAACCACAAGGTGATAGGTGAAACTGGGAGGGGAGGGAGGGGTTGGAGTAAAGATCTGGGAAGTTGATTGGTGAAAGAGATACAGAGCTGGAGAAGGGGGAATCTGATAGGAGAGGATAGAAGGCCATGGAAGAAAGAAAAGAGGGAGGAACACCAGAGGGAGGTGATGGGCAGGTAAGGAGATAAGGTGAGAGAGGGAAATGTGAATAGGAATGGTGAAAGTCATTACTGGAAGTTTGAGAAACCGATGTTCATGCCATCAGGTTGGAGGCTACCCAAATGGTGTTGCTCCTCCAACCTGAGAGTGGCCTCTTTGTGACACCACATCAAAATGGGAAGTGGAATTACAATTGGGGCCTACTTTTTCTGGTGGATGGAGATTAGGCTCTCGGCAAAGCAGTCTCCCAATCTACGTCCGGTCTCACCAATTATACAGGGTACATAACCCTCCATTTTTCTTAAATCCACATGCCTATCTAAGAATCTCTTAAATTACTCTTGAATAACCCTAATATATAAGCCTTTAAGCCTTTTCCACCATCCCTGGCAGTGCATTTACCAAACTCTGTGTAAAGATCTTCGTTTGCTCATTATGTGCTGTGTCGAATTTTGTGGATGATCATGGTCTTTCCATGAACATGATGGTTCTTGACAAATTATTCTACAGAAGTGGTTTGCCATTGCCTTCTTCTGGGCAGTGTCTTTACAAGACAAGTGACCTCAGCCATGAATTGATACTCTTCAGAGATTGCCTGCCTGGCGTCTGTGGTCACATAACTAGGACTTGTGATATGCACCATCTGCTCATATGAGCATCTACCAGCTGCTCACATGACTCTGATCCAGGGTGGGGAGAAGGAATGACTAAGTAGGTGCTACACCTTGCCTAAGGGTGACCTGGAGATTAGTGGAGGGAAGGAGAACCTTATACCTCATTTGGTTGAGATGTATCTCCACCTTGCCACCCGATAAAAAACCTACCTCTGATATCCCCCTAGACTTTCCTGCACTCACTATAAAAGGACGTCCTCTGGGATTAGCCATTGCTGCCCTGGGAAAAAGGTGCCTGCTATCCACTCTTTCAATGGCTCTAATAATTTATGTAAGTAAAGATTTATGAAGAAATTATATATTAGCAGTGGAGGCAGTCCAAAAGAAATTGATCAGGCTAATTCCTGGACAGAGGGGGTTGGCCTATGACAACTTTCAAAAGGAATTAGGTTCATGTACTTTAAAGTTTGGAAAAGTATATATGATCTTACTGAAGCATATAAGATCCATAGTAGACTTGATGGAGTGCACATGAGGAATTTCCATTAATGAGAGAATCTCAAACAAGGAGACATAGTTAAAAGGTTGTCATCCAAATGCATGGGAATATCTTCCAACAGAGGCCCATGGATCTCTAGAGCTCTCCACCTGAAGAGTTGTGATGACCAGATCATTGGGATAATTTAATGAGGGTGTTGGTAACCTTCTGAAAGGTCTGGGAATTTTGGATGGGGAACTGGCAGAGCAGAGGAGATGAGGCCTACATTGAGAGAGAGAAAGAAGAGAAAGAGGAAGAGAGCTCTCTGCAGACAATTCTGTGTATTTATGCAGCTATCCATGTCTTAGATTTGGATTTGGTTCTTATTTGTATTAAATACCTGCTACTCCAATCCCATAACCTCCGAAAGGTGCCCTGCTCTCACAATCCCTAACAGGCCCTTTGTGTGTGTTTTGACTATTAGTTAGATCCTGACTAACTTTGACCTCTGTTGTAGGAGTGATGCATTTTAGAGTGAGGGAAGTATTGCTACGTTTGTACAGGGCATTGGTGAAGCCATATCTGTTTTTTTCTGGTGCACAGTTTTGTTCATAGAACATAGAACATAAAACACAGAATGGGAATGGGACCAGCTCTCACGGCCTCATGATCGGCCACTTTTTGATATCCCAAGGACACGGCCTGGAAGACTGGCACGCTTTCAGGGTGCTGGATTTTCATGGCTCTGGAGACAGGCAGATTCAAGGCCAGTGCCCCTGACTGAGGCTTCGTGGGAGAGCACGGAACATTGGGAGCAGTGGGTTAGCTGCCGTGGGCTGTGAGTCCAGAGACCTGAGCTCTCTGGGCACAGAGCTCAGAAAAAGTGATGCAGCAGACTTTTAACATGATAAATCTGCGAGTTGTTTGCTATGTCTCCCCTCTCACTGTGAAAAGGGGACATCACTTTTTCCCTTATTAGGGAGAGAGAGAGAGAGCCTGTGGTATGTTGAATTACCAGGTGAACAAGTAGTCTTTGGGGTACTGCAAGTCTGTGTCTTTATCGATGCTTTGCTGCACGCTTGAGTGCTCGGTGGGGTGGGGGGTGCCAAAGCTTTTTTGTGGTGGTGGGGAGGGGGTTATTGAATTGCTGCTGCTTGTACCTGGGAGGTGGGAGGTGGGGGGGGCGGTGGTTTGGAGATCTAATGTTTAACTGCCATTTATTCTTTGGGGCACTCCTCTGTTTTCATGTATGTCATGAATAAGAAACTGAGAGGAGATCTGAAGATTTCTTTTCACCCTGATGGTGGTTGTAGCCTGAGTTGGTGTTGGAAGCCGGTACTTTCACAATATCCAAACAGGCACTTGACTTATCATAGGCTATTAAACAAGTGCTAGTAAATGGGATTAGTATAGTTATTTTATATATTATGACATATATTATATATTAGTATTCTATTCTGATTCCCGTTCCTGTTCTGACATTACAATCCATGGCTTCCTCTTGTGCAAAGGCGAGGCCACCCTCAGAGTGGAGGAGCGAGACCATATATTCTGTCTGGGAAGCCTTCAATATGATGGCATGAATACCAATTTCTTCTTCCAATGAACAAATTCCACCCCCCCTTCCTCATTCTGACCTTTCACTTCTTCCCACTTGCCTATCACTTCCCACTGGATCCCCTCCTCCTTCCCTTTCTCCTATTGCTCACTCTCCTCTCCAGTCAGATTCCTTCTTCTCCAGCCCTTGACCTCTCCCACCCACCTGGCTTCACCTATCACCTTCCTTCCTCTCCCCCCACCTTTTTACTCTGGCATCTCCCCCCTTCCTTCTCAGTCCTGAAGAAGGGTCTTGGCCTGAAATGTTGACTCCTTACTCTTTTCCATAGATGCTGGCTGACCTCCAGTGTTTTATATGTGTTGCTGAGCATAATTAGGACTTGATGGTCATCATTGACATCAAAGTTCAAAGTAAAATCTATTATCAGAATACATACATGTCACAACATACAACCCTGAGATTCTTTTTCTGCAGGCTTACATTGCAAATCTATAGGACAGTACCGTAAACAGGATCAATGAACAACAAACTGTGCAAATGCAAATATAATTAAATAGCAATAAATAATGAAGATAAAATAACAAGATAAAGTGACCTTAAAGTGCAACCATTGGTTATGAGAACATCAGACGTAGAATGAGTGTAGTTATCCACTTTTGTTCATGTGCCAGATGCTTCAGGGGTAGTAGCTGTTCTTGAACCTGGTGGTGTGAATCCTGAGGCACTTGTACCTTCTACTTGAATGCAGCAGCAAGAATAGAGCATGGTCTGGGTGGTGAAGAACTTTGATGATGGATGCTGCTTTTCTATGACAGCATTTCACATAGATGTGCTCAGTGGTTAGGAGGGCTTTACCCGTGATACACTGGGCTGAATCCGCAACCTTTGTAGGATTTTCCCCTCAAGGGCATGAGTATTCTCATACCAGGCAATTGTGCAGCCAATCAGCACAGTTTCCAAGGTTTTCGATGACATGCCAAGTCTCTGAAGACTGCCGAGGAAGTGGAGGTGCTGTCATGCTATCTTTGTGATTGCATTTATATGATGGGTCCAAGACCTGTCCTGAAGGAGTAAAGGCACTGGGTGATGAGGCAGTTTCTGTTCTCTGTGACTCAATGTTCATGTTGAATGTCGAGTGATTTAGTCTCCACTCCGATTTTCTTGTGAGTTTAGCTTTGCCTCTACGAGATTCCAATGATTCACTGACTTCTAGGTGAATGAATTTCCTTCATCTTTGTCCTGAATAGCAGATCTGCTCTTTTGAGATGGTGATCCTTGGTTCTAGTTGTCTCAGTTAGGAAACACATTATCTCTGAACCTATCCTTTCAAGCCCAGTAAGAAATTTATACAATTCAATTGAGATTATCTCTCAGAGTTTCGAGTTTTTCTAAACTCTGGAGTATATGGGCTCAGTCTGCTTAACCTCTCCTCACAGTATTCCAACTGTAGTCTCACCAGGCTCCCATGTTTTTTTCAGCAGGGTGCCTTTCAACTCCTCTCATGATAAACATGAACAGAGCGCTTTCATTGAAGCGTGAAATTACAGATGTTGGAAATCTGAAACAGCAATAGAAAATACTAGAAATGTTCAGCAGGTAAGGCACCATCTGTGGAGAGAGAAAAAAAATGAATGTTTAGGTCAGCGACTCCGTCAGAACTCAAAAGGGGAGATTGATGTGCTTTTAGAGATGGAGAGAATAGCTAGAAATACACGTTAAGGTCACAATTACTTTTAATGCTGGCAGTGAAAGAGAAAAGCAACACATTGGATCCTCATGACAACTGCTGGAAATTTGGAGGGAATTAGATAGGGAAATACCTAGTAGATCCAGCAGCCTCTGTGGAGAAAAAGGATAAACAAGTTTGTGAAACAGGTGGATGGTCTTACACCACCACCAGCCAACCATTACACGAGAAAGAAAGATCAGCAGCCTTAAATTGTTGAATTCAACAATGAGTCCTGAAGTCAACAACATGCTCAGAAGGAATTTGAGGTGCTTCCATTGAGGATCATTTGAAAAGTATGAGATGCTGAAAGACACAGAAATCAAAGTGAAATACGATGAAGAATTAAAATGACAGGTAACTGGAAGCAGGTTCCTCCTTGCAGACTGCTTGGAGTTAATTCTGTAAAGCAATTGCCCAATCTGTATTTGGTTTTCCCAATGTACTTTGGAATTAGAAATGGTTTATTATTGCCACATCTACTGAGATACGGTGTAAAGTTTGTCTTACGTACTGTTCATTCAGATCAAAATCATTACAAAGTGCATTGAGGTAGTACAAGGTAAAACAATAACAGAATGCAGAATAAGGCATAGCAGCTATAGAAAAAGAGCAATGTAGGTAGACAACAATGTGCAGGATTATAATGAGATAGACTGTCAGATCAAGAGGCCACATTGTAACCAACACATACATTTGAAAGAAGTACAAGTGAATTACTGCTTCAAATGAAGGTTTCTTTGGGCTTCTGGGCAGAAGACAGGGAAGAGTTGGAAGGGAAGACTTTTCTGAGGATCTATCCTGAGCCCAACATATTGAGGTAAATACAAGGAAGGTGTGACGGATGTTATATTTATTAAGAGTTTGAGGAGCAATGGTATATCACCAAAGCCTCCAGCAAATTACTACAGATGTGCCACAAAGAGCATTCTAACTTGTTTTATCACCATCTGGTATGGACGGGCCAGAGCACAGGATTGGAAAAAGCTGCAGGAAGTTTTCAATTCTACTAGCTCCATCATGGGCACTAACCTCCCCAGTATCAAGGACATGTTCAAAAGGCCATGCCTCAAAAAGGTGGCATCCATCATTAGGGGCCCCCATCACCCAGGACATGTCCTCTTCTCATTGCTACCATCAAGGAGGAGGTACAGGAGCCTGGAGACACACACTCACCACTTCAGGAAAAGCTCTTTCCATCAGATTTCTGAATGGGCAATGAACCCATGAGTACTTCCTCAGGATTTTTCCCTCTTGTTTTGCACTGATTTATTTAATTTACAACGTACTGCTGCCACAAAACAAGATATTGCATGACATAGGCCAATGATATTAAACCTGATTCTGATTCCGATTCTGAGATATGGTATTTCCTATGGATATATGGGAAAGAAAATGCTTTGAAATGGAAAGTGATTAATGAAGTTGGAAGAATGAATTTTCAAAGGGAATGGTCCCATTGGAATGGTGAAACAGGAAGGAGAGAAGAAGCGTCTGTTGGTGGAACTTGTTGAGGATGACAAATATTACCAATTTCCTTCTGGAGCAACACACACAAAATGGTAGAGAAGCTCAGCAGGTCAGGGAGCATCTATGGAGAGGAATAAACAGTCAACATTTTGGGCCGACACTCTTCATCAGGATTTGTGTTGCTTTGGATTTTCAACACCTGCAGAATCTCTTGTGTTTATTTTCCTTTCTAAATGTTTGTTGTGTCTGTAGTTTGGTTTCAGTAATATGAAAAACACCAAGGTCCCTTTGCATAACAACCGTACCATTAGCCACTAGTGTAAAAGTACTCAAGGCTTTGTTCTTTCCATAGTTTTACAGAAGTCCTTGAAAAAAATTACTTTTGGATACTTTTGGTTATTTTATTGTTATATGTTATGTTATATTTTACATAATAAATATAACATTTATTGTGTGAGAGCTGCACTGTGACCCATTTGAAATCATTGTCAAATTTTTTTTTTTACAGACCCTGAATCCAAAATTATTTTATTCCATACCATTGTGGGATATTTTCTGCCTGCCAAAGAAGTGGACATGTAAGACCCTACTTTGATCTTGGTGTAAAAGTGTGAGGATCTATGAAGGAAACAGCATGGGTAATTCAAGTTGTTCAGAAGATTGATGGGTTACTTGCTGTGATATATATGAGCAGGGTGGTACAGCTCTACAAAGCTTTACTTTCTTTTTACAATATTTTTATTCAAAATAAAACAAGATTTACAGAGTGCAACACATAGATACATCTCAACATAACTTGTGTACATTCATATATTGTAATAAAATTGATCAAAATGTTATAGCATAACACATAAAGGTATACCACTCTGTAATCAAAAATTTAAAGATAGGTCATACATCATAAAATAAATTTTTTATATATAAAGAAAATCAACCCCCTACCAACTACCAAAGAAAAAAGCTGATGGATGACAATGGATAATTAGAAAAAAAAACATATTCACTTAAGAAGAGAAGATAAAAATATACATAAAAATCTGTGCACTGTTAAACTTTATAAATTGGAAAAGTAATTTAGGAAAGGTCCCTAAATATCATAAAAAGATTGTTTCGAATTTAAGACTGAGCAGCGGATCTTCTCTAAATTTAAATACGACATATCACGTAGCCATTGAAGATGTGTAGGAGGGGTAGACTCCTTCCATTTAAGCAAGATTGCTCTTCTTGCTAAAAGAGAGGTAAAAACTAAAACCTGTAGGTTAGAAGTATTTAAAGTTATATCTTCATTTGCAATAATACTAAATAAGTTAGTAAGGGGATTTGGGTCAAATTGGACCCTAAAAAGTTGAGAGAAGGTATGAAATACTTCCCGCCAAAACTTTTCAATTGTAGGGCAAAACCAAAACATATGAATTAAAGAGGCATCAGCAGAGTTGCATTTATTACAAAGTGGAGAAACATTCGGGTAAAAACTGGACAGCTTCTGTTTAGAAATGTAAGCTCTATGAACCACTTTAAATTGTAGAAGAGAATGACGAGCACAGAAAGATGATTTATTAACCCGTTTAAGAATTTTATTCCATCTATCATCAGAAATCTGACAATTTAGGTCATCCTCCCAAGCTTTTTTTTATTTTATCTAAAAAGTCTTGTCTAGAATCAATCAACAAGTTATAGATACTGGGAATAGAACCATTAACAAAAGGTTTTAAATTTAAAAGATCGTCCAGTAAATTTTTATCAGGACCTATAGGAAAAGTAGCTAATTGGAAACATAGAAAATCTCTAATTTGAAGGTATCTGTAAAAATGTGATTTTGGGAGTGCAAATTTATTTGACAATTGGTCAAATGAAGCAAGAGATCCTGAGATAAATGGGTCCCAAAAACACTTAGTACCTAATTCATCCCAATCTTTAAAGACTTTATCAGTCATGGAAGGGATAAAAAAATAATTAAAGAGAATGGGAGATGATAATGAAAAATTCGCTAAACCAAAAAATTTTCTAAATTGAGACCAGATCCTTAAAGTCTGCTTAACAATTATGTTATCTGTTGTTTTATTTGCTGAAAAAGAAGAGTATGATCCAAGAAGAGAGACAATAGAGGAATTTTTTACAGAATTAACTTCTAAGGAGACCCATGATGAGCAATCTTTATGATAAATATAATAGGACCAGAAGGTAATATTCCTTATATTGGCAGCCCAATAGTAAAACCTAAAATGGGTAGGGCTAGTCCACCCATCTCCTTATTTCTTTGTAAGTAAACTTTACTTAAACGAGCTTGTTTATTATTCCAAATATAAGAGGTTAAAATTGAATCTAAAGAATCAAAGTACGTCTTAGGACGTACTTAAGGGATAGGTGGAAAAATGGGTACAGTTCTGGTTGCCACTCTAGAGAAAGAATTAAGTGGGAGAGGGCACTGGGATGGAACATTTCAGCTGTGAGGACTGGTTATCTTTAGCTGGGAACAGAGAAAGTTAAGGACAGACATGCCTGAGGTATATAAATTTATGATGTGTATAGATAGGGTAGATGTGAAAACTTTTCCCTTTCACTGAGATGACTGAAACTAGAGATATAGATTCAAGTAGAGGGGTACATGATTTAGAAGGGACTTGGAAAAGTTTTTTTTTACCCAAAGGATGGGCAGAATGCATTTTGATGGCCGATCATGACAGGTACACTCACACTAACTAAGAGTATTTACATGGGCATTTAAAACAATGTGGCAGAGAAGGTGATAAGACTGTTGCTGCAAGGGACGAACTTGGATAGGTATTTGATGGGTGGTGTGGACTTGGTGGGTTGTAGAGCCAACTTCTGGACTGTATGGCTCAATGCTTAATAAAAAAGGAGAGAACTAATTTTTCAAATGAAATCTGCAATAATACAACATCTATCACATCTTCATCTCAAAACACTGCAAGGTCAATGAAGTACATTGACGAGTACTCAGTCTTGCTATGTAGAGAAATATAGCAATATAGGTTTCAGAGAAAATCTCGTATCAGTGAAATTGATGAACAATTCATGTGTTTTAATAGTATTGATTAGAAAATAAATGTTGATCAAGCCATGAGGAGAATTCATGGAATGTTTTATATCTACATGCAGACTCAGCTGTGAAGTTTAATGTTACATTTGCAAGAGTCTGCTTTAGTTTCCCACTCACTTTTGCCATCCCAAAATTTCTCAGGGAGAAGAGTCATTACAGAAAGGATAATTCACATTCTAAAGCACCATTTCTAGTGGTTTAGTAGCAAGGACATACGGGTGTTGTGTAATGAACCAGATTTGATTAGGGAGCTTAATGTAAAGGAACTGCTAGTAGGCAGTAACCATAATATGATAGAATTCGCCTTGCAGTTTGATAGGGAGAAGTTAAAGTCAGATGCATCAGTATTACACTGGGGTAAAAGGAATTACAGAAGCATGAGAGAGGAATTTGACAAAGTTGATTGGAAGGAGACACTAGTAGGGATGACAGCAGAATAACAATGGCTGGAGTTTCTGGGAGCAATTCTGAAGGCATAGGATAGATACTTCTCAAAGATGAAGAAGTATTCTAAAGGGAGGATGATTTAACCATTGCTGACAAGGGTTGTAAAAGACAGCATAGAAACAAGACATAGAACATAGAACAGTACAGCACAACAGCAGGCTCTTTGGCTTACAATGTTGTACCAAACCAGCTAAAAAGTAAATTGAAAAATCCCAAAACTAATCCCTCCTACCTACAAAATGTCCATTGTCCATATCCCTCCATCTTCCTCATATTCATGTTCCTATCTAAATGCCTCTTTAATGCTCCATTGTATTTGCTTCTATCACCATACCAGACAGCCAAACACTCTCTGAGTAAAAGATTTACCCATCACATCCCCTTTGAACCTACCTGTAATACAGGAAAAAATTGTAGGAACTTACAAGATTGGAAAGCTTTTAAAATCAACAGAAGGCAATTTAAAGGCCATATTAAGGGAGAAGTTGAAATCTGAAGACAAGCTAGCCAATAATATAACAGAAGGATACCCAAAGGTTTTTTAGATATATAAAGAGTAAAAGAGAGGCAAGAGTGGATATCAGACCACTGGAAAATGATACTGGAATGGTAGTAATGAGGGACAAAGAAAAGGCAGATGAACCAAATTAGTATTTTGTGTCAGTCTTTGTTGTGGAAGATACTAGCAGTATTCCAGAAGAGTGAGAATGTCAGGGGGCAGAAGTGAGTGCAGGAGAAGGAGAAGGTGCATGGGAAGCTGAATGGTCTGAAGGTAGATTAGTCACCCAACTAGATATTGGACTCCACCCCAGGGCTCTGAAAGAGGTGTCTGAAGAGTTTGTGGAGGTTTTAGTAATGATATTTCAAGAGTAACTAGATTTTGGAATGATTCTGGAGGATGGAAAATTGTAAATATCACTCCATCTTTAAGAAGGGAGGGAGGATGAAGAAAGGAAATTAGTCTGGCCTCAGTGGTTGGAAAGATGTTGGAGTCCATTATTAAGGATAAGGTTTGGTGTACTTGGAGGCACATGATAAAGTAGGCCAAAGTCAGAATAGTTTCCTTAAGGGAAAATCTTGCCTGACAGATCTGTTGGAATTCTTTAAGGAATTAACAGGCAGGATAGACAAAGGAAAGTCAGTGGACTTTGTGAGCTTAGCTTTTCAGAAGGCCTTTGTCGAGGTACCACACACAAGGCTGTGCAACAAGATAAGAGCCCAGGGCACTATAGGATTGATATTTGATAGAAGATTGGCTGCCTGGCAGGAGGCAAAGACTGGGGATGAAGTATCCTTTATTGGCTGCCTGCTGCTGTCTAGAGATGTTCCACAGGGATTGGTGTAGGGGCTGCTTCTTTTCATGTTATATGCCAGTGATTTTGATGGCTTTGTGGCCGAGTTTGCTGATGGTAGAAGCAAGAACAAATGGAGGAGAAACAAAAGTCAGTGCACCGGAAGAACCCAGTGAGTCAAGCAGCCTCTGAGGAGACAAAAGCTTTAAATCAAAGTTTTGGGTTGAGATCCTGCACCAGGATTGGGGGGAAGATTGCCATAGTGTATCAATTCAAGAAGAGGCTGGATGATAGGCAGAATGAACATGAGAATGGGATGGGGGAGGGTGAGAGGAAGGAGGGGATGGGAAAGGTGAAACCAGTGGTGGCCAGTGCTATCATGTTTGCTGTTGTGTGCTGGGGCAGCAGGCTGAGGGTAGCAGACACCAACAGAATCAACAAACTCATTTGTAAGGCCAGTGATGTTGTGGGGGTGGAACTGGACTCTCTGACAGTGGTTTCTGAAAAGAAGATGCTGTCCAAGTTGCATGCCATCTTGGACAATGTCTCCCATCTGCTCCATAATGCACTGGTTAGGCACTGGAGTACATTCAGCCAGGGACTCATTCCACCGAGATGCAACACTGAGTGTCATAGGAAGTCATCCCTGCTTGTGGCCATCAAACTTTACAGCTCCTCCCTCGGAGTGTCAGACACCCTGAGCCAATAGGCTGGTCCTGGACTTACTTCCACGTGGCATTATTAACTTATTATTAGTTAATTATTTATGGATTTATATTGCTATATTTCTACATTATTCTTGGTTGGTGCGACTGTAACAAAACCTAATTTCCCTCTGGATCAATAAAGTATGTATGTCTGTCTGTCTGTCTGTCTGTCAATGGAGAAGAAAAACAGGTGGGCAGCTCGATGTGTGAGAGAAAAACACTGTAGACGTAATCCTTTTCCCCTCTATCTGTTTCCATTTGTCACCTACTAACCTCTGTCCCACTCCTCCTTACCATGTTCGCTTTTCTCTTGCAATCCTCCTATTTTGTGTGATTTTGATTGGTGTGGACTAGCTCTGTGGCCTGCAGTTAACAAAAAGACACAGCACTGAATTGAACTGAACTGAACTTTCCCAGACAGTTTCAGTGACTCTGTGGTTTGATGTTGCATGTTCTGTGTGTTTTGCTCTTAGTTTGCCATTTGCGTGATTTGCTCTCTATTCTGCGTGTTGCATGTTAGATATTTTCTTTGAATGGGTTCCATGATATTTTGTTGTTTTGTGGCCGTCTGTGGGAAGGCAAATCTCAGGGTTGTATACTGCACACATGCTTTGTAAATAATTGTACTTTGAATCGTCCAATCCTCATCTCAAAATGTCAATTTACATTTTTGTCTCTACAAGTGCGGCTTGACCCACTGAGTTCTTACAGTGTTCTAGTTTTGTTCACTATGCCAGCATCTGCAGGCTCCTTTCAGTCTTGTGCACAAGGAGGAGGAATGTCCCCAAATTTGTACTATTTTCTGATACTATTTTATTTTGAATATAGAATAAATAAAAGATTCATTCATTACTTAAGAAAACATTGTATTTATAGCCGTTTTCATGCATGAAACACGCATGATGAACAGATGATCAACTTTTGTAATGCTAAGTCACATGGACGATAGTTTAAGTGTGTGTTAAATATATAATCTGTTAAGGCTAGCAGCATTTGATGTGGTTTCATGTATGAGAAAGCCCTTTCAATTGTGTATTTCCAAATGGTTGTTATTAGATCAGTTAATGCTCAACTCTTTTTAGGATCATTTCCAAGATTATAAATCTGCTTGCATAAATGCCATATGTACTTTCTACATCATGTCATTGTTTACTTACCAATTGGTGTTTTACAATTACTGTATTTAACTTCCAGTTAAGCCATTGCCAAAATGTTGCATGCTGTGGAGAGCCTTCCAGCTGGCTGCATCACAGTCCAGTTATGGGCAGGTGAAGGGGGGCACTGCACAGGATCAAAATAAGCTGCAGGAAGTTGTAAAGTCAGACAGCACTGTCGTGTGCACTACCCTCCCCAGATTCCAAAAGGAGAATCCATCATTTAGGGCCCCCATCACCCAGACATACCCCCTTCACATTGCTACCATGAGGAAGGATGTACAGGAACCTGAAGGCAATGCTTCAGGAACAGCTTCTTCCCCTCTGCCATCCGATTTCTGAATGGACGTTGAACCCACGAACTCGACCTCACCATATTTTTTTCCTTTCTCTTTTCGCACTACTTATTGAACTTAACATTTTAAATATATAGACAGTGCCTACAAAAAGTATTCTCCCCCTTGGAAGTTTTCATGTTTTATTGTTTTACAACATTGAATCACATGTAATTTGGCTTTTTTTTAGACTGATCAACAGAAAAAGACTCCTTCGGGTCAAAGTGAAAACAAAGTGATCTAAATTAATTACAAATATAAGCCACAAAATAATTAATTGCATAGGTATTCATATTTGATATGACACATCAAATCATCACTGGTGCTGCCAATTGGTTTTCGAAGTCATGTAATTAGTTAAGTGGAGATCACCTGTGTGCAATCAAAGTGCTTCAATTGATTGTAGTAAAAATACACCTGTATCTGGAAGGCCCAAATGCTGGAGAGTCAGTATCAGAATCAGAATCAGACTTTAATCGCCAAGTACCTGTGCACATACAAGGAATTTACTTCCAGCAGATGTTGTCTCTCTGCTCTTAACAATAATAATGATAAATATAAATGAAAATATAGATTATACATACAAGTAGTGCAATCCAAGTAATAGTTGGCCGACAGTTAACCGGCAGTTAACTGTTCAGCAAAGTGACAGCAGTAGGGAAAAAACTTCTCCAGTGCTTATTAGTCTTAGGCTGGAGGGATCTGAAGCACCTACCAGACGGAAGCAGTTCAAACAGTCCATGCACAGGATGGAGGAAACCTTTATGATGTTCCCCGCCCTTTTCTTCAACCTGGAAGAGTACAGAATAGAGGGCAGGGAGGCTCCAATCCTGACAAAAACTACACCTTGAAGACAAACAAACATTTTAAGCATCTCTGCAAGAAGGTTATTGAAAGTACAAGTCAGGAGATGGATATAGAAAATTTCCAAGTCACTGAATAGCCCTTGATCTAGAGTTAAGTCAATCATTAAGAAATAGAAGAATATGGTGCAGCTATAAATCTGCCTAGAGCAGGCCGTCCTCAAAACTGAGTGACAGTGCAAGAGACCTATGATAACTCTGGAGGAGTTACATGTTTCAGAGGCTGAGATGTGAGAAACCGTGCATACAACAACTGTCATTTGGGTGCTTCATCAGTCGCAACTTAATGGGAGAGTGGCAAAGAGAAAGCCAGTGTTGTAAAAAACCTCACATGAAATCTCAGCTAGAGTTTGCCGGAAGGCATGTGGGAGACTCTGAAGTCAGCTGGAAGAAAGTTCCATGGCTTGATGAATCCAAAATCAAGCTTTTTGGCCATCAGGCTAAATGCTATGTTTGCCGTAAGCCAAACACTGCCATCATCAAAAACACACCATCCCTACCGTGAAGCATGGTGGTGGCTGCATCACGCTGTGCAGTTTCTTCACTGCAGCAGGGCCTGGAAGACTTGTGAAGGCAGAGGGTAAAATTAATGCAACAAAATACTGGGAAACCCTGAGGAAAACCTAATGCAGTCTGCAAGAGAACTGCAAAAACTTGGGAGAAAATTTGTTTTCCAGCAAGACAGTGACCCCAAGCATAAAGCCAAAGCTACACAGGAATGGCTTAAAAACAACAAAGTTAATGTCCTGGAGTGGCCAAGTCAGAGTCCAAACCTCAATCTAATCGAGAATTTGTGGCTGGACTTGAAAATAGCTGTTCTCTCATAATCTCCATGCAATCTGACAGATTGTAAAGCAGTTTTGTAAAGAAGAATGGGGAAATATTGCAGTGTCCAGATGTGCAAAGCTGATAGAGACCTACCCACACAGACTTGAGGCTGTAATTGCTGACAAAGGTGCTTCTACTAAATACAGTTTTGAAGGGTGTGAACACTTATGCAATCAATTAAAAATAGGGGACAAGGTCTCCTCTACAATCACTCTGAGCACCAGTGCCCCACAAGGTTGTGTACTCAGCCCCCTGCTGTACTCACTGTACACCCATTATTGTGTAGCCAAGTTTCCATCGAACTCAATATATAAGTTTGCTGATGACACCACAATTGTAGGCCGTATCTCGGGTAATAATGAGTTTGAGTACAGAGAGGAAATTAAGAACCTGGTGGCATGGTGCGAAGACAATAACGTCAGCGTCAGCAAAACAAAGGAATTGGTTGTTGACTTCAGAAGGGGTAGCGGACCGCACTACCCTATCTACATCGGTGGTGTGCAGGTGGAACAGATCAAAAGCTTTAAGTTCCTTGGGGTCAATATCACAAATGACCTGACTTGGTCTAGCCAAGCAGAGTCCACTGCCAAGAAGGCCCACCAGCGCCTTTACTTCCTGATAAAGCTGAAGAAATTTGTACTGTCCCCTAAAACCCTCACTAATTTTTATAGATGCACCGTAGAAAGCATTCTTCTAGGGTGCATCACAACCTGGTATGGAAGTTGTCCTGTCCAACACCAGAAGAAGCTGCAGAAGATTGTGAACACAACCCAGCACATCACACAAACCAATCTTCCATCCTTGGACTCACTACACCACACGTTATTGGAGCAGTGCTGCCAGGATAATCAAGGACATGACCCACCCAGCCAACACACTTCTTGTCCCTCTTCCCTCCAGGAGAAGGTTCAAGAGCTCGAAGACTCGTATGGCCAGATTTGGGAACAGCTTTTTTCCAATTGTGATAAGACTGCTGAACAGATCCTGACCCGGATCTGGGCCGTGCCTTCCAAATATCCGGACCTGTTTCTCGTTTTCTTTTTGCACTACCTTACCTTTCTTTTTCTATTTTTTAAAAATTTATGATTTATAATTTAAATTTTTATTATATTATTATCGATCTGTACTCCAGGGAGTGCGAAGTGCAGAATCAAATATCGCTGTGATGATTGTACATTCTAGTATCAATTGTTTGGCGATAATAAAGTAATTATTTTGTGTTTTATAATTGTAATTAATTTAGATCACTTTGTAGAGATCTGTTTTCACTTTGACTCACCACAGTCTCTTTCTGTTGATCAGTGTCATAAAAAGCCACATTAAATCCACTGTGATTCAATGTTGTAAAACAATAAAACATGAAAACCTCCAATGGGGGTGAATACTTTTTATAGGCACTGTGTATGTTAAAGTTAAAGTCTGTCCCAAGCCTTATAGCCTCATCAGGCCTCATCTGGTTTCCGTGGCGTGAAGCGACTGAGAGTACGAGACTCCCCCCTGGATAGGACGCCAGTCTATTGTGGGGTTAACCCCCACTGCAGCTACTGCAGCTGCATAACAGCAAATTTTTATGATACATGCCAGTGATATTATGCCTGATTCTGACTAAAATCACAAGTTTGACTTTGGTTCTGTTGGGTAATGTTCAGATGTTATGTTAGCAGAGTTGGTATTATCACTCTGCTTCAACATTATTTATCTTTATTAGGTATCCCAGAGGTCGATAGCTTTTATTGATTCTTACTACTGTATGTTTTTGAAGTAAGTTAATAAGTTTAAATATTAATGGAGCAACTATTTAAATATCTATGCAAAAAAGGCAATATTCAACATATCTTGTCAAAGTTTGCAGAAAACTGTGAAGGTTTTAATTTCATTTAATAGATCAATAAAGTCAGGTAGCTTGTCTTATCTATTCAAGACAAATATTGTTATGGAACTCATCCTGCAAAGAAATTGCCGTTTGCTATTTATAGCAAGAGTGGTCTATGCCTGCCTTGAAACCAGAATAGTTCTATTCTGGAGCTACATTTTGAAAGTAAGTGAGTGTTTGTAAATCAAATAGAGAAACTATTTCCAATTTAAATCAGCACACATAAAATTCTGCAGGAACTCAGCAGGCCAGGCAGCATCTAATGAAATAAATAACCAGTCGATATTTTGGGCTGAGACCCTGCTTTAGGACTGAGAAGGAAGGGGGAAGATGCCAGAATAAAAAGGTGGGGGCGAAAGGAAGGAGGCTAGCTAGAAGGTAATTGGTGAAGCCAGGTGGATAGGCAAGGTCAAGAGCTGGAGGAGAAAGAATCTGATAGGAGAGGAGATTAGACAATAGGAGAAAAGGGAAGAGGAGGGGACGCAGCGGGAAGTAATAGGCAGGTGAGGAGAAGAGAAAAGTCAGAGTTTTGGTCCAAGATTTTATCAGTTTTGGAGCCCTAATTTGTTGATCTGGGAATCCTGAAGAAATTTTCCTCAATAAGAGATAAGAACATTGAACCAGCTTTTGAATTTTGTAAGAAATTGTTTCATTAAAATGTTTTGATTTTCATACCCTATGCAGAAGTATGATACTAATCCAAAGGTAAAGTAAACTCAGTCTGTCTGGTTCATGTTTGAGATCTGAGCAGAAGAATAAGTTGTCAATCTCAAGTGTCAGTCTGCTGTACAGACCAACTGCATAGCTCATCAAATTTGGGCAAACTACCAAGCGATACATCCTCATGCATCTGGCTGTATGGCTGCTTGTTTGATTTACTACTGGTATCTGCTGCACCCTATTGTCCTCCTGCTGTACCAAGGACAACTGTTGCTCTCCTTGGCTTTGTTTTGTAATTATCACTGGCTCATGCCCTAAGCCTGTGTCTGAGTTATAGGGGTTTGTTTTTGAAGAATCCTCACCATTTTTTGGCAAAGGATCTGGTGTGAATCATGTCAATTGTGCACTTTCTAGAATCCATAGGGTCATAGGGCACTACAGCATAAAAACAGGCCCTTCGGTCCATCTCCTCCCACCTATGTACTTATCCATACTTCTCTTCTATTTTGAATTCAAGCCCACATTCATTTCTTTCCTTGGCAGCTCTTTCCACACTTTCATGTACCCTCTGGGTGAAGAATTTCCCCTCATGTTTCCGTTATACTTTTCATCTTTCATCCTTAACCCATGACCTCTAGTTCCAGGTTCACCCAACCTCAGGGGAAGAAGCTTGCTTGTATTTACACTATCAATACCCCTCATAATTTTATATACCTCTCTCAAATCTCCCCTCATTCTCTCCTATACTCTAGAGAATAAAGTCCTAACTTTTCAACCTTTTCCCCACAGCAACATCCTTATAATTTTTCTCTGCATTCTTTCAATCTTATTGATACCTTTCTTGTAGGTAGGTGACTAAAACTACACACAATACTCCAAATTCGGCCTCGCCAACATCACCATAACATTCCAGCTCCTGTACTCATTACTTTGGTTTATGAAGGCCAATGTGCCAGAAGGTCTCTTTAAAACCCTATCTAGCTATGACACCACTTTCAAGGAATGATGTATCTGTATTCATCTTCTAGAATCCACATTCTATCACATATCCACGAGAATCTGGTAGGAGGAAACTGGAAACCATAATCTGGATTCCTTGAAGCCATATGTTAGATTTTGGTAACAATTAAGTACAGTTTTCAGATTGATATTTCATTCCAGGTTGTGGTCAGGGAATGCAGATTCAGTGAACTTACAACTTCAATAAATGTTGCATTCAATTCTGTAAATTCCTGCTGGACATTTGAAGAGTAAACAATTCATGACATTGATCAGAATGCATCACCGATGTGATGCTATTGCTGCCAATTAGAACACTACGTTTAATGCTAATTGACCTCATTCATGTGAGCACTTGCTCAGCTGCAGGATGGACTGCAAACTAGCATTATTTAAAGTGATCACAAATCAACTGCAAGTTGGAGTTTATTTGGTTCTTACACTGCACAGTGCAATATGACATTAACTTATAGTTGGGGTAGAACAGAGGGGTCTCTTTCAGAATCAGAATCAGGTTTAATATCCCTGGCATATGTTGTGAAATTTGTTGACTTAGCCGCAGCAGTTCAATGCAATACATGATAATAACGAAAACAAGTAAATCATTTACAGTAAGTGCATACAGTATATGGATGTCAAATAGTTAAATTAAAAATAGTGCAAAAACAGAAAGAATAAAAAAGTGAGATAATGTTCATGGGTTCAATGTCCATTTAGGAATTGGATGGCAGAGGGGAAGAAGCTGTTCCTGAATCGCTGAGTGTGTGCCGTCAGGCTTCTGTACCTCCTTCCTGATAGTAACAGTGAGAAGAGGGGGTGATGGGGGTCCTTAATAATAGATGTTGCCTTTCTGAGTCATGCTCCTTGAAGATGTCTTGGGTACTACGGAGCATTTCTCTATATAGAGTCACATGGTATTGAAATAGGGCTTTTGGAACAACACATTCGTGACAGCATTGTGCTGATTTGAGCTGGTCTCAGATTTGTTCTATAACCCTTTGCACCAAAGGTTCCCAACCTTTTTTATGCCATGGACCCCTACCATTAACCGAGGGATCTGTGGACCCCAGCTTGGGAACCCCTGCTCTAAACCTTTCTTATCCATGTACCTGTCTTTTAAATGTTGTAACTCTACTTACTTCAACCACTTTCTCTGACAATATTTTCTATGACTGATTCACACACTAGAGGTATTAAGAACCAAATCTCTTTATTTTAGCAATCAGCTTTGGACTGACACTGGTGCGGGATGCATGCAGTGTTGCAATTTTCTCTTATGTGATATGCAAACGTTTGTAGAACCATAGAACCATAGAACATTACAGCACAGAAACAGGCCTTTTGACTCTTCTTGGCTGTGCAGAACCATTTTTTTGCCTAGTCCCACTGACCTGCACCTGGACCATATCCCTCCATACACTTCTCATCCATGTACCTGTTTTTCTTAAATGTTAAAAGTGATCCCTCATTTACCACTTCATCTGGCAGCTCATTCCACACTCCCACCACTCTCTGTGTGAAGATGCCCTCCCCCTAATGTTTCCCCCTTCACCCATAACCCATGTCCTCTGTTTTTTTTTCTCCTCTAGCCTCATTGCAAAAAGCCTGCTTGCATTCACTCTATCTATACCCATCATAGTTTTATATACCTCTATCAAATCTCCCCTCATTCTTCTATGCTCCAGGGAATAAAGTCCTAGCCTATTCAGCCTTTCTCTGTAACTCAGTTTCTCAAGTCCCGGCAACATCCTTGTAAATCTTTTCTGCACTCTTTCAACCTTATTAATATCCTTCCTGTAATTCAGTGACCAAAACTGCACACAATACTCCAAATTCAGCCTCACCAATGCTTTATACAACCTCACCATAACATTCCAACTCTTATACTCAATACTTTGATTTATAAAGGCCAATGTACCAAAAGCTCTCTTTACTATCCTATCTACCTGTGACACCACATTTATGGATTTTTGTATCTGTTTTCCCAGATCCCTCTGTTCTACGGCACTCTTCAGTGCCCTACCATTTACCTTGAATGTTCTACTTTGGTTTTTCCTTCCAAAGTGCAATACCTCACACTTGTCTGTATTAAACTCCATCTGCCATTTTTTAGCCCATTTTTCCAGTTGGTTCAAATCCCTCTGCAAGCTTTGAAAACCTTCCTCACTGTCCACTACACCTCCAATCTTTGTATCATCAGCAAATTTGCTGATCCAATTTACCACATTATCATCCAGATCATTGATATAGATGACAAATAACAATGGACCCTGCACTGATCCCTGTGGCACACCACCAGTCACAGGCCTCCACTCAGAGAAGCAATCCTCCACTACCATTCTCCGGCTGCTCCCATTGAGCCAATGTCTAATCCAATTTATTACCTCACCACGTATACCTAGTGACTGAATCTTCCTAACTAACCTCCCATGTGGGACCTTGTCAAAGGCCTTACTGAAATCCATGTGTACACCATCCACTGCCTTTCCTTCATCCACTTTACTGGTAAACTCCTCAAAAAACTCTAATAGATTTGTTAAACATGACCTACCATGCAGAAAGCCATGCTGACTCTCCATAATAAGTCCCTGTCGATCCAAATACTTGTAGCTCCTATCTCTTAGTATTCCTTCCTATAATTTACCTACTACTGACGTCAAACTTACCGGCCTATAATTTCCCGGATTACTTTTAGAGCCTTTTTTAAACAACGGAACAACATGAGCTATCCTCCAATACTCCGGCACCTCACCCATAGATACCGACATTTTAAATATATCAGCCAGGGCCCCTGCAATTTGAACACTAGTCTCCTTCGAGGTCCGAGGGAATGCTCTGTCAGGTCCTGGGGATTTATCTACTCTGATTTGCCTCAAGATAGCAAGCACCTCCTCCTCTTCAATCTGTATAGGTCCCATGACCTCCCTACTTGTTTGACTTATTTCCATTGACTCCATGCCAGTTTGTTTAGTAAAAACAGATACAAAAAACCCATTTAAAATCTCTCCAATTTCTTTTAGTTCCATACATAGCTGACCACTCTGATCTTCAAGAGGCCCAATTTTATCGCTTACTATCCTTTTGCTCTTAATATACCTGTAGAAGCTCTTTGGATTATCCTTCACTTTGACTGCCAAGGCTACCTCATGTCTTCTTTTAGCCCTCCTGATTTCTTTCTTTTTTTGCACTTTTTATACTCCTCAAGCACCTTATTTGCCCCTGTTTCCTGTACATGCCATACATCTCTCTCCTCTTCTTTATCAGAGTTCCAATATCCTTCGAGAACCAAGGTTCCTTATTCTTATTCATTTTGCCTTTAATCCTGACAGGAACATACAAAGTCTGCACTCGCAAAATTTCTCCTTTGAAGACCTCCCACTTACCAACGACGTCCTTGCCAGAGAACAACCTGTCCCAATCCATGCTTTTTAGATCCTTTCTCATTTCTTCAAATTTGGCCTTTTTCCAGTTTAGAACCTCAGTTTAGATGACATGATTGCTTAAAATATTTTACTTTGTTACTTTATTTAAACTTTTAGTTACAGTAAAAGGAATTGGAATTAGAATTGGGTTATTATTGTCACGTATACCAGGATTCAGCATTGCTTCATTCTTTTGTAAACCTTTAGAAATCAAAATAGATGTACTGAACTAATATAAAATAAATGCAAAGACACTACAGTCAAAGGTAAACATAGTTACACAAATTATACATGACAGGTCAGGTCATTTAGGGTTATGAAACTTTTGGACTCTCTTCATCTTCTTTAGAAGAGCAAGCACACTTGAAGACTTTTTTGTGGGGATAATCTGTACCTCACCAAATCCAGGGAGTTACCTCTGCAGCTTCCATAAGTCCATTAGACACTGGAGCAGAATTAAGCGATTTGGCTCTGAGTCTGTTCAGCCATGTCATCATAGCTGACTTATTCTGCCTCTCAACCCCATTTTCTTGCTTCCTTCCTGTAACCTATCTCCTGTCTTCTCCCTATCATCTTCTGCTTGAAACATACTCAATGATTTGGCCCCCACAGCAGCCTGTGGCAAGGAATTCTGCAGATTCACCACTCAATGGCTGAAGAAATACCTCCTCATCTCTGTTCTAAGTGGACCTCTATATTTTGAGGCTGTGACCTTTAGTCCTAGATTCCCCCACTATAGGAAGCATCCTCAAAAAATTTACTGTACATATAACATATATAACCATATAATGTACATAGAAATGAGACGTTTCTGCAAACCGGGGTGTAAAGCACAGTACTACACATAACACACATGTTAGCATATGAAGATAAGGATAAAACCTACATATCACAAAAGTAACAAACTTAAGTGCATTAGTATTAGATATTGTAAGGTACAGGCAGATTATCTGGTGACACTTCGAATACGATGTAGCAGGGAGTCCAGAAGACTAATGGTTTGAGGGAAGAAACTGTTTCCCATCCTGACCGTTCCTTGTTTTATGCATTGGTGTCTCCTGTCTGACGGTAGAAAGTCAAAGAGGATGCTGGGTGGATGGGTGGGATCCTCAATATAACTGAGGGCCCTGCATATGCAGTGTTCCAGATAAATGTTCCCAATGGATGGTAGGGAGACCCCTATGATCCTCTCAGCTGTTCTCACAGTCCTTTATAGGGACTTCTGGTCTGATGTTTGACTGCTCCCACACCAGATGGATTTGCAATTTGTCTCTTCACTCTAGATTCCCCCTCATTTTTCTGCACTCCAGGGACTACTGGCCCCTCCATTTATATCCTTGGGTTCCAGGATTATCCTCTGCTCTGTTTCCCACTAAGAGAATTTTCTTTTGCTGATGTCGTGGTGAAGTTGACTCCGTATCTCCTTTTATTTCTATGACAGAATCCAAGTACTTTCTATAAATTTCTATCAGTCCTTGCAAACTCAGTCTCACATTGTATAGCTATAACTACAGGATACCTCCTATAGTTAAAATATCCTATAGGAAGGAAAAATTTAAGAGCAAATATTTATTAGAATAGACTGATGGGGTGGTTAAGAAGTCTTATGGAATGCTTGCTTTTATTATTTGAGGCACTGAGTTCACAAGTCAAGAGGTTATATTGCAAATCAAGAGGTTCACAAGTCAAGAGGTTATATTGCAAATTTATAAAACGCTGGTTAGGCCACATCTGGAATATTTGCATACAGTTCTGGTCACCCCACTATAGGAAATTCTGGTCACCCCACTATAGGAAATTCTGGTCACCCCACTATAGGAAGTTCTGGTCACCCCATTATAGGAAGTTCTGGCCATCCCACTATAGGAAGTTCTGGCCATCCCACTATAGGAAATTCTGGTCACCCCACTATAGGAAATTCTGGTCACCCCACTATAGGAAGTTCTGGTCATCCCACTATAGGAAATTCTGGTCACCCCACTATAGGAAATTCTGGTCACCCCATTATAGGAAGTTCTAGTCATCCCACTATAGGAAGTTCTGGTCATCCCACTATAGGAAATTCTGGTCATCCCACTATAGGAAATTCTGGTCACCCCACTATAGGAAATTCTGGTCACCCCATTATAGGAAGTTCTAGTCATCCCACTATAGGAAGTTCTGGTCATCCCACTATAGGAAATTCTGGTCACCCCACTATAGGAAATTCTGGTCACCCCATTATAGGAAGTTCTAGTCATCCCACTATAGGAAGTTCTGGTCATCCCACTATAGGAAATTCTGGTCATCCCACTATAGGAAATTCTGGTCATCCCACTATAGGAAGTTCTGGTCATCCCACTATAGGAAGTTCTGGTCATCCCAATATAGGAAGTTCTGGTCATCCCACTATAGGAAGTTCTGGCCATCCCACTACAGGAAGTTCTGGTCATCCCACTATAGGAAATTCTGGTCATCCCACTATAGGAAGTTCTGGACATCCCACTACAGGAAGTTCTGGTCATCCCACTATAGGAAATTCTGGTCATCCCACTATAGGAAGTTCTGGTCATCCCACTATAGGAAGTTCTGGTCATCCCACTATAGGACGTTCTGGTCATCCCACTATAGGAAGTTCTGGTCATCCCACTATAGGAAGTTCTGGTCATCCCACTATAGGAAGTTCTGGCCATCCCACTATAGGAAGTTCTGGTCATCCCAATATAGGAAGTTCTGGCCATCCCACTATAGGAAGGATGTTGAGGTTTTGGAGAGGCTTTGAGTTCACAAGTCAAGAGGTTATATTGCAAATCAAGAGGTTCACAAGTCAAGAGGTTATATTGCAAATTTATAAAACGCTGGTTAGGCCACATCTGGAATATTTGCATACAGTTCTGGTCACCCCACTATAGGAAGGACATTGAGGCTTTGTAGAGGATGCAGAAGAGATTTACCAGGATGCTCTCTGGTTTAGAGGGCATGTGCTATCATGAGATGCAGGACAAACTTGGATTATTTTCCTTGGAGCGGTGGAGGCTGACAGGAGATCTGATAGAAGTTCATAAGATTATGAGAGGCATAGATAAAGCAGACAGACTGCATCTTTTCCCAGAATGGAAATGTCTAATACCAGAGGGCATGTATTGAAGGTGAGAGGGGGGTAGGTTCAAAGGGGAGGTGAGGGTTAAGCGTTTATTCAAAGAGTGGTGGATGCCTGGAATGTTCTGCATGATATGTTGGTAGGTTGAGAGGGTGAACAGCATTAAGTTCCTTGACATAAACATTACCAAGGATCTTGCATGGTCTGCGCATACCGGCACGACAGCGCCTCTTTCACCTCAGATGGTTGAGGAAGTTTGGTATGGGCCCCCAAATCCTAAGAACTTTCTACAGGGGCACAATTGAGAGCATCCTGGCTGGCTGTGTCACTGCCTAGTATGGGAACTGTACTTCTGTCAATCGTAGGGCTCTGCAGAGAGTGTTGTGGACAGCCCAGAGCATCTGTAGATGTGAACTTCCCACTATTCAGGGTATTTACAAGGACAGGTGTGTAAAAAGGGCCCAAAGAATCACTGGAGACCTGAGTCACCCCAAGTACAAACTGTTCCAGCTGCTACAATCTGGGAAACAGTGCTGCAGCATAAAAGCCAGGACCAACAGGCTCCAGGACAGCTTCTTCCACCAGGCCATCAGACTGATTAATTCACACTGACACAACTGTATTTCTATGTTATATTGACTGTCCTGTTGTACATTATATTTATTATAAATTACTATAAATTGTACATTGTACATTTAGACAGAGATGTAATGTAAAGATTTTTAGTCCTCATGTATACAAAGGATGTAAGAGATAAAGTCAATTCAAAAAAGAGGCAAATACATTCAAGGCTTTTAAGAGACATTTAGATTGGCACATGAATATGAGGAAGATGGAGGGATATGGACATTGTGTAGGTAGAAGGGATTAGTTTTTGGATGCTATTGATTTACTTTTTAACTGGTTTAGCACAGCATCATGGGTTGAAGAGGCCTGTCCCTGTGCTGTCCTGCCCTATATTCTATCTACGTTCGAAAGATGGAGACATTACAACAGTGATATGCAGAATAGCTTCTCCGAACACCCAACACTTCGAACCATGAAGTGGATAGGCCTCAGCAGCTGAAGACCAGGAACATAGACTCAGTGGCCACTGAATCATAGGAGATGTGTACGGTCAAAGTGGTGATATGGTCAAGATTGGATGGTCCATGACTCTACCAAGAGAAACAGCTGCATAGAGGGTTTGAAGGACCTATTCTGGTTCCTGTTTCTTGTGCTCTTATATTGTTCATCACTTTCTTTACCTCTTTGATCCTTCCTCTTTTACCCTGGCTCCCAATGAGTACTTACTACTTATGGCTACCTGTTCCCTTCTTTCTTTTGAATAAAGTATATTGACTTTAAATTGTTATTACAGTTATTAATTGACTCTCTGTAACTTTTATGTTCTACTGTGACTATGCCACCTTTTCCTCAATGTTATGTTCTGTAACTTCAAAGCAGTAAACTGATTCAAAGGAAGACACAGAAGTCCGAAATGTGAGTCTAACTTGAAGTTTTACTTTAAGAGAGGCCCACACGTATCACATGGTAGTGTGATGACATAAGCAATTCGTGTATTTGTACATATAACCCATAATGAATTATTTAAACAAACAAGAATCCTTAATCAACCAATATATACACAAGATTACTCAAATATTACTGAAATGTTAAATACAAAACACTCAGGTACTGGGGCAATGCTCAGGGCTCCATGTTCTTCAAGTTCTGCAGTAGCTCCATGCGATCTGCTTTCCCTGTCTTGCAGCATTTCTCATTATTTCCTCATCACGACCCTTCAATTCACACAGCCTTTCTATCAGGAGTTTACTGGCATTTCCTTGTAAGCTCTCAGGCACCTCTAACATGTTCTTTAATGTTCTGTGACTTAGGTGGCAGTCCCTGACCTCTGATTCACTGTGCATTCTCTTGACTTCCTCACTGCTGATCCTTCTATAGTAATCGGTTGCAAGGACCTGGTGAGTCACCCTGCCAGTGGCTCCACACTGGTTCTGGTGGGTGACCTTGAGGCAAAGGCTGATTCAACTCTGACCATAGTGGGTGACCTTGTGGAGAAGAGTGACTCTACTCCCGCCATGATGGGTCACCTTGGAGTGAAGAGTCACTATTTCTCTGTCTTTTTCCTTCCCATAATCAAAGGAGGAACGGGTGCTACTGAAAGTAGACAGGACCAATCTGTTTACATCCTTGTCCCTTATTCCTCATTGGGAATGGTGCTTGCAATTGCCTCAGTTGCTTTCATTCTGTCCTTCCTAGTATTGTTCGTACCTAGGCTTAGTTACCAAGGGTAGAAGCCCACTTCCCTGCCCACTTATGGAACAGTGCACCTCATCTTCCTCTATTGGATTAGAGTGCATGTCCTGTGAGGAAAAGTTGAACAAGCTAGGGTTTTTCTCTTTGGAGCTAAGGAAGATGTGTGGTGACTTGATACAAATGTACACAATGGTAAAGAGGCATAGACAGAATGGACAGCCAGCACATATTTTCTAAGGGTGGCAACGGCTAATATGAGAGGGCACACTTTTAAAATGATTGGGGCAGAGTAGAGGGGGATGTCAAAGGTATCTTTTTTTTACACTGGACAATCATGGGACAACTTACAATGACCAATTAACCTACTAGATGGTACCTGTTTGGATTGTGGGAAGAAACCCACACGGTAACGGGGAGAATGTACAAACTCCTTACAAACAGTGGTGGGAATTGAACCCCGGCCACTGGTACTGTAAAGCTTTGTGCTAACTGCTACACTACCGTGCTGCCCTGCCCAGTTTGTCTTCAAGTTAAAGGGCCCTCATGAACCATGGATTTCAATATACCAAAAAGAAATACAGACACTGCAAGTTGATCAATTGTCCATGAACTATTGCTTAGAACTTGGGTTTCTTCAAAATGTTCTCCCATACCTGTCGTTGGGAAAAGTATGTGCAATAACAGCATGGCAAAGCTCATACGCTACACCTTCAGGACCATGCTTTTGTAGAAAAAAGGCCAATTACTCTCAAATATACCTGGGACTTCATGCTCACTACATAATGATACCTGTGATTTATACAAATAGAGTTTTAGAGACATAGTTCAGACTATCAAGCAAGTTAGGGAAAGAAACTTTATGGATTAAACAGACATTACTGTTCTGCTGTAGCATTGTTGTTCGTTTCAAAACACTGACCATTTTCAATGATAATAATTTGAAGTCAGAGCAGTATTTATACGCTAGAGTACTGTTTCAGAATCAGTGACATATATTCCTTTATTTTGTTATTAATTTCTCATGCATCCACGGCACCCCTCTGAGTCTTCACATCTTTACCTGTACCTCTCTGCTAATGAGACATAGGCAAGAAGTTTCAATGCTTTCTACATTCCAACTGATCCTTCCAGTTTATGCAAGATATTCCACTTTATCACAATTGTAGCGACAGGCTGTTTTGAATGGATAAATTTATGCTGAGTGATTTCCTTGATGTTAGCAGAGGAGCTTTCTGACTTCTATAATTATATGACCAATCTTTCCAGTCCAATTGAGTTGCTGGTTTCTTGCTGAGACACAGTCTACACTACTGTCCCTGTAGCTCTGGACAATGCTCTTATTTATGTCTTGAGCTGACTCAAATCGTGTCACATTTCCCAGTGTTGTTCCCACCATCATGTTATGTTGCATGTGATTCCTCAACATGTGGTCTGCACATTTTATAAGTTTGAACTGAGAAACCTCATCAGCTGGCCCATGTACTAATCTGACCCTTGATGCTTGGTCCAATCACAGGTAATTCAATTTTTATTTGTTATTTCTATAACTCCGCTAGAGTTTTGCTGCCTCCTAATGATTATCAATGGAGCTAAAGTCTCCAGGGAGTGGTATGCCAGGTGCTTAAGAAAATCCTGTTAACTTCCAGACTTCCATACAAATCTGTTGTTCACAGACATGAATACATTAATAAGGAGTTTTCTTGGACTTCAACCATCCCAGGAGAATAAGCAGGGAGCACAAGGAGAGGAAGAAGCTGATAAAAGAGAGAGGAGAAGTTTAATTGAACCCACAGATAGAGATGTTTCCATTAGGGCTTTGGGAAAAAATCTACCAAGGAACTGGAAAGATGCCAATAGTTCTTCAGCAGACATGTACTCGCTGGAGTTTAGAAGAATGAGGGGTGATCTTATTGAAAACTAGTGAATATTGCAAGGGATTGATGCGGAGAGGATGTTTCCTATAGTGGATAAGTCTAGGACTAAAGGCCACAGCCTCAGAAAAGAAAGATATCCATTTTAGAACAGAGGTGAGGAGGGATTTATTTAACTAGAGGATGGTGAATCACTGACATGGACGGCTCTCAAAGCCAAGTCATTCATTGAGTATGCTTAAAGTGGAGGTTGATAGGCCTTTGATGAGTCAGGGTGGCAAAGATTACAGTGAGAATGGGGTTGACAGGATAAATAAATCAGCCATGATGAAATGGTGGAGCAGACTCGATGGCTGATTGGCCTAATTCTGCTCCTATGTCTTACAGTTCAAAGTTCATTGTTCAAAGTTCATTTATTATCAAAGTATGCTTATATCATATGTAACCCTCAGGCTCAGTTAGCATGTGTTTGTCTAGGGGAAGACAGCCTCTGTACCCACCAAACTGAGAAATCTCATTTGTGTGGATGCTGCGTGATGTATTGCCTGGTTGCAAATCCGCACCACAAAATATCAGACTGTACACCATGTGCAATTAAATGATTGAACTTCATAAATTTTAATCTGAATATACGGTTAGTAAAGAAAATAAAAAGAAAAAGGGCTCATTTTAAGGAAAAAGTCAAAAGTGCACGTTGGAGCTCTCAAATACTGCCATTTGTCAGAGCGTTGCTGACCTTCGGACCCCCGCTCCCAGTCTACTCCATCCAGCGGTCTACCAGCTCTTTCCTCATTCGTGTTCCTTCTTCATCTCTTGTCGACAAAAGACCGTGAAAATCCCTCTTCCAGACCCACAAGAACGAACAACACCCCTCTCATTGGCTAACATACATTCCAAAGTCCCCATTATCTCTAGTCATAACCCAAAAATTGCTGCTACAGAGAAACCATTACCTTAGCCTTAGCAGTGAAACATTACAGAGAGGTCATTACATTAGCAGTGAAACCTTACAGTGTGTTACATATACAACCTTGTGGTTTGTCTCCTTACAGGCAGCCACAAAACAAGAAACCCAAAAAGAACTCATTAAAAAAGACCAACAAATGCGCCCTCCCCCACAAAGGGAAGAGAGAGAAAAAGCAAGTAACAACATTTAAAATGAAAGTGAGTCCATAGACACGAAGCCCAGAGCATCTGGAGCAGGCCACATTCTCAGCCTCAGTTCATCATACAGCAGAAGAAAACGTCGTGGGGTTCGCGTACATGTTTTATAAGTCTTATAGTCTCATATAAATATTAAAGTCTTATAGAAGAAACCTTAGGAACCATAGGTTAGAGTTTGGAAGGTGCACAATTCTGTCTAGTTAAATTGTCATAGAGAACAGAAACAGATGAGGAGCATATCTGTACTAATCGCTGTTCCAGCATTTAGATATTTCAGCATTTTCCACGTCTACTTTTCATCCAGACATTTTTTTTAATGTGGCAGGAGTCCTTGTCAGAAAATCTTACCAACAATAATGAAATGAATTGACAAGCTAATTAGAATGTTAAGTGCAAGTAAGCTGTTTGTTCCTATTTTTGCCTTTTGTCTTTTAAATAAAAAGAAGACATGAGTTCTCTTTAACTATCTTTGAGAGAGATGTTAAATGACAGTCAGTATGGTCTTGGAAGTTCTGTTTTCTGAGGCCTGGATACTGTTCTCAGACCACTCCACTTTGCCAGAGGACTCTTGGTTGTGGAGGATCAGGGATAATAATCTCCATCGGTAAGAGTTTGATGTGGGTGAGCGCTGAGTCTGGAGAGTTTGGGCAGTAGACCAGAATCACATGATTTTGCCTTTTGTTTGTTTAGTGTAACCAACCAGAGTTGAAATGCTAAATATGACTCCTTGTATTGGTATTAAAAATGTTGAGGGATGATAAGGACTGACCACTTAGGGCTTGTAAAGTACAGAACAAAATCTAAATCTAATGTCCAATGTAATATACAATAACTCTGAACGTAAAACAACTTATTCCTGATTTATTGAAATATGGACCTCATTTTTGAACCTTAAGTTTTCACATAAGATTCAAATTCACATCCATAGATCTAGATAGAAGGAAGAAACAGCACACGTGTTGGTCCATGGCCTCCTTTTGTGCCAAGATGAGGCCACCCTCAGGATAAAATAAATTCTGGCTGGGTAGCCTCCAATCTGATGGCATGAATATTGATTTCTCCTTCCGGTAAAAAACTTTTCTCCTCTCCTCTTCTTCTGTTCCCCACTCTGGTCCCTTCCCTCTTCTCATCTGCTTATTACCTCCTTCTGGGTCCCTTCCTCCTCCCCTTTCTCCTATGGGTCACTCTCCTCTCCTATCAGATTCCTTTCTCTCTAGCCCTTTTCTTAACCTATCTTCTATCTGGCTTCACCTACCATCTTCCATTTAGCCTCCTTCCCCTCCCCTCACCTTTTTATTCTGGCATCTTCCCCCTTCCTTTCCAGTCCCGAAGAAGGGTCTTGGCCCAAAACATAGACTGCTTATTCACTTCCGTGGACACTGCCTGACCTGCTGATTTCCTCCAGCATTTTTTGTGTGTGTTGCTTCATACTTTACCTGACAGCTTTCACAATTTCTGCTCCAAAAATAAATTTGAAGTGTCATTATTGTAACATATGAGCATGTGGCGGGCAAGCAGCGCATTGCAATATCCTACAAAGAGTAATGTGGCTTTTAAGTGCTGTTAAATGAGAGACAAATATTAGCTAGGATATCAGGAATTTTCTCAACATTTCTTCCAACGGAGCAGTCATGCATAGGAGTTGTTTACCTGGAAAAATTAATGCGGATTTCCTCCCACATTTTGCGTGCGTTACTCCTGAAAAAAAAAGACACTTGTTTTTGTGTCTTATGTGAAAGTTGACATCTCTGAAAATACACCAGTGTAACAGTGAATTATCCTCTATTAATATTCTCAAAAAAGCCAGAGATTCTGCAGATGCTGGAAATGCGGAGTAACACACACAAAATGTTGGAGGAACTCAGCAGGTCAGGGAGCATCTATGGAGAGGAATAGACAGTTGATGCGTCGGCCATTGCTGATGAAGGTTTTTGACTGATTATTTATCTCCATAGATGCTGCTGACCTGCTGAGTTCCTCCAGCATTTTGTGTGTGTTGCTTAATATTCTCATGTTTTCTGAGTGGTCATGATTCTCTGAGTAGAAGGCAAATGTGCTGATACGTTGGAATTGTGATTTAGGTGTTATTGTCAAATTAAACATTATATAAATATAGAAGCAGATCAGTTTTGGACTGATATATTTCATGCAAACATATATTTCAATGGCATATGCAGAAAACTGAAAAAATGTTCATTAAATGCAAATATCAAAGTTGAGTAACTTTTAATCTTACTTTCATATTTGCTTATATGAATCTAAATAGAACAAACAATGTTGGAGTGTTGAAAGAAATTATGCAGAAGTGGAGAATAGCTGTGAGAAGGTGTATGGAGCGGTTACTTGAACAATAAGCTAAAACCGCTAAGAGTTTTGTCAGAGGTTACAGCGGGACATCAATAGGATGCAGAACTGGGCTGAGAAGTGGCAGATGAACTTCAACCCAGATAAGTGTGAAAGTGGTTCATTTTGATAGGTCAAATTTGAAGACAGAATATAACATTAATTGTAAGATTCTTGGCAGTGTGGAGGATCAGAGAGATCTTGGGGTCCATGTCCATAGGACACTCAAAGCTGTTGTGCAGGTTGACAGTGTTATTAAGAAGGCATATGGTGTGCTGGTATTCATCAGCCGTGGGATTGAGTTCAAGAGCCATGAGGTAATGTTACAGCTATATAAGACCTTGGTTAGACCCCGCCTGGAGTACTGTGTTCATTTCTAGTCACCTCGCTACAGGAAGGATGTGGATACTATAGAGAGTGCAGAGGAGATTTACAAGGATGTTGCCTGGATTGGGGAGCATGCCTTATGTGAATAGGTTGAGTGAACTTGGTCTTTTCTCTTTGGAGCGACAGAGGATGAGAGGTGACTTGATAGAGGTGTTTTAAGATGATGAGGGTCATTGATCATGTGGATAGCGAGAGGCTTTTCCCCACAGCTGAAATGGCTAGCATAAAGGATCATAGTTTTAAGGTGCTTGGAAATAGGTACCGAGGCAATGTCAGGATGAAGTTTTTACACAGAGAGTTGTGGGTGCAGGGAATGAACGTGGTGATGGTAGTGGAAGCAGATACAATAGGGTTTTTTAATAGCCTCTTAGATAGGTACTTGGAGATAGAAAAATAGAGGGCTATATGCTAGGGAAATTCTAGGCAGTTTCCAGAATAGGTTACATGGTCGGCTCAACATTGTGGGCCGAAGGGCCTGTAATGTGCTGTAGTTTTCTATGTTCTATGAGAGACTAAGTGAGGGACACAACACTGTATGACAGGCTTCTAAATAACTGAGTCCCAATTTGAAAAAAGTACGTTTGATCCTTTGTTATGACACCAGCAAAGATGAATGATTTTATTTAATGATATAATGATATAAAAACTAACAAGAATAGTGTAGCAATAATGATATAGGTGAAACAAGCCGAATAAGCAGTTAACATAACCAGATTAGTGATACAGCGAAATAACCGTATAAGCAAATTTAACACAATGAGATTAGCAATATAGCGGTCAACAAAATAATATCCATTTCCCTGGCTGACTAATAACTAAAAGCTAATACTCATTTGTCTCTACCATGCCCCAACCCACATGACAAATTACCCATAATAAACACGGCACGCAAAATACAGTACAGACAGAAAATACAAACTTTGTAGATACATAGCTCCTACTGTGTATATCAAGCTGCTGTAAGACTAAAAACCAAGTCAGAAAGATAGAAAGAAAATTAAATAAAGAAATTTGCTTTTAGTCGTGCTGATACTGTGATTCTTACAAGTTCCTAGAGCACTTCCCACAGAACAAATAATGATGCTACTTATGTGCTTAATATGATTATACTTTTCGAAGAGCAAACAGATGCTTTCAATTTAAAAGATAAAAAACAAGGCTGTTGAGAAATCATAGCGTCCAAGGTGCTTTCAGTGATGCAGAAATGTTCAGGTTTATTAACATGGTGGAATGCCTAAACCAGACATTGATCACTATTGTCTGAATGTTTTTTTTATAACGTTGGTGATTTTATATATATATGTAACAGGGTGGTGATATGTCTCTAGCAAAGGAAGTATAAGGTGCTCCTTCCCCCCATTAGCCTACAGGTCACCTTTGGGCAAGGTGTAGAAACTGCTTAGATCCCAGCAACCCCCCTCAGATATCAAGGGGCACGTGAAGCCAAAGGAGCAGGTGTTGGATGGCCATATGAGCAGTTGGCGCACTTCGCAAGTCCTAGGCAGACAATCTCTATAAAGTATTGATAATGGCAGGGGTTAACCATCTTGTAAGCACACTGCCCAGAAGAAGGCAATGGTAAACCACTTCTGTAGAAAAAAGTTGCCAAGACTATTGATGTTCGTGCAAAGACTGTGATTACCCATGTCATATGACATGGTACATAACAATGTCAATGGTGGTGATATATTAGAATTTTAATTTTAAACTTGTATCAAAGTGGTTGAAAAAAAGTTGTTCTGCAAAGTACAGAAACCTGTGAAATAACAAAAAATATTGGTGACAGGCTGCATTGGTGGAGCAAAATATAAAGTTGATGTTTCAGGATGTTGATCTTTTGCAAGAATAACTGGCATTCAATGCTTTTCTTGTAAATCCTGTATCTGAGAAGCAGAAAATAGATGGAGTGAACCATCAGTCAGATATGGGAAGAAATCATTGTGCTCTATTTCCCTGAGCGGCATGCTCAAACTGGGCAATTCAGCACCAGGATTTATTGGTTGGGGTGGTAGTGACATTTAAAATTGAGAATAGAAGAGACTTCTTTTAAGCAGAAGATTATAAATCTTTGGAATTCTCTGCACCCAATGGTTGTAGATGTTCCAGTGTAGAGTATATTAAAAGAGATTGATAGCATTTTTAACATCGACCAAATCCGGGGAAATGGATATTGAGCAGCAAAGTAGGTAATGTACAAGATCAGCTGGTTTAAAGGTCATGCTGCCTTCTCCTACTTTCATTTCCTATGTTCCTATATTTCATCCAAAATTATGCTCCCAAAGAATACATCAAAATTCACTTACTTTTCTAAAGCAGCACATGATCCAAACTGTGCAAACCTGTCATTTTTCTACATTAAACATTTGTTTTTACCTGTTAATACCTGGAAGTTTTAGAACTGCCAAATGCAGAAAACTACAATGCATTTCAAAACGCACCACATCTTTTGAGTTTATAGTATAACTTTTGCAGTTTTCTCGCTCAGGTGTAAAAGAACTCTGAACTAAACACCGAGGTAAACTGTAGTCAATGAAGACAGGATCGCAGTAAGATTAACCGTTTACTGTTCACTCTTCCACGTTAACGTATGGTGAAAACTGTTGATAAAACAATACAAAATATATACAGTGTTTGTTTCCTTCTTGATATCACATTTACATTGTAAGTACTTGCAAAAGTAAAACTACAACAACTACATTACATTAAAGTGCAACATACAGTCAGAATCTACCTATGCCATTGACTATTTTAAATACACTTCAACACAAACTATCCGCAACTCTTTAAATAACAAAAACATAAACCTTATCAACTGTCATTACTTTTAACAGAATCAATGTTAACATTTTTAATTCAACATATTGATTATCTCATGAACTTACGGCGTTGCTTCACTAATGTTTCTAGTGCGTAGAAAGAAAACTTTTCTCGTGCTGATCCTGCACATGTGAGCCCCCTCCTTCCCGTTTCTCCAAACTGGTATTTTCCCACAAGATGCGACAAAACCAGATGTGACGTCATCGCATGCTGCGATATATCACAGACAATGAATTTACTTTAAACAATCTTAACTTTAACTAGAAAATGATAACAAACGAATTACTAAAGCGAAAATATTATAAACTAAACAAATGCCATAAAGGCAACACAACTTTTAAGAGGATATCCTATGGACAACTCAATACTTTACGAAAGAAGGGTGTGAGAGATATAGTTGAAGAATTAGTTCATGGGCTGACATGCTGAGAGAGTGAAAATAATTTTACTATGAAAAAAAAACAGGATTTCAGCTTTTTGAAACAATCTGACATGTACCTTCAAAGAAAGAAAACTGAAATTTTCTGATAGTTGTTCTTTTGAGATAAATAAGCAGATAAAAACTTTGGGTAGAGAGAGGCAGATGAGGTAGCTTAGAGTGTCAATGAAGACTTCAAAATATTTCACTGAGGAAAAGTGATAGAGAGATTCACGTAACACAAGGCACATTCTGATTAGAAGCAAAATAAAAGGACTAAAGTGGAAAATGGAACCAAAAACCCAGATTAATTAGTTTGCTGATTCTGTTTATTTCAAATTACTTACTAATGTGAAGGCTAATAGATGTTTAAATCTTAAGTTTGGAAATTTAAAGGCTTTCTAAGTGATCTAAATCATCTCTACTAATGCAAATTAATGTAATTTTATTCATATAGAATGCACAGATGGAGGGTATATAGAGTTTGACAGATACTGAAATTTCTGACTTTGGTGTCTATATTTCTGCTTCTCCTTTAGTTCCCTGCCTGTTTCATTTGCAATTCTTTTATGTGGAAAAGCAGGCAGCAAGGTAATTCCCTCGTATGCTACCCATTGACCTTTGTTACTGACCATTAAACACTGCACAGAAACACAAGCAGCTGATCTGTCATTTTTTTTCCCTTAAAGCTGTGCCTTTTCTCTGTACTCCTGTTCTAGGCAGTATGGTCAGTTTATGAGCATATCATGTTTGAAATCAGTAGAATTGACATTCATCCAGTTTCTCTGGTCTACAACTTAACTGTACATTGAAAGGCATTTAAGGGCATCTCACTAATTTCTAAAACATTGCTTAGAAACAGAATCAGGTTTATTATCACTGACGTGCTGTATGCTGTGAAATTTGTTGCTTTGCAGCAACTGTACGGTGCATTACGTGAAATAATTAATGTAATTTACAATAAGAAAATATAAATAGTGCAAATAAAAAAGCAAAATAGTGAGGTAGTTTTCATGGGTTTGCGGACAGTTCAGAAATCTGATGACAAAGGGGAAACACTGTTAATGGTGCATCTTCAGGCTGCTGTACCTCCTTTCTGATGTTAGTAATGAGAAGAGCGCATGTCCTGGATGGTGAGCAACCTTAATGATGGATGCCACATTCTTTAAGTTGTCCTCTGTTGTGCAGTTCAAAGTTCAAAGTAGATTTATTATCAAAGTGCATATATGTCACTATATACAGCCTTGTGATTCATTTTTTTGTGGGCATACTCAATAAATCCATAATAGAATCAATGGAAGACCACACCAACTTTGGCGGTCAACCAGTGAGCAAAGGTGGACACATAGAAGAGAAAGAAATAATAATAGTAAATAAATAAGCAATAAATATTGTTACGTATCCCGTAACTGGATAACTTACCAGCAAAGATAGAGAGGTCTGTTGAAGTCTGTTGTCACTATTTTCAAACGTTTTATTCGTAAAGGGACACAAAAGTAGGGTTAATACATACATTCAGATAGGTCACATTGTCAACACTCAATCTAAAGCGCGGGTATATTAATAATCATCATTCTTAAATGAGCTCTGCTGATGTCTAGGGGTTAATAGATTGTCTGTCGGAAATATAAAAGTCACTCTGAAAGTCTGCCGGCCTCAGCCCGTTGGAAATCGCTGGGTTTTTTCGTGGGGCGACCGAGAGAGAGAGATTGGGAGGAGAAGAGAAAAAACTTGCCGAGTCTCGATGAATCTTCCGTGAAATCGGGGGAGCGTTGGTTTCCTCTCCCCGATGTTAGTTAAAAGCGGTTTCCTGTGATTCCAGCCACAGATTCCAATCCCGGAATCTAATGCACGTGGCTTCCTTCAGAATGGCTTCCCGCTACTGCGGGACACTCTTGTGTCTTCTTAGTGCGTCTGTGGGGCTGTCCCCCTGAGACTGTCCTTTATACTTCCTCACGGGGTCGCAGGTGTCAATCAGGTTGGGATGATGCAATCTCTCTCTCAACCAGCCCACCCTGCCCAAAGGCTTTTCACGTGGTCTCCATGAGACAATAGTTGCTGTCGTCTTTATTCTGTATCGCTGGTGGTACCTGCAATTTGGCACGTCTCTCTCTCTCTCTCTCTCTCTCCGACTGCGTCTACTGACCCCCCCCCCTTCAACGGGTGCTCTTGCGATTCTCACAAGGGAGGGGGCTGGAATCATAACACCTCCCCTCTTAAAAAGCCATTTTACCAGCGGTTAAAACGGAGTGGTCCACAGTCTTACAGGGATTTTGGATCTAACACAATACACAAGTTTTTCTTTTCACAAAATACTACCGTTATACATTCAAGTCAGTATCTAAATAGTTAACGATTACAGTGTCTCTTTCTTTAATATCTTAACATTGCGAACCGTACATCAGACTTCAATTCCATAACCACCTATTTATTTTTTTTTCTAAGCAACAAAACTAAGGAGGCGTGACCTTAGCTTAGGTGCATTTACAAAAGTTTACGCGAATACTAATCGTTTCCGTCGTTTAACTTTACCGGCAGGTCTCCAAAGGGCTGTCTTTATTATTCACAGGCTTTGGCGCAAACCTGTTCAATCTGCCTGGCTGCCTAACAATGGCATCCCCATTAACCGTCGCCTCTTTTTCGGCGAGCCCCCCCGTGGGGAACTTGAGTAGTTTTTCGTGGTGAACTCCCGCCCGCCCCGCTCATCGGGGTTATTTTAGCAACACCATGCCCCAGACTTAGACCATTTCCACCCAACTCTTTGATTTTACCCAGGTGGCTGGCCCTTTTACCAGTCCCCTTCAGGCTATTGGTGTTTGATTCTAACTCTTCGCTTGGCTTGAGTAGCCTGTCGAAGGCGGCCTCTTCACACCCCATCCTGGCATAACAATAGAGTGGGTGGCCCCGCTATTCCCCGGCTCACTCTGTGAGCGATCTGCCAGGTTTAAGATTTCTTCCTTCGATTTGGAAACTACAGGCTTTTCGTTTCCTTCGCCAACAATCCTCACCCGCCCCATTCTTAAATTCTGCATTAACTTTGAACACTCCTTCGAGTACAGACGTCGGGGAGCTCACACTTTCCCCGGTTACCAAGGTTAACCCTTTTCCCACTGAACCGAGTCCATCTGATAAACAAGGACGGCCGTCCCGTTCCACTGGGTCAGATACCTCAGACTTCTTCTGAGCTCCGTTACCAGGTTCAGCACCTCGGGCATCCCCATCTCGGACACACTCAAACGGAACATTGGCCTCTTCCAGGCTTTCAACACCCGTACCTTTTTCAAATTCTAACCTCCCCCGATCCTCCCAGTTACTCTCTGGGCAGCTCCCACCCGGGGAAGGTGCAACCCTGCGAGCTGAAACAACCTCCTCGGCCTTTTCAGCAGACCCCTTCGAGGCAAGGGTATCCGTTCCATCTAGGACTGCCCTCCTCTCGTTATCGGTAACACCTTTAGAACTCTCAAGTTCTTCAAACAATTCTGCCACACCAGACAGATCATCCATGTCCAACTCTGGACCTTTTAACAGCTTTATCTGTTTCTCATCTTTATCTCCTACCTTTAGGACCTTTCTCTTCGCTAAAGGCAGATCTATCTCCTCTCCCTTACCCCCTTTCACTTTACTACTCTTCGTCTTACCACCCTCTAAACCCTCATGGCACAGGGTCATCAAAGACGTCTCGGCCAAATCAAAACTGGCCAGATTTAAACTGCTCTCGTTCTCAGCTGTCTCTCTCGACAGGCTGCGAGTGACTGCGCCGGCGAGATGGTCCTTGGGTGCTAGGGGCGGGGCCACCACACTCGCCGGTCGCCAGGTCGGCAGCATGGCTGACCAAACCTTACACCCTGCTAAGTCATTTCCCAGCAGGATGTCCACGTCATCTCTCGGGAATTCTGAGGGCACCCCTATTACAACTGATCCATACACCAGCTCACAATCCAGAATGACCTTATATAAGGGCACCATTTCTATCCGTTTATTTATTCCTTCCACTTTTACCATGCCCGTTTCCCGACCAAATTCTAGTACCTTACGGCTAACCAGGGATAATTCAGAGCCTGTATCCCTCCAGATTCGTACGGAAACTGGGGTGTCTCCCTCCGTCACAGACATGGTTCCGTGTGACAGACAACTCTCAGAGCCTTCTCGTACTCTGTCTACCCTGGGCTCTCTGGTCGATTTGCTGATTACCACGGCACACCCAATAGGGACGGTGGTTTTCCCTCTTCCTATCTCCTTCCTCTGAGCAAAGCATCGAGATGCAATGTGCCCCTCCTTTCCACAATTAAAACAGGTCAAACCCGGAACCCTCTGGCCGTCTTGCCTTTCCCCCTCAACCTTACCGCTAGCTCCCGGTGGAACCTCTGCCTCACTCTTCGGACTTTCTCGATCGTTCCCACGGTCTCTCTGGGGACCTTTATTTGAGGGAGTCTTTGTCTTGAGGGTTAGGGCGTATTCGTCCACCAACCTGGCAAATTCTGAAATGGACTTATCCGGCTTCTCATTCAAATACACCCGGATCTCCTCCGGAACACAACTTTTAAATTCCTCAATCAAAAACAACTCCCTGAGACGCCCATAATCCTCGCCCACTCTTTCCGCGGTGCACCAACGGTCCAAGAGCACCCCCTTCTCATGGGCTAGCTCGGTATACGTTTGATTCCACCCTTTTCTTAAATTTCTAAACTTTTGTCTATAGGCCTCAGGTACCAATTCGTACGTCCGGAGAATGGCCTTTTTTACCTCATCATAATTCTCCGCTTCTCCCTCCTCCAGGGACAAGGCCGCATATGCTCGTTGGGCTTTCCCCTTTAACACACATTGTAACAACGCCACCCACTGCTCTTTTGGCCACTTCTGATTTACTGCCACCTTTTCAAAAAGCAAGAAATAGCTATCGACATCTGTCTCCTCGAACGGGGGCACCAATCTCAACTCCCTACTAACATTAAACCGCTCTGCTTGGTCTAACCCTTGATCTCTTCGTTCGTTCTTCATCTTCTCAACTTCCTGGACATGTTGTCTCTGTTTCTCTTTCTCGGCCCGTTCCCTCTCTTTCTCTTCTGCTTCTAGCTTCTTTAGGTCAATTTCATGCTGCCTTTGCCTTTCTCTCTCTCTCTCTTGCCTTTCCCTCTCTCTCTCTCTCTCTCTCTCTCTCTCTCTCTCAGCCGCTTCCAGCTCTTTTAGCTTAATTTCATGTTCTAACTTCAATTTCTCCACCTCTAACTGAACCGTCCCACTTGATTGTATCTCTTCAGGGATATCTCCCAATACCTCAGCTCCAAACACCTTCTTCCCAATGTAATACTGGGTTATGGCCCTTCGTACCTTCCGCTTTTTCATGGATGACCTCACTTCTGTGAGGTTCAACCCCTTCGCTAAATTTAACAAGTCTGATTTGGTGGCCGCCTCTAGCGCCCCCACCGTCGGGTTTTCCATAAATTCACCCACGTCCATCTTTGCTGGTTTCCCGTCTGGCTACCCGCGTAACCAGATTCAAGTTTTGGACTACAAGCCCGATTCACTGGCCTCCCAATTTGGTGTCAAATCCCGAGACGAGAAACCCCAAGTTGTTACGTATCCCGTAACTGGATAACTTACCAGCAAAGATAGAGAGGTCTGTTGAAGTCTGTTGTCACTATTTTCAAACATTTTATTCGTAAAGGGACACAAAAGTAGGGTTAATACATACATTCAGATAGGTCACATTGCCAACACTCAATCTAAAGCGCGGGTATATTAATAATCATCATTCTTAAATGAGCTCTGCTGATGTCTAGGGGTTAATAGATTGTCCGTCGGAAATATAAAAGTCACTCTGAAAGTCTGCCGGCCTCAGCCCATTGGAAATCGCTGGGTTTTTCGTGGGGCGACCGAGAGAGAGAGATTGGGAGGAGAAGAGAAAAAACTTGCCGAGTCTCGATGAATCTTCCGTGAAAATCGGGGGAGCGTTGGTTTCCTCTCCCCGATGTTAGTTAAAAGCGGTTTCCTGTGATTCCAGCCACAGATTCCAATCCCGGAATCTAATGCACGTGGCTTCCTTCAGAATGGCTTCCCGCTACTGCGGGACACTCTCGTGTCTTCTTGGTGCGTCTGAGGGGCTGTCCCCCTGAGACTCTCCTTTATACTTCCTCACGGGGTCGCAGGTGTCAATCAGGTTGGGATGATGCAATCTCTCTCTCAACCAGCCCACCCTGCCCAAAGGCTTTTCACGTGGTCTCCATGAGACAATAGTCGCTGTTGTCTTTATTCTGTATCGCTGGTGGTACCTGCAATTTGGCACGTCTCTCTCTCTCTCTCTCCAACTGCGTCTACTGACCCCCCCCCCTTCAACGGGTGCTCTTGCGATTCTCACAAGGGAGGGGGCTGGAATCATAACAATATCAAGAACATGATGTGAAGAGTCCTTGAAAGTGAATCCATAAATTGTGGGAACATTTCAATGATGGGCTAAGTGAAGTTGAGTGAAGTTGTTCACTTAGGTTCAAGAGTCTGATGGTTGAGGGGTAATAGCTGGTCGTGAACCTAATGGTGTGGGTCCTGAGTCCCCTGTACCTTTCTGATAGCAGCAGCAAGAAGAGAGCACGTCCTGGATTCGGGGAGTTCCTGATAATGAAAGCTGCTTTCCTGTGACAACACTTCCTGTAAATGTGCTTAATGGTGGGGAGGGCTTTATCGGTGATGGACTGGGCTTTATCCACTATTTTTTGTAGGATTTTCCATTCAAGGGCATTGGTGATTCCATAGCAGGCTGTGGTGTAGCTGGGCCCAGAACAGGTCCTCTGAAATGACAACACGAAGGAACTTAAAGTTGCTGACCCTTTCTACCTCTGTTTCTTCGATGAGGACTGGCTCACGGACTTCCATTTTCCTCCTCCTGAAATCAATAATCAGCTCCTTGGTCTTGCTGACATCAAGTACGATGTGGTTGTTGCACCACTTAGCCAGATTTTCAATCTCCCTCCCATATGTTGATTTCAGTATTAATATTTTACTAATGTTTGAGTACTATTGGAAATATATCATTTGATTACGCATTCTTTATTATTTACATAATGCTTTGCAGGTTATCTGTAAAAGTACATATATGGCATACGTCATCATGCCATCATGCGTTACGCGAGTGCCTCGTTAAGAGTAAAAACTAAGCTAAACTGGCATTTCGAACACTCCATCTTTTCCTTTTAATTAGTTTAATGGTTAAGAGTTACAAAACATAATAGTGGTGGCCAGTAAGATTTTTATAAATCCAAGATGACTATGTACCTGTTGAAGTGCAACGAGATGTTCAGGTTACAAAAAGTGCAGCGAGACATTCAAATTAAAGTACACACAGTGAGAAATGGTTGACTTAAAAGAAAACAATGGACCAAGTGCTTCTTCAGGAATGGACAGAGACTGTTGAGTTAAAAAAAAGGCAGAAAATGGACAAATTCACTGGTTCATAAACAGCGAATAGCAGGTGCAAATAATTATAAAAAAGAGCAAAAATGGCTAGCTGCATCAGAAAGATTGACATATTTGATTACACAACAGGTAACTGGAATATGTATACTGAGTAAATTGAGCACTATTTTGAAGCAAATGAAATAGCTGATGAGAAGGGGTTCCTCTTTTTTTTGCTGAGTGCATTGGATTTAAAGGCATGTAGTTTGCTTAAAAATCTGGCTGCTCCAACCAAACCAGCTGAAGTGAGTTTTATGCTAGCTAGAAAGAAATGCAAGATCATTTAGAACCCAAACCATTGTCCATTGCAGAAAGCTTTAGGTTTCTTAAGTGGAATATAAAGGAAGGGAGTCCATTTCAGCATACGTGGCTGAATTAAAGAAGTTGTCTGAGCATTGGTAGTTCAGTAATGAGCTTAATGATGTCCTGAGAGAACATTTAGCTTGTGGAATCTTGCAAGAAAGCATTCAAAACAGCTCCTAACTGTAGAACATCTTACATTTTAAAGAGCAGTTGAAATAGCCGTATGCTGCAGGGTCCCACATGCATCAAATAAATTCAGATTGAAAAACATGCAGAAAGTGTACCAAATTAGGCCACACACAAAGACCATGTCGGGCAAATGAAAACAAATGGATTGCACAAGGAAGAGAAAAAACTAAAAATTCGAGTTGTAGTTTCAAAAGGGGCACTAATCTGCACGCTGCTGATGAAGAATCAGATAATGAGTGTATTGCAGGACTGGCTAGATTTGAGATTTAGAATGTGAAAACTAACAATAGAGAAGCAATATAGCTTGTTCCAGAAGTGAACAGCAAATTAATTAAAACAGAATCGAACACTGGCTCGGCTATTTCAGTCATTCCACAAAATGAGTTTGAACAGCATTTCAAAGATACTATCCTGAAGCCAGCGGGTATCCAGCAAAGAACTTATATTGGAGAAAAGGTAACTTCTCTGCGAATGACGTTCACAACAGTGAAATACAACAATCAACAAGCCAATATTATTTTTGGCGTGATTGGCTGAGACAACTGCAAGAGAATAGAGATCCATCCACCATTTGCATGCCACATCCCCTGCAACAGAGTCAACTCAAAGCTAATTAAGAAAGGTATTAGATGATACCACAACTGCCTTCATGCTGTAAACCATAAACCACTGCCCAACAGAGCATAAACAGGTGTTGGCACCAACCTCTGTGCCTCTGGTTGGAAAGCATATTGGACCAAGGAAGGACCATGCTTCTCAGAGGGATCATGAAAATGATGAAAGCAGTGGTCTGATTACAATGGCTTTTGTAGACAACATTTTTGAGAAAGCTTCTGATATGTTAATCAGGCAGTTGATTGCAAAATGTGGCTTGGTTTTAAGTTGGAAGAGAGTTCAAGAAGCTTCAGGAAATTTGCAAGCATTCAGTTTTTATGAGTATATGGAACCAGAATCCTCTCTGCATGAATTATAGTTATTACAAGAACTTCAAGTGAGGGACAAAAAGCTGCTCGTAAAAGTAGATGGAAAGACCAAAGCACAAGTGGATGAATGGAAGGCCAAGTAGAAAGGAGTCAATGAGATATGAAAGCAGAAGATTCATCACATGATGTTGTGGATGAAGAAACCAAGAGATGAGATCAGATTGTAAAGGGAGCAATAGAAGGACTAATAAGAGATACTCCAGTGAACTAAATGCACCTTCCCAAGATCAAGATAGACATACTAGAGGAAGAAAAAGTAAAATAAAGAGGATTAAGGGAGAGAAAGAAGGATTGAAGTAGATCCAGAAAAAAAAGTCAAGAAAAGGGGAAGAATGTGGGCAGAGCTGTCAGTCCCAAAAACAACTCCCACAACCACCATGGGGGAAGTCCCAGAACCTGAGATTGTTTTCACAGTTCACCTATGAGAGAGATAGAGAAGATCAATGCACATACATAAGTTATCAATCCATATGTAGTGCTAAGGGGAGTTATTGCTCTAAAAGAAAGGTTCAATGTCCACTCAAAAATCTGATGGCAGAGGGGAAGAAGCTGTTCCTGAATCTTTGAATGTGTGCCTTCAGGCTTCTGTACATCATTTCCTGATGGTAGCCATGAGGAGAGAGCGTGTCCTGGGTGATGGGGGTCTCTAATGATGGTGCCGCCTTTTAGAGGCATCGCTCCTTGAAGATAACTAGGTATGACATCAACAGTGGACTGACTACATTTAGGTCTGGTTAAGAGGTTGAAGTGAAGGAGTGCAGATGTCCCAGAAGACTGCAGGGTTGGAAGAGTTTACAGATACAAAAAGTGAAGAGGCCATTAGGGAATTTATTAATAGTGATGCTAATTTTAAAATTGAAACATTGCTTGGGCAGTGATGTACGTTGGATGATGAGCAAATAGGGCTAAATTATCATTCTTCGTCACACAGAGGGAGGTGAAGAAATGCTGTGGCTATTACCGGTAACCACATATATTTATAATATGGCTAGCATACAGATCAAGCAAATCTTTGTAGGCATGAAAGCTTGTGTTATTTACGACAAGGATTTGGCTCATTGGCCCTCATAAGTCAAAATATTAAGTGCAAGGGGTGGGATGTTATGTTGAAGTTGCATGAGACTTTGCTGAGGCTTGATTTGGAGTATTATGTACCATTTTGGTCGCTACCTACAGGATAGATATCAATAAGATTGAAAGTGTATCAAGAAAATTTACAAGGATGTTGCCAGGACCTGAATTATAGGGAAAAATTGAACAGGCTAGGACTTTATTCCCTGGACTGTAGGAAAATGAAAGGAGACTTGATAGAAGTATACAAAATTATGAGGGGTATGCATGGGTTAAAAGCATGCAGGCTTTTTCCACTGAGGTGGGGTGAGACTAGAACTATTTACCTTTGCAACATTCAAATGCAATTTACTAAAGGTCATAGGTTAAGGGTGAAAGGTGAAATATTTAAGAGGAATTGAGGGGAAACTTCACTGAATGGTGGTGAGAATGTGGAACGAATGGTAGGTGCGGCTCCCATTTCAACTTTGAAGAGGAACTTGGTTAAGTACATGGATTGAGGGGTACAGAGGGCTATGGTCCAGGTGCTGGTCAATGGGACTCTGCAGAATAACAGTTCGGCATGGATTAGATGGGCCAAAGGTCTTCCTTCTGTGTCTGAGTACTTTGTAATTCCATGACTCTAATTGTTATGCCCTCTAAAAATCTTCATTGTTACAGCTTTTGTATCCACCTGTAAGGAAAGATATGTCAGTCTAATATGAGGACTGGATGTATTGCATTCAATGGCACAACAGTCTCTCAGCACAGCATTGTAAACACATTCCAGATTTTGACAAATAAAAACTGTCTCAATACTAAGCTCTTAAAATCATGCTGGTTAGTTACCAAAAAGAAGAAAATTTAAGAGTATACCAACTGCATGCTGTGGATAGAATGGATAGAGTTTTATTCTTTTTCAGTAAGTTCTTCCATTCCTTTTATATTTTTGCTATGGTTTCTGACATGACGAAGTTCATTTAGCAGTGGGTACAAATATGAGCTTGAAAATCAAAACAAGTTCAGGCCATAAACAAGCCCGAGGCTGTTCTTGCAGGAAATGAGTTGAACTTAACCATATGTCAATCAAGTGTACAATAATGTGAGTTTTGGAATTGTAGAAATTAAATTTGCATGACAAACAAAATATTTTTGTTTCTAATAATACACCTCCTTGATGAAATGCTGATAAGTTTAACATTTTTTCTGCAAATAATTAACTCCAGTTTACTTTTAATGTAGATCTGCAGGAAATACGTGTGTTGATTTTAGGATAAGCGTAATATCTACCCAGTCACAGATCAGTTTGATATTTACCTCCTCCAACTAATAAAGTGGTTACTGAGCGTATCTTTGTGTCTTCTGCGGCTGTAGCGCAGCCACTTCAAGGTTTGGCGCGTTGCACATTCAGGCATTCTCTCCTGCATGACACTGTTGTAACGTGTGGCAATTTGAGATGCCATCTCCTTCCTGTCAACTTGAACCAGTTTGCCATTCTCCGGACCTCTCTCATTAACAAGGCATTAACCTCACTGAACTGCTGCTCACTGGACTTTTTTTTTGTCTTTCGCACCATTCTCTGTAAACTCTAGAGACTGTTAAATGTGAAAATCCCAGGAGATCAGCAGTTATGGAGATACTCAAACCACTCCATCTGGCACCAACAAACATTCCACGATCAAAGTCACTTAGATCACATTTCTTCCCCATTCTCTTGATTGGTCTGAACAATAACTGAACACCTGCATGCTTTTATGAATTGGGTTGCAGCCACATGATTGGCTGATTAGATATTTGCATTAACGAGCAGGTGTACAGGTGCACATAACAAAGTGGCCACAGAGTGTATGTGCAAATTGATTTTAGGATAAACACATTCTCTCTACATCAAGTGAAACAAACATTTTGAATTAACACAATATCCAAGACCAAATTCATCCTAAAATGGGTTTAATTTTAGATACGATAAGTGATTAATATCATAAGATCCATTATAAAAACATATTGTTCTAATCTAACATTTAAGGTTATTTGTCCCATCCAGTAACATATTATTACAACATGTATGGAAAATGTCACGACTATTTCCTTGTTGAAAAAATTGTTTGGAAAGTGTATCTCATCATGTGAAACCTGTCCAAATCAAGTTGGGCAGGTTTCACTCACATTCACGTTCCTTTTGTAATGATATTTTGAGACATTTAATATTTCACACAACATTGACAGGTCAATAGGCCTCTCAATCCTGCGTCAGTTCTCAGAGCAATTCCTTGAATGCCTCCCAGTTATTTTGCTGTAACTTATTCTCCCCTATATGCCCATCATTTCATCCATTCTGGAGTACTGAAAACTGGAGGACCCAGGAGAAACAGCTGTAGTTACTGAGAGAACATGTAAACACTACATAAAAAGAACCTCAGATTAGATATGAATCTCAGCTCCTCAAGTTGGGAGGCAGTGGTAATAATTGTTATGTCATCATGCCACTCTGTAACATCTATTGATTTCAGTTCCTATTTATTTTATATAAGAACAAGTTATGCCAAGGTTTGTATCACCTGAAATAAAAAGATACTGTAAGGAATTATACTGAGGTACAATACTGTGCAAAAGTCTTAGGCTCATATACATATATATAGATGGGGTGCCGAAGAACTTGCACAATACTGTAATAATTTTAGAAATTGCACTATACTGCTGCTGCAAAAAAAAACACATTTCATGTCATGAGATTGATGATAAACCTAATTCTGATATTGGTCTCTATTGTGGACTGAGAGTGGGAAGGAAGTAGGGAGAGGTGACTCATGGCTGGGAAAAGGGGAAGGGAGAGGGAAGGGAGCTGGAAGTACCAGAGAGACATTCGGTAATAATCAATAAACCAATTGTTTCTAATCACTCGACGTTCCTTCTCTACCACCTGTCCCACACCCCTCCCATGGTGCTCCACCTTCGCCATTTCCAACATCCTTTGCTCCTGCCAGATCTGCAGTCTCACTCTCCACTCCACATTGACAAATACAGTATTGTGCAGGAGTCTGAGGCACCCTAGCTGTATCGTATCTGTGTCTAAGACTTCTGCACAGTACTGTAGATCAGATGTGATAAGGGCAAGCCAGATGTGCTTCTCCTGCTCCTAATTTTGAATTCTCGCATTCTTTAGCAATTATGCCCTCAGTTCCAGAGCAGTAGGAATTAACTGGCTTGTACTTACTCACAGAGTATGCATAGCCTTTTTTCAAAGTAATTGGAAGATCATTTGAATGTCCAGAGACTTTGGCGTGTAATGGAAAATTTCAATAGATTCATTGATATGCAAGGATTTCTCATAGCCTGATACCAACAAAATTATTTCTTTTCAAACCAATTATATCTCTTTCCTCACAACAATTTGGAACTTGAAACTCACTGGTGCTCCAGTGGCTTTAGACCTTCCCCAGCATTGTACTGCTGCAGCACAACAACAAACTTCATGACATACTGTATGTCAGTAATAATAAACCTGAATCTGATTCTGATTCATTTGTCATATCTGTTTCCATTTGACATCTCTCTGTTATTACATATATACATTAATAGCATGAATAAGTTTAACTTGCAATCAAGTGTAAATTCCAAACATTGAAACATTGTGAAAAGGTTCTATTTATCAAAAGATGCACCGGAGAAATATTCCGGAGAGAGGTGAAGTTCAATAATTGACCTAATAATGTTCACACTACCAAAAATTCAGTGATATTTCAAATATTATATTTCTGTGCTTCAGCACTCTTACTCTCTTTTCTCGCTGCTGCATCAGGACCCACACTACCACATTCAGGGGCAGTTATTACCCCACAACCATCAGGCTCTGGAACCAAAAGAGATAACTTCACTCACCCAACTTGCCCCATTATTCAAATGTTTCCACAACCAATGGACTCACTTCCAAGGACACTTCATTTCATGTCCTCAATGTTAATTGCTTATTTATTTATTATTATTATTATTTCTTTTTGTATTAGCCCAGTTTGCACACTTTTGCACACTGGTTGAATGCCCACATTGGTGCGGTCTTCCATTGATTCTATTGTGGTTCTCATTCTAGCTTAGATTTGTCAAGTATGCCCACAAGAAAATTAATCTCAAGCTTGTATATGGTGACATATACACACTCTGATAATAAGTTTACTTTGAACTTTGAACTTTGAGTTCGGTTGTTGTAGTTTCAGATTCCAATCAGGAAGCTTGAGCATAAACAATTCAGCAGAGAATTTAAGCAATGCCGTCCTGTCAGACGTCGTGCCTTTGAAGTGAGCTCTTGACCTGTGTGCTCTGTAAAATGGGATGCAAAAAATCCTTGCACAACTTCAAGCTGTGGTGCTATCATCCATGTATTAATCAGTGTTTCCCTCTTAATCAATCTCACTAAATCTGTTTAACATGCTTGATGTTTGGGAGCTTGCTGTGTTCTCTCTATTGTAGTGGTTATTACAAAATCTATCTTTCTTTTACCTTCTAACCAAAAACGCTGCTAACCCCTGGGAAGCCAAATTAAATTTCAAGAAAATTGAGTGTAGTTTCAAAGAAAGCTGCTGGATAATCCTTTCCTAGCTTCCTAGAGCAATCAAGTCAGTTACAAAGGTATCCAAGTAATAGGCTGAATTGGTCTCATTCTTACCATATCCACAGCGAACCTAATCTAAGGAATGAAAACCTCCCGAGAACATTTCTCCTTGTGTGTAATATATATATATCAGAACATTTAAAATCTACCATTGCTATCTGTCAGAATATACCATTTTACCTGCACCTAAAAAAAAAATAAAAGGCAATGACAAACAATTTTTCGTAAAACATTGAAGGAACAGAATATTTGAAACATCTTAATAAGGAAAATAACAACATTAAATTTAATTAAATGTATTCAAAAATATGACACCCCACTCATATTCTTTGTTATTTAGAAGGAAGGATTTGCACCAGGTCTAATCTGGCATATATTCATTGGGAAGATTTCTCCACTGTCAGTTTTGTGGAATTGCTACAAACTGGAGCAGTGTCCACAAAGGACCAGTGTTACCGTACAGTCAGGAAGGTCTAACTTTCAGCTATGTGCGTATTTAAGAGTCTTCTAAATGTATTTAATACATGTCTCTACCAACCCCCCTGACAGTGCGTTTCATGCACCTACCACTCTCTGTGTGAAAAACCTACCTCTGACATCCTCGCCCTTACTATACTTTCCTCCAATAACCTTAAAATTATGATCTCTTGTGTTAGCCATTTTTGCCCGGGGTAAAAGGTGTTAGCTGTCCATTCTATCAATGCCTCTTATCTTATGCTCCTCTATCAAGTCACCTCTCATCCTCCTTTGCTCCAAAGAGAAGCCCTAGCTCACTCAACCTATCCTCATAAGATATTCTCTCTGATCTAGGTAGCATCTGAACAAATCTCCTCAGCACCCTCTCTAAAACTTCCACATCCTTCATAAAAAGAAATACACAATAATCCGAGTGTGGCCTAACCAGAGTTTTAAAGAGCTGCAAAATTATCATGCAGGCTTTTGAACAGTCTCACAACTAATGAAGACCAATCTCCATAAGTCTTCTTAACCATCCTATCAACTTATGTTACAAATTTGAGGGATCTATGAGTGGACTCTGTTCCTCCACATTGCAAATAATCTACTATTAACCTTGTTTTCTGCCTTCAAATTTAATTTTCTAAAGTATATCACCTCACACTTTTCCAGATTCAACTCCATCTGGCACTTCTCAGCCCAGCTCTGCATCCTATCAATGTCCTGTTGTAAACTACAACAACCTTCTACACTATTCACAGCACTACTGACCTTTATATCAGCTGCAAACTTATTAACCTATACCTCCAATTCCTCATCCAAGTCATTTATAAAATTCACAAAGAGCTAGGGTCCCATTACAAATCCCTCACCAACCTCCAGGCAGGATACACATCATTGACTACCACCCTCTGCCTTCAGAGGTAAGCCAATTCTGAATCCGCACAGCCAAGTTTCCTTGGATCCCAACTGCCTCCTAGCTTTCTGAATGAGCCGACCATGGAGAACCTTGTTGAGTGCCTTACCAAAATTCATCGAGACCACATCCACTGCTCTGCCTTTGTCAACTTGTTTTGTCACTTCCTCAAAGAATTCAATCAGGCCTGTGAGGCATGACCTACCCCTCACAAAGCCATGCTGACTAACCCTAATCAGACTATGTTAGTCCAAATGCTCCTATTATGTAGAATTCACTTCTTAAGGTTTTATCTTTCTCCGGTACATTATAATATTTCCTCTAATTCAGGGATTGCGAACAGTCTTGACAGCGTGTGCACAAATTGGCGATAACGCTCTTAAAAATCATCTTGGTAATACTGAGCAGAAATGATTGCCAATTAATGAATTGCCAACAGCGCTGTAAATACAGTTGTTTTTAAGAAAAAAGGATGGGTGAGGCCAGTGGCTTATTTGCATATATTCATTATTTTACTATTAATAATGCAGAGACAGTTTGAAATAAGTGAATAATATTAGAACAGCTGTTCAAAATTTATTAATATTGATCTTTTAAAAAGACAATTGAAAAATAACATGATTTCTAAATAGTACTGTTATTGTACCTCACATATAATATAAGAAATGCAAATGCATAATTATAGGCTTTGAAACATTTTTATTAAAGATGAAGGAAAGGAAAATAAATGGACTTTATTCTCAGTGAGACTTTTGTTATGACACTAGCTATGACAAATATTTTATAGTTGTCTTGTGTTTGGTTGGTTTGAGAGTTATGTATGTATAACCAGTTTCGCCCCTATGGCTAGCTGATCTCTCATTAAAATCTCTCCTTTGATTAGTTGATCAGTGTTAAATGTTCTTTAAAATCTCTCCTTTGATGAGGCTCAGACCTTGTGCTTTATAAAACTTGCTCTACAAAAAGTAAGTTCTAACATATGATAGAAAGTGTATTGTATCTGGAAGATAGAAAGATGAAATGCTGTGTAATCTTATTATTACTAACTCAGTGTAGCAGATTTTTTACCAAGACTAACTGAATTGTGTCTTTGGCTCCATGACAATGGTTAAAGATGCTCAAATGTCAAAATACCAAAAACTTAATCTTCTCTTTGGAGCAGCTCTCAAAAGAATCTTTCTATGTAATTTCTAACCATGTCCCTTTGATAAAGCAAGACTGTATTCTAAACTTAAAAATACCCAATCAGCACTGTTCATCAAATGGTATTTTTCATAAGGTGCTAAGGAAGAAGAACCAGGCTTATAAATAAAAGGTGAAATGTTTAAGGGGAAAAATGAGGGGAGACTTCTTCACTCAGGGTGGTGAGAGTGCGGACCATGCTGCAGGTAGTGGATGTGATTTCGATTTCAATGTTTAAGAGAAGTTTGGGTAGGTACCTGGATGGAGGACTATGGTCTGGGTGCAGGTTGATGGGACAAGGCAGTTTAAATGGTCCGGCAAGAGCTGGATGGGTTGAAGCACCTGTTTCTGTGCTTTACTTTTCTAAGCATAAACTGAATTTTCATCTGCTGTTTTGTGAATGTTGTCTATCTCATTCAGTATCAGAATCAGAATCAGATTTATTATCACTGGCATGTGACATGAAATTTGTTAACTTAGTAGCAGCAGTTCAATGCGATACATAATCTAGCAGAGAGATAGAGAGAGAGAGAGGGAGAGAGAGAGAGAGAGAGAGAGAGAGAGAGAGAGAGAGAGAGAGAGAGAGAGAGAGAGAGAAATAATAAATAAAATAAAACATAATAATAAATAAACAAGTAAATCAATTATGTATATTGCATAGATTATTAAAAAAATGTGCAAAAACAGAAATACTGTATATCATAAAAAGTGAGATAGTGTCCAAAGCTTCAAAGTCCATTCAGGAATTGGATGGCAGAGGGGAAGAAGCTGTTCCTGAATTGCTGAGTGTGTGCATTCAGGCTTCTGTATCTCCTATCTGATGGTAACAGAGAGAAAAGGGCATGCCCTGGGTGCTAGATGTCCTTAATAATGGACGCTGCCCTTCTGAGACACCGCTCCCTGAAGATGTCCTGGGTACTTTGTAGGCTAGTGCCCAAGATGGAGCTGACTAGATTTACAACCTTCTGCAGCTTCTTTAGAGAGCATTATTCATGCATTCTACAGAGCATTATTGTGGCACACCCTAGGTATTGGGTGTATATCTTGGAGCAGTATACTTCAACAGAAACTTTCAAAGACCGAGTCTTTGACTCATATGTATTCCAGTAGCAAGGTATGAAGGGAGGCTCTTAAGTAATCACAACATTTGCACACCAACTAAAAGGGAGATATCTAATTAATGCAGTAAAGTTAATTCTTATCCTGTGGATTTGTGAGAAAGCATTTTAGTACAGCTTTGTAATCCCATTTTGTGATGTCAATACATAGTTTGACACATTTTTTTACAAAACTAATATTATCTATTCACTTACAAAGGCATAGCAGATCCAGAGCTATTGATTCTTCTGCTTTGAGTGTGAATCAAATAAGGATCGAAATTTAAATGCACGCAGGGAAAACAGTTACTTGCTCTTAGATTTCAAAAACTTAATTGTCTAATGTATGTTTTTACTTAAGGCATCTTTGTCACAATATCAGATATTGAGCACCTCCTCTCCATCTGGCGAAAGTGGGAAATCCCAGTGTCCAAACATTTTAATTCCCATTCCCATTCCTGTTCCGATATGTTGGCCCATGGCCTTCTCTTGGTTTGCTGGTGGCTTTGTGTATAGTGGTACGTTGGAGAGTACCATACAAGTTAACACATTTCATTCCAGATGTGCTCTGAGTTGGGGAACTTCATTTCAAGTGAGTAAGTATGGGTTTACTGCAATATTTTTGGACAAAAAAAGTCAATAATCCCATTTCTAAGAACTACTGTGATTTTGCTATAAAGTAAACAAATAGAGGGTTATGGTAGGATGAGGGTCTTCTATCATTTCAATCATATCTGTGGTGAAACATCTGGAAACATTTACTGTACTTATAGGTAAATTATCACTCATCTCATCTGCGAACGATTCAGATTGAAAATATCCCCATTCCCCATCAGGAAGTTCTAAGGGCCCTCCAACATCTCTCCAATAATTCCCTTTCACACTCATCCACTTGGGCTGAACTTACTATTATCCTGAGCAGTTTCCATTTTACTCTGCTTACTTTCTACAAATCAAAGGTATAGCCAAGAGCACTTGCAAAAATGGTCCATCTTTTCATTGGCCATGTGGAACAGTCCTACTGATTCCCACAGCTATATTGATTAGACCTCTTCTCACTCTGTCTCCCTTAAAAATGCTATTCCCTTTTCTCATTTCCGTTGTCTCCACCGCATTTGTTCCCAGGATGAGGATGTCCTTTCCTGAGCTCAGAGATGTCCTCCACCATTCATGCTGCTCTCACCCACATCTCCTCCATTTCACAGATATCCGTGCTCATCCCAACTTTTGGCTGCCTTAACAGGAATATAATTCCTCTTGTTTTCACCTGCCACCGCATGAGCCTCTGCATCCATAACTTGTGCCATCTTCAAAGGGATCTTACCACCACACACACTTTTACCTTTCCCTCACCCTTTTCTTTCTGCAGGGATCAGTGCTCCCTCTATGATCCCTTGTCCATTTGTTCCTCCCCACTAATCTCCCTCCTGTTACAGTTCCTGAAAGTGACAAATGCTACATCTGCCATCACCGCCATTCAGTGCCCCAAACATTTCTTCCAGGTGAGGCAACACTTCACTTGCAAAACTGCTGGGGTTGTCTGTGTATCCAGTGCTCCTGATGTGGCCTCCTCCATGTTGGTCAGTTCCAATATAAATTGGGGATCTGCTTTGATGAGCCCCCTGCTCCATCTGCCAAAAGCGGATCTTCCCGGTGTCCGACCATTTTAATTTCTATCCCCACTTCCAATCCGATATGTTGGTCCATGGCCTTTATTTTGCCATGATGAGGCCTTTCTTGGGGTGGAGGAGCAACACTTTAACCTTCGACTAGGTAGCCTCCAATATGATGTCATGAACTATGCTTTGGGACCAGACAGCACACCAGATGTGGTACTGAGGACCTGTGCTCCAGACCATCTGTATTTCAATCCAAGCTGTTCCACCACAGTTACAACACTGAGTTCCACCCAAAGATGACCCTGACCCTCCATTGTCAATGGGTCTAAGTCCTGGCACTAATTATGGAAAGACACTATGGAAGTATGTCATCTATCAGGACCACAGCAACTCAGGAAAGCAGCTCACTACCACTTCCTCAGGATTTATTGTCAGTGACCAGCACTAAATCTGGCCTTGCCAGTGACAAGCTCCCCAAAATGCACAAAGGAAAAGAGAAAATCAGAATTTGAAAACTCCATTAGATTTATAGAGTGAAATGGAAAGTGCCTGGAGGCACATTCCTGAGGTTTCATCATCCGACTTCTAAGCTGTTTATCCAGTGTAGTGAACACAAAATATGAGCAAACTTGATACAACCTTGTAGCTCCTATGTATTACGATTCTAGCTATCTTTGATGCTAACTTCTTGTCCAGAAAGAGTTTCACAATGTGGAACTTGTGATGACTCGAGGGATCAGGCGATGGCTCTGATAAAGTTATTGGAGTTGTTATATTTGAGGAAAGTCAAGAAAACAACACAAGGAAAATAGGAAAGGAACGATGAGCTTATGAATTCGATTATGTAAGGTCAGGAGGGCATGTGTAGACTTAAAGCTCTGCCACAAATTGGTTGGGCTGAATAGTCTTTGTATTACACGTACTTTGTAACTCTATATAGAAGATAATTATCCTAATTTTGTACAAATTGCTACATATAGCTAATAATTGCATGGAATGAAATATTTACTATGAAATACAAAGAGCATGAAAAGAGATAGAGTAAGTGAACTGTTGCATGAGTATGAAAGAAGTTTCCTGGAAAATGGAATTATTAATATTATTTATGTAATTCCATCTTTGGACTGGCAAATACTGGATACAATAGTGAATCCACCATACCTGTTCTCAGGGTGCAGATTTCCATTCCAGGATGTCAGAGATGTCCTCCTTCTTTAAAGAATGAGGTATCACTTCCTCCTGCCCTCACCCACATCTCCTCCATGTCCCATACATCTGCACTCACCCCATCTCCCCTCTGTCGTAATAGTGATAGAGTCCCTGGTGTCCTTACCTATCACCACATCAGCTTCTTCATTCAACACATTAACCTTTGCAACATCCACTATCTCCAAAGGGACTCTACTAGTAAACATATCTTTATCTCCCTGACCCACTTTCCACAGGAATCCCCTCCCCACCCACGATTCCCTGGTCCATTTGTCCCTCTTTACTAATCTCCCAAAGTAACTTATACCTTCAAGTGGCCCAATTGCAACACCGGCCTATTCACTACCTCCTTCACCTCCATTCAGGCCCCCAAACAGTCCATCCAGGTGAGACACCACTTCATCCCTGCAGATCTGTTGGGGTAGCCTGTTGTGTCCAGTGCTCCCAATGTGGCCTCCTCTACACTGGTGAGACCCATCATGAACTGGGGGACTGCTTCATCGAGCACTTCTGCACCATCTGCCATAAGGGACTTCCCGGTGGCCAAACGTTTTAATTCTGATCTCCATTCCCATGCTGACATATTGATCCATGGCATCCTCTTTGTTAAGATGAGGCTCCCCTCAGGGTGGAGCAGCAACACCTTGTATTCTGTCTGGGTAGCCTCCAACCTGATGGCATGGATATCAATTTCTCCTTCCGGTGAACTAAATTTCCGTCCCCAACCTCTTCCTTTATTCCCCACTCTGAACTTTTGCCTCTTCTGACCTGTCTATTAGTCCCCCTGGGTCCTCTCTTTGTTTCCTTTCTCCTATTGTCTTCTCTCCTTTCATATCAGATTCTTTGTTCTCCAGCTCTTGACCTTTCCCACCCACCTGGCTTCACCTATCACTAACCAGTTGGCCTTCCCCTCCCCTCACCATTTAATTAAGGCATCTGAGGCACCCTTCCCTTTGAATCCTAAAGAAGTGTCTCGGCCTGAATCATTGGCTATTTATTCATTTCCATATATGCTGCCTGACCTTCTGAGTTCCTCTAGCATTTTGTGTGTGTTGCTTTGGATTTCCAGCACCTGCAGTGTTTCTTGTGTTTATAATAGTCTAATAATTCTTCAAATAAATAAGTGATGGCACTAAACGGCAATTCTCTTGCTTGCATCTTCGGAAACAGCTCTATTTCTATCTTTCATATCTCTTTATTTCCTTCTCAAGGTTCTTTTGAAGACTCTAATCTGGAGTTACACGCTGACTTCGGATGTTTGTGGGAATGGGACCTGCTCTCAGGGTCTCTTTTTCATATCCCAAGGATGACTAGTAAGACCTTTAGGGTGCCGGACTTTCGTGGCTCTGGTGATGAGCTGATTCAAGGCTGGTGCCCCTGACTGAGGCGTTGTGGGAGAACAGAACATCAGGAGCAGTGGGTTAGCTTCCGTGGGCTGTGTGTCCAGAGACCTGAGCACTGGGGCCGACTCTCTGGGTGCAGAGCTCGGAAAACACAATACACCAGACTTTTAACATTGTAAATCAGTGAGCTGTCTCCCCTCTCTGTGAAACGGGGACACCTCTTTTTCCCTTATTAGAGAGAGAGAGAGCCAGGGGTATTTCGAATTACTGGGTGAACGAGTAGTCTTTGGAGTGCTGCGAGTCTGTGTCTTTATTGATGTTTTGCTGCACTGATGATTATTTTTATTGGTGTGGTGCAGTTGCCTTGCTGTTGCCTGTGCGTGGGAGGGGGGAGCTGGGGGGGCTTTGGGTTTCTAACGTTTAACTGTCATTCATTCTTTGGGGCACTCCTCTGTTTTTGTGGATGTTTGCGAAGAAAAAGGATTTCAGGATGTATACTGTATACATTTCTCTGACATTAAGTTTACCTATTGAAACTTACTGAAACCTATAGAAACGTTTTCCTTTTATGATTTACTTATCATGTACGTACATTGAAACATCAAAACATGCCTGAGTTACAGAATTTTGCATCAAGTCAATCAGCGAGAATTGTGGGGGGCGGTCAGCAAGTGTCCCTATGCATCTTTTGCCAACTGATGAACAACCTTAACCATAACCGTGTGTCTTTAGAATGTAGGAGGAGACCAGAGAACCTGGAGGAAATCCACCTGGTCATGGGGAGGACGTGCAAGCTCCTTACAGCCAGCAGAGGGAAAATAACCCCAATCAGTGATCACTGGCATTGTAAAGAATTGCGCTAGCTACTATGCTACTGTGCCGTCCTTTTGAAGTATCTTAAGTATTTCAGAATTGGGAGATAGGAAATATCACATTTGTCAATAATTCACATACAGGATAATAGCATGCTTTGCAATGGGCCTTAAACAAAGGGGAATTGTCATTTTACACAATTGTCTAGAACTCCCTTTGCCAACACTTAGGACTCAACAGGAACACAAACACCCACATGAAGTGGTGACAGAGAAGTCAGTGTTTTAATTTTGCTGGAATTGTAGCTCCTACTCTCTCCTTCAGCTTGTCGTGTAACTTTCCTGACTAAGTGCTGCTGCAAAACATTCCTTTTACTCTGAATGCCTGTGAATTCACCCTACACTGATGAGATGAACATATGTTATCCCTGTTGGTTGCAAGAGGTTAGTGCAAACTGATTTTGATCTAGCCTTAATCCTGTCCCTTGTGGACAAGGCTTCAAAGAATAAAAATTGTTCTAAGTTGGTAATTTGTTGTAAGGAAAAGAGAGTTTGAAAAGATTCTGAAGCTCTCTGTTAAGTTATGTATCTCAAACAGAGACCCCATCTCATCCCGAGGATTATTGTTGTTCAGTTGAACTATGAACTTCCAAATTCTTGTTCGTCTCAGAGGATGGCGATGCCAGATCAGATAATTTGCTTGAGGGGTGGAAGTGAAAGAGTTTGAATCAAGGAGAGAAGTAATGGGTCCTGATAGAGGGTCTTGGCTCTTTGTTCCTTTCTGCAGGTGCAGCATGACCTACTGAATTCCTTCAGCATTCCACATGTGTTGCTTGAGAAGTTATGGTTGAGGAGTTCTTCAAATCGCTCCTCACCTCCATATCTGGGAAGAGGAGGATATTCCAGGGAACCCTGAAGGTGCAAGTTCACCTTTAAGAAAGGAAATGAACTTGGTTGTGACAACTGTAGTTTCACGGCTGTCTGTCCTGGGGAAATAGTTGTTTGGGTCCTTTGCTTCACAAATGAGATTTGGTCTTTTGTGGACCTGCTGGTCAAGATGGTGGCATGCATGTGTTCATTGGAAATGAGCGAGCAAAATCAATCTGTTGATTTTGACACAACACCCTTGAAGGTATGTGTCTTCTCAAATTAGATTGCCCATAGAAATGTATTTTCATCTTACATCTGCTGCATTGATGACATGTATGCTGAAATCCGAACCAACAGGTCCACAACCTTGGCTCGGGCTTGTATTAGGCAAGACTGCCTATTTGTCCCAAGAGATTTCACACTCTTTCTCACGACGGTGCTTGCACCCCACCTCCAACAGGTTTTCACTGGAGTGGAGTTAATGATACCAGCGCATGTGTTCCAGGTTCCAAGTTAAAAACAGTGTTGGGAATGAGCACTGAGGTCAGAGCCAGCTTGGAATTTCGTTCCTGTGCTAGTGCTTGAAAACTGCAAGTAATCCATTCCCTTGCGTAAGACCCACAGATTAAAAAAAACTGTTAAAATCTAATTACTTCATTGCTTATCTACCATCTGTTGTTACTTCATGTTACTCACATAATTATAACATTGCACAACATTTAATCACCGTCGCTAATTAGACCAGTACCTTTGAAACTGTATAATTTCTTTTCCAGAGGATTATACAGACCATATATGCAATAAATAGAAAAGCAGAAAAAGCATTAAAAGAAAAGGGAATTCAAATCCTGCAAATACTGGAGATCAAAATATAACAAAATAATACGTTTGTACATTTGAAATATAATGTTACCTTTTCTCTGACAGACATTAATGGACATGTGTTTCCAGCACTTTTTTTGCTTTTATACAGAAATTGCAGAGTAAAGTGTTTTATTAGCTTCTCAGTTTTGGTTTAAAACATTGCAAAATATTGTTTACACTGTAAACTCTTACCTGTTCATAACTCAGTCAATTTTATTATGTTAAATTGGCATATTAGGGAACATACAGTACTGTACAAAGGTCTTAGTCACATATATATAATTAGGGTGCCTAACGCATTTGCACAAATATTGTATTTGTCAATGTAATGTGGGGGGGGGGAACGAATTTATAAATCTGGAAGGAGGAAAGGATATTGGGAATGGCAAGGGTGGAGCACTGCGGACAGGTGGCAGAGAAGGAGTGCCAGGGTGGGTAGGAATGGCAAGGGTGCTGACACAGCCAGCCATGAGGCACCAGGCAAGGTTGTTTGATTCCAAACAGTTGGTTTATTGATCATTACAGAATGTCTCGCTCTCTTCCCCTTTTCCCAACCATGATTCCCTTCTCCCTACCCACTTCCCGCTCTCATTCCACACTAGCAACCCATATCAGAATCAGGTTTATCATTACTCACACGTGTCATGATTTTTTTTGTGCGGCAGCAGTACAGTACAATACATAAAATTACTCCAGTACTGTGCAAAAGTCTCAGACACCCTAGTTACTGTATACATATGTGTGGCTTAAGACTTTTGCACAGTATTCTATAGTATGTTGTTTTAATGTCATAATGTTCACTACCATGACATTCAACAGTGGATCACAGCAGAATACAAACTTACTTTTGTGTGGATGCAGAGATGTGAATGCTTGCAAGAAATTGAGTACCAGGGTAGTATTTGGTGACATGCATGTATATTGATAATAAATTTACTTTGAACTCCGCACTTTGAATTTGTAGATGTTGTACCCCAATACAGCATCCCTACCATTTCTTAGTCTTTGTGTCTGGGTGCAGCAACTTATATTCCATCTGGGTTGCTCCAACCTGATGGCAGGACTGTTGATTTCTCCATCCAGTAAAAATGTTTTCTCTCCCCCTCCCTTTTTCTCTATTCCCCACTCTGGCCTCTGACCTCTTTCCTCCAGCCAATCATTTCCCCCTGGGTCCCCTCCTCCTGCGGTCCACACTTGTCTCATATCAGATTCCTTCCTCTCCAGCCCTTTATGTTTATCCAACCCACCTGGCTTCACCTATCACTTTTGAGGTATCCTCCTTCCACTCTCCCCAACTTTTTACACTGGCAACTTTCCCAGTCCTGAAGAGTCATCTCAGCCCTCTGTCTGACCTGCTGAGTTCCTCCAGAATTGTGTCTGTTGCTCTGGTTTTCCAGCATCTGCAGAATCTCTCGTGTCATTGGGCTATGATCATTTGTGAAGCACAGGCTGACAGCTTTTATTGCAATCCTTATAAACATCAGTGAGAAATGACTTGTAAGTGATGTTGGTGAGGCTGTTAAAAGGAAAACATGGTAAACAATTACTTTCAGAATTAGATGAGAAAGGGTAAAAGGTTTTGTGTTGGAAAATGAGCAATTAACATTGGGAGAGCACTTAGGCGAACTTCTACATTCGTAAGAACAATTTGTTATTACTTTGACAAAATCAAACAATGCATCCATACTGCACAACTTTAGGTACAAAAGTTGCACCAGAAGAAACAACATGGTAACTTATGGAAACTATAGAATTTTTTTTTTGTCATTTTGAATACAGATACAATGTGGTTGTTTGAGCCAAGGCTGAAAAATTGTTATGATAGCATGGTATGAATAGAGTGACAGCTCACAATCAGAATTCTCAGTGTGATTTCTCTATTTTAAGAGAAGGTGTAGTTTACATAGCCTTAATTAATGAGTGACGATTTTTTGTTTGAGATACAACACAAATAGGCATTACCGGCCATTTGCGTTATGCTACCCTCCCTGATTTAACCCTAGCCTAATCACAGGACAATTTACAATGACCAATTAATCTACTAACCGGTAGATCTTTGGACTGTGGGATGAAATTGGAGTACCTGGAGGAAACCCATGTAATCCATGGGGAAGATGTAGAGACTGCTTACAGAGGGTGCTGGGACCGAACTCTGAACACTGACCCGAGTTGCACACTTTGAGTTCCTTGATTATATTCTGCAGCGCACTTGCTTGTGTGCTACTAGTTATGATGTTGAAGCTGTTGGAAAACTTCCATCTTAGTTGAAGTTTATGGAAGAAGAAATTCACCTGCACAACTTCTCAGTACAGCAACACCATGACCACTTTTGCAATGCAACCGACTTGTTTTTTGTTTGCTGTTCCTTGTATAATTTTTGTAGAATTTATGTTTTTCTTGTGAGTATCCATTAAATATATTTAAAGCAAAGGTCAATAGGTTCCTGATTAGGAAGGGTGTCAAAGGTTACAGGAAGAAAGCTGGAGAATGGGGTTGAAAGGAATAATAAATCAGCTATAATGGAATGCTGGAACAGTCGCAATAGGCTGAATGGCCTAATTCAGCTTCTTTGTCTTATGGTATTTTGAATGCTGTGCATCTGATGCTTTTGCAACTAAATATTTTTATTGACTGTAATTAATTAGTAATAACTTAATAAATTAAGCAAATTAACCATTAAATTGATTTAATTTTTAACCTTAATTGCTTTCAACTTTTGAACTCAGTAAAAATTAAGGCCTCTTTACTAACATCTAAAACCTCTTCGTTGTTTGATGAGGTGCTGCTTCAAGCAAGATCTACAGTACTGTGCAGAAGTCTTAGGAATGTGTGTAGCTCGGGTGCACAGTCCTGTATTTGCTAATGTGAGTGGAGAGTGAATTTATAATTCTGGTAGGTGCAAAGGACGTAGGGAATGGTAAGCGTGGAGTGCAGTGAGATGGTTGTGGGATGGGAGGCAGAGGAGTACCTGGGATGGGGCGGGGATGGTGGAGCAGGTACAGACACACCCAGTCCTGAGTCAGTGGACAAAGTCATTTGTCTCCAAACAACTGGTTTATTGATCATTACTGAATGTCTCTCTGGTGCTTCCCACTCCCTCCCCTCTCCTTTTCCCCTTTCCCAATCATGATTCCATTTTCCCTGCCCGTGTCCCACTCTCAGTCCACAATAGAGACCCATATCAGAATCAGGTTTTTCATCACACAAATATGATTTTTTGCTGCAGCAGTAGAGTGTGCAATACATAAAATTATAACAGTATCGTGCAAAAGATTCAAGCACCCAAGACTTTTGCATAGTACTGTATATTTGCATATGACTTTTGCACAGTACTGTACATTCAGCAACACTTATCCTCAAAGATCTCCACTATTCAGGCCATGCCATCTTCTCATAGCTACCATCAAGAAGAAAGACCAGAAGCCACAAGAATAGCTACTTCCCTTCAACCATTTGGTTCTTGGACCAAGCTGCACAACCGTAATCACTATCTCTGTGCAGCAACATCATGATCACTTTGAACACTTTGCATTGCAATGGACTTTGTTTCTTTTGTTCTTGCTCGTATATTTTTTGTATAGTTTATGGCTTTCTTGTGGATGTTGTGCATTGGATGCTATTTGCCTGTGATGTTGCTGTAATTAAGTCTTTCATTGACTGTGCCTACATAATATATCAAGAGATGTTGAAGGCTTAATATTAATGTTTTATCTTCTCCCAGCCGATCAAAAAAGCAAATGGTGAAAAGCCAAAGTTTTAGTAAGGGTACAATATCCTGAGAGATACCAAAGATATCATTGATCTGTGGGTTGGAGTTATGTCAGCATGTGGCCTGGATGTGCACAGTTTCCAAGAATCTGGTAACTTGTACAAAAGCTCAATGTGTAATCATCCAATTAATCAAGTAAGTTTGCTTTCACTAGGGGAAAGGCAATTTGGGGTTGGGTGTTGTATAATGAGCCAGATTTGATTAGTAAGATTAAGGCAAAGGAACTCTTAGGAGGCAGTAATCATAATACGATAGTTTGACAAGGAGGAGATAAAGTCAGTTGAATCAATAGTACAGTGGAGAAAAGGGGTTTACAGAGGCATGAGAGTGGAGCTGGTCAAAGTTGATTGGAAGCGGACGCTAGCAAGAATGACAGCAGAACAGCAATGACTGGAGTTTCTGCATGTAATTTGGAAGGTGCAGGATAGATACATTCCAAAGATAAAGATGTACTCTAAAGGGAGGATGACAAGGAAAGTCAAATATAACATAAAAGCAAAAATGTGGGCATACAAAAAAGCAAGGATTAGTAGGAAGTTAGAGGATTGGGAAGCTTTAGAAAACCAACAGAAGGTTGTTGTGTATTTAATATATCAATAATATTTGAGAAATATTGTAAATATATTGTTTGATTAAGCATTCTTTGTTTAAAGAACTTATTATAGGTTATATGTAAAAGTACATAACTGGCATTTTTCATGACATCACCATGTCATAAGTGCACACCTTGCCAAAGTAAAAAAAAAGTTACATGTGTTTATTCCTGGTCTCCCCATGATTTTCTTTCTCTTAGTTTCTGGAGTTACAAAACTGCAAAGTGGTGATGAGCAAGTTTTAAAACAAACCTGAGATGACCACTACTGTTGATGTGCAGCAGGATGCTCAAGTTAAAAAAAAAGTGCAACATATTCTTTTCTTTGCAAAGGGAAGAGAAAGGTGGGCAAGTTAAAATAAAGGCTGAAAATGGGCAGAATTCATGGGTTTATAAAAAGCGAGTACCGGGTGATAATGATCAAAAATGATCCTAAAAAAACCCCAGCAAAATAACTGGCTACATCCTGCATTTCCCTGGCATAGGATTCTTGTGGATTTTGCTGGGCCATTTATGGACACAAGTTCCTTGGTAGTAGTGGATGCAGCGATAAAATGGCCTCTACTGCCGTCTTGAACACTGTGGATGTGTTGAAAAACCTCTTCTCAAGGAGTGATGTTCAAAACTGCATCTGCCCTGTACCACCCAGCGGAAAGGTTTGTCCAGAATCTAAAGTATGCACTGTGAGCAATGTCAGCAAAACACACTACACTGACATTGAATCCGAATCCTGCCAATTTCTTCTTAGCATATTGCAAAACAGCACATCCCACAACAAACAACACACCAGTCAAGCTGTTCCTGGGTCATTCCTTGCGTTCATGCTTGGATCTGCTCAAACCCAATCTCAGAAGGAAATCTGAGCCAGTTTTCCTCAAACAAGGAGGTTTGATGTTTCACTCCTGGACAAGCAGTCCTGGTGAGAGACTACAGAGATGATCAAAAGTGGGTACATGGACTGTTTAAGGACAGATCTGGATCACTCTCCTACACAGTGGAGATTGTGTTTGACAACATACTGATCAGTTCAGGAGGGCAAAGTCAATGGTTGGAGAAGAAGGATGTCCAGAGCTGTCAGAAGCATGTACTACAGTCCCAAAGCCAACTCCAACAACCACTGTGGAGGAGACTCCAGAACGTAAGATTGTTTCATAACCACAAGTCTCATCTGCTAAACATAAAGACCCCCTCCAGCACCCCCTCAGGAAAGATGTAATCCCACAAGAGTAAGAAATCCTTCACAGCGATTAAATCTTAAGGCCATGAGTGGGACAATTTAAAATTTACTATGCTGTGAATGTCGGTCTAGCTGTTGTATAGTATACTGTGTTTATTGAGTTGGAGTTTGTAGCTAAGCAGGGTGGAGTGTTGTGTATTTAATATATCAGTAATATTTGAGCAATGTTGTAACTATGTTGTTTAACTAAACACTCTTCATTTGTTTAAATATTTCATTACAGGCTATATGTAAAAGTACGTGAATAGCATCTGGCATATCATAAGTGTGGGCCTCCTGAAAAGTAAAGACCAAGAGTACATGCTTATCTTGAGCTCTCATATTTTTCTTTCGATTGATTTTATGTTTTGGAGTTACAAAGCATAATGAAGGCAACTAAAAAAACAATAAGGAGAGAAAAGATGAAAAATTAAGGCAAACTATCCATTAATATAAAGAAGTTTTTCAGATATATTCAAAGATTCAAAGTATATTTCTTATCAAAGAATGCATAAATTACACAGCCTTGAGATTTGTATGCTTATGGGCAGTCACAAAGCAAGAAACCCAAAAGAACACAATTAAAATAAAAATAAAAGACCTGATTCACAAAGAAAGGGGAAAAAAAACCCCACAGAAATCATGCAAACAATATAGGTGAGCAACAACATTCTGAAGCAAAATGAGTCCTTAGATCCAAAGCCCACAGCAGCCTTGGTATCAGTTCATCATTTTAGCGGGCACAGAGCATAGATATATAAAGAGTAAAAGAGCAGATATTGGATTGTTGGAAAATGGCTTTGAAGAGGTAGTAATGGGGGGAGAGGCAAAGAAATGGCAGACGACTTTAATGAGTACTTTGCATTGGTTTTCATGAGTAGTACGCCAGAAATTTGAGAGTGTCAGGGGACAGAGATGAGTGTTGATGTTATTACTAAGGATAAAATGCTTGGGAAGCTGAGAGGTCCAAAGGTAGGTAAGCATCCTGGTCTAAAGTTCTGGACCAGCTGGACTGCATTCCAGGATTCTGAAAGTGGTGGCTAAAGAGAGGCTTTGGTATTGATCTTTCAAGAATCACTAGATTCTGGAATGGTTCCAGAGGACTGGAAAACTGCAAACAGTACTCCACTCTTTTAGAAGGGAGGAAGGCAGAAGAAAGGTAAGTGTAGGCCAATTAGCCCAACTTCAGGATGAGGTTTTAGGGTACTTGCAAACATATGATAAAGTAGGCCAAAGTCATTGTGGTTTCCTTGAGGGGAATTCTTGTCTGACAAATCTGTTGGAATTCTTTGAGGTAATAACAGGCATGATAGAAAAAGGAGAGTCTGTGGCTATTGCTAAGTTGATTCGGTGAAAACTAGAGTTAAGTTTGGATCAGCCATGATCTTGTTTAATGGCGGAGCAGGCTTGAGGGGCCGATAGGCCTACTCCTGCTCCTATCTCTTATGTTCTTATGTTTACTTGGATTTTCAGAAGGTCTTTAACAAAGTACTGCACATGAGGCTGCTTAACAAATTAAGAGCCCATGGTATTACAGAAAAGTTACTAGCATGGATAGAATATTGGCTGACAGGCAGGAGGCAAAGCATGGGAATGAAGTGGGTGGGGGGCTGTTCTGGTTGGCTGCCTGTGACTAGTGGTGTTCTGTAGCAATCGGTATTAGTACTGCTTCTTTTCACATCATATGTCAGTGATTTGCTTGTGGAATTGATGGATTTCTGGCTAAGTATGCAGATAGTACAAAGAAAGGCGGAGGGAGCATTGAGTCTGCGTAAGGACTTAGATTGGGAAAATGGGAAAAGAAGTGGCAGATGGAATATGGTGTAGGAAAGCGTGTGGTCATGCACCTTGGTAAAAGAAATAAAGGTGTAGACTATTTTTAAAGGAGAAAATTCAAAAATCAGAAGTGCATAGGGACTTGGGAGTCTTTGTGTAGGATTCCCTAAAGTTTGAGTTGGTGGTAAGGAAGGCAAATGTAATGTTAACATTCATTTAAAAAGGACTATAATATAAGAACAAGGATGTAATACTGGGGATTTATAAGGTATTGGTCAGACCACACTTGGAGTATTGTGAAGAATTTGGGGCTCCTTACCTAAGAAAAAGATGTGCTGACATTGGAGATGGTCCAGGGGAGGTTCACAAGAATGATTACGGCATTTGAGGAGCAGTTGATGGCTCTGGGCCTGTACTCACTGGAGTTGAGAAGAGTGAGTGAGGATCTCATTGAAACCTATCGAATATTGAAAGGCCTAGATAGAGTGGATGTGGAGCGGTTATTTCCTGTCATGGGTGAGTCCAGGGCCAAGAGGGCACAGCTTCAGAATAGAGGGATGCCCATTAGATCAGAGATCAGGAGAAATTTCTTTAGCCAAATGGTATTGAATTTGTGGACTTTATCTCCATGGACAACTGTGGGGGCAAAGTCATTGAGTATATTTAGCACGAAAATTGATAGGCCCTTGATTAGTAAGGGTGTCATAGGTTAGGAGGGGAAGGCAGGAGAATGGGGTTGAGAGGGATAATAAATCAATCATGGTAGAATGGTAGAACAGACTTGATGGACCAAGTGGCCCAATTCTGCTCCTAGGTCTTATGGTCGAAGTAGATGAATCTGATGTGATCAAATTGATTTAATTCTACAGAGAAGAATTGTTGAATTATTTAATAGAACCAGGAAGACAGTGAGTTGAAGAAGAAAAGCACCCTGTTGAAACCACACCTATATAAATACCAACAAAAATATTTTGTCAAAAACCTTTCAAGCTGTTGAACATACAAAGTAAATCTTCACCAAAGATAAAGCAACACACACAAAATGGTGGAGAAAGTCAGCAGGTCAGGCAGCATCTGTGGAAAGGAATAAAGAGTTGACGTTTCGGGCTGAGACCCTTCTTGCAGACTGGAAAGGAAGAAGGAAGATGCCAGATTAAAACCATGGCCTGAGGGGAGAAAGCAATTCCAACACAAGCAGGGAAGTTAACTGTTCGAATAGCTTGATCAGCTTAAAGGGAAAATAAAAGCTGCCCCATGGTCCATGGGTAACATTTTAAGGTGCTTGAAAAGAAAAAAAGAATTAAATGTCGGAGGATGCTTCATTTTCATACATGATTCAAAAGAAACATGAAGAAGTCCCTCTACCCAATCCCTAGAAATGAAATATCTCTACAGTCATCATTGATAGATGTTACTTACCTTTTTGTATTTATAGATTTACATAATTACGTATTGTTTAATTTAGTACACTTTTCTACAAATGTACTGTATTTCATATGAGTATCTTTCTAGCAAGGAATGTAGCACAAGTCATATCTCTAGCTTATCCATTATTTTTATTGGGAAATTGGATTAATTCAATAGTGTATTTCTTAAAACTGCAATTTTCAGGAGCAAATCTTTGAGCTTAAGTGGGAAATTATTGAATAATCATTGGAGGATGAAGATTTTTGACATTCTTTAAACATCCTGGCATGTATTTACGTTAAGCATTTGTGCATTGTACCCTGCTATTTATATATCTGATTGGGGAAGTGGGATTTCATTCATATCCCTAATCTCTGGAGCACTTGAATTCATTAATCTGTCCACTGGCAAAGGTTTCACTTGCTTCACTATGATGTACTAATGATTTAGCAGAAGCTCTGATTCAGTATTTTCATTGATCTTTTAATCTGTTTATCCTCAACAGGGTCACATATTGCGACTGACAGGCAATTCCGTACAAGCTATCTGATGCATTATAGTTGCTGATCAATAGCAAGCTGATCTATGGATAGAATCTCAAATAAAATTGAGAATAAATCAAAACCCTCTGCCACGGATGAAATAATCTACCTTTGCTGTTTTTTGTCTTTTAAATGATGCATACCAAAATTACAACTTCAACGAAAATCTATTTAACATAAAGCAATTCAATTTTATTTGCTATTGTGGAGAGTAATAGTTCAGTATTCTAACAAAGACATTAAGATTTTAACTTCAGTGATAAAAGATAGTCTTGAATCTTACCTTTCATGTTGTGGATAATGAATCATTGTTTATCTATAAAAGATGAATACTTCTTTATATAAGACCCAGTAAATGGAAAAAAAGTCATGCTTCTAAAATGATAATCTCAACTGCTCCTGGCAATAGCCCTTAGAGATGACATATTCTTTCCACGATATGATAAACTCCTTTAATCTGATCAAGCCTTACGAGGTACGTACATACTGTTTTATTGCCAAACCTTAGGGGCTTTATATTGTAGCTGTTTTAATATCAAAGTCAGAATTGTAAAGCAGTTAAACTGAAGCACAGGTATCCTATTAATAGTATAAACCGTCTAACATGAGAATTTAGTAAATCACAGTTAATCCTGATTGAATCAGACAGGTATATGTACTGCTTTTTCTATATTTTATCAGAGAATATCTGAAAATATATTTCTGAAAAAATACTGCTGATAATGCTGAAGGCTTAAGTGATATTGTTTGCCTGAAAATCTTCCATCTTACTCTTTGTCTCACCTAATGTGGTTATGTCATTCTGGTAATTATTTTCCTCTTACTGCTTTCAAATTTCTGAGCATCATAACACACCTTCACATTAAAGTGCTCTGCTAATTCTATCCTTAAAACACATTTCAGAAATTTAGTTTATTTCTTAATTCATGATTTTCTTCTCATCATTTACATTATAATGTCCAGTGAATACCTTCTCAAGGTAGGGAAATTGGGGAGGGTGTATTCCGTCTGGGTAGCAACATCTTACATTCTGCCTGGGAAGCCTCTAACCTGTTCTTCTATTTCCCACTCTGGCCTCTTCTTACTCACCTGCTGATGAGCTCCCCCGAGTCCCTTCCTCCTTCCCTTCCTCCTCTGGTCCACTGTCCTCTCCAGCCCTTTAATCTTTCCTAATCATCTGGCTCACCTACCATCTTCTAGCTAACCTCCTTCCCCTCTCCCCACCTTTATATTCTGGCATTTTCCCCCTTCCTTTCCAGTCCTGATGGAAGGTCTCAGCTCGAAAGTTGATGCACCATCAATAACTCTCGGAGATGTGAGGTGAGATATCGGCTTTTATTTGCTGGAAGAGAGCAGTCAGCAGCACGAGACCACCATACAACATCCTGGAGACTGGGGGAGGAGCAGTGCCTCCAATCGCCTTTATACAGGGGTCTGTGGGAGGAGGGGGGGGCGTGTCCAGACAGGTGTATGTAGTTCACCACAAAAGGTCAACTGTTTGATCATTTCCATAGACACTGTCTGACATGCTGAGTTTCTCCAGCATTCTGTGTTTGTTGTTCTGGATTTCCAGCACCTACAAACCTTTTTGTGTTTATGTTATACAACAAATTGCTTTGCTATTTTATCTAATTCTGCGTAAAATTAATCGCTCCTTTCATAGATCGGAATAATAGAATAATGAAGTCTAAAAACTAATGTATGATCTAAATCAGGGGTTCCCAACCTCCTTTATGCCATGGAGCCTTACTGTTAACAGAGGAATGTGTGGACCGCAGGCTGGGAGCCCTGAGCCCTAGGAGTCAGATGCTGGAGTATGGAGTACAAATCCCCAGCGCTGGAAGATCACTGCAGGTACGGCGGCATCTGTGGAAGCATGGTGAGGGCTGGCATTTCGGCTCAAGACCCTGCATGAGGACTGCATCATTCATACAAAATATATTTATAACTTCTCTTCATTTTGATTTACTTTCCTGCTTTCCTGCAAGTTATTAAGCCTGGCTAGAAACACGGCTTCTGTGACATTTTAAATACAATAAATTCTGCAGATGCTAGAAATGCAGAGCATCACACACAAAATGCTGGAGGAACTCAACGGAGCAGGCAGCCTAGCTGGACATGAGTAAATAGGTGGCACTTCGGGCCAAGACTGAAAGGGAAGGCGGAAGATGCCAGAATGAGAAGGGGGAGGGAAAAGAGGACTGGCTAGAAGGTGAAGGTGAAGCCAGGTGGGTGGGAAAGCTCAACAGATGGAGAAGAAGGGATCTAATAGGAGAGGTGAATGGACCAGGGAGAAGAAAGAGGGTCACCAGGGGCAGGTGATAGATAGCTGTGGGAAGAGATAAGAGACTAGGGAGGGAAAGAAAAGAAGAGGGAAGGTGGAGGAAAAAATAATCTCCAGAAAGAGAAATCGATGTTTGTACCATCAGGTTGGAAGCTTCCTAGATGGAATATGAGGTGTTTCTCTTCCACCAAGAGAGTGGACTCATCATGACAAAAGAGGAAATTTGTTTGAAATTGTACTTATTTTGTACTTACTGTACTTATTTTGCTTATTATATATCTGATAAAGGACATTACATTTTCTAAAATTGTGTCCTCAACTCCCTTGATTCTAGTATCACTGGGTGATAAAAGGAGAGCCACATGGATCAGTAACCATAGAGCCATAGAACACCACAGCACAGAAAACAGGCCTTTCGGCCCTTCTAGTCTGTGTCGAAACTTCATTCCGCTAGTCCCATTGACCTGCACCCAGTCCATAACCCTCCAGACCTCTCCTATACATGTGTCTATCTAATTTATTCTTAATTTCACAATTTCACTAATTTCACAATTTTACTAAATTAGTTAAATCATAAAATCCTTTATGAATTCGTTTCTGCTTTCTGAGGATTTGTTTCTGCTGTTGTTAATAGGCAGCATGATGGGTGAAACAGTTAATGCAGCTACCTCACAGATACAGGGATGCTGACCTGATTTACTGTTTGTGAGGAGTCTGCACGATCTCCCCATGTCTCCATCCTGAAGACATGGTAGATTAATAGAATTACCCTTCGTTGTGCAGTACATGTCCATATAATTTTGTTATACTTGGTCTCAAATTAATTTGACATTGTGCACTAGTGTCAAGTCAACTTTATTGTCATTTAACTACATTATACACATATATACCGTCAAATGAGACAACGTTTCTCCAAACCAGGGTGTAAAGCACGATAGTACACATAACACACAATAAAGTAAGGGTAATATCTACAGATGAATTACACATAAATAAACAAAGGAAAGTGCATAAATTAAATACAGGAAAATCTGCAGATTCTGGGGATCCAAAGCAACAGACAAAATGCTGCTGGAACTCAGTAGGTCAGGCAGCATCTATGGAACAAAGTAACGGTTGACATTTTGGGACAAGATTCTTCTTCAGCACTGTTGCTTCATTAAAATTGTGAGGTACAGGATAAATTATCCAGTGACACTTCGAATGCAGCAGAGAGTTCAGAAGCCTAATGGCCTGAAGGAAGAAACACTTTAAGTACTGATGAAGGGTTTTGGCCCAAAACGTCGTCACTATCTCCTCCCATAGATGTTGTCTGGCCTGCTGAGTTCTGCCAGCATTTTGTGTTTTTATTAAGCATCGATGTGTTGTGCATTCTGAGATGCTCTTCTGCTCACCGCTGTTGTAACGAGTAGCTATTTGAGTGACTGTAACCTTCCTGTCAGCTTAAACCAGTCTGGCCATTCTCCTCTGACATATCTTATTAGTAAGTGATTTTTGCTCACAGAATTAATGAACACTCAGTAAGACTAAACGTAATGCAATCGTCAGTAAGCCACTACACTTATGAGACAAGGAAAGGCGATGGTGAAGCAAGCGAAGGTGGTCTTTCCTGTAACAGCCTCCAACAATCACTAACATTTCTTTTATGCATGAAATTCAGCACAATCTTTTTTGGAGCAATAGAATCAGAGTCAAGTGGACAGGAAATGTGAAAAGCTTGTCAGTTTACTAAGTGCTGCTGATGACACCATTAACGGCCTCTTCATCACTGTGCTGATGATTAAATATAACCTGATAGGGTGAAAATTAGCGTGTTGGAATTTGTGTAGCAAGGCATTTATTTGAATTACAACTAGCTGCTCTTTTGGTCAATGCTGAACTGGTGGATTTAACAATTGCTCGGTGACTTCTATAATGCATATAGGTCATGGCAACATAAAGGTTGTTTGTTGTACGTCCTGACGAAGAGTCTCGGCCCGAAACGTCGACAGCGCTTCTCCCTATAGATGCTGCCTGGCCTGCTGTGTTCCACCAGCATTTTGTGTGTGTTGTTGTATGCTACGCTATATCATGTAGGCGATCATAGTTTTTCCATGACCATGATTGTTCTTGGCAACTTTTTCTCTAGAAGTGGTTTGCCATTGCCTTCTTTTGGGAAGTGGCTTTATAAGACGTGTGACCACAGCCATTATCAATACTCTGCAGAGATTGTCTGTCTGGTGTCAGTGGTTGCATGACCAGGACTTGCGATGTGCACCAGCTGCTCATACGACCATCCACCACCTGCTCCCATGGCTTTACATGACCCTGATAATTTCCTATGCAACTGCAGGAGATGAAATTCCTTCCATTTCCCTTCTTCCTTTCCTTCCTTCCAGGGAATCAAGCAGTTTTTCGGATGAAGTAATAAATCACTTGCACTTCTTCCAATCTAAACACAAGAAATTCTGCAGATGGTGGAAATCCAGAGTAACACATACAAAATGCTGAAGGGATTCAGCAGCTCAGGCAGCATCTACGGAAAAAAATAAAGGGCTAATGTTTCAGGCCAAGATAATTTCTCAGCCCAAAACGTCAGCTCTTTACTTCTCTCCATAGATACTGCCTGATCTGCTGAGTTTCTCCAGCACTTTGTGTGTGTGTGTCCTTCCAATCTAATAGGGTTCGAATGTGTTCTCCTGTACACAGGAGAAATCAACTGCAGATTGGGTGCATGTAGAGCACCTCTGGCTAATCCATAGATGCGAATCTGAACTTCCAATTGTCTACCACTTTAATTCGTCCTTCTGCTTCTTCACTGTCTTTTCTATATTTCACCTCCTGTGCAGTTGTGAGGCTCTGTTGGGAGAAGAGTGCCACACCTCCCTTTGGGGGCACTTTGCAACCTTCTGGACTCAGCATTGAATCTCGATGCTCAGGACACTTTCTATCTGTCTTTGAAAGAGTAGCTTACTCTTTCCTCTTAGTACAGACATGCCTGCTGGACAGGTCCCATTGGGACCCTCTGTGTTGGTGTCGACCCTGGCTGTCACATCCTAACTGTCGACATAATGTACTAGCGGGTATGCAAGGCAGGACAGTATGATATGGGAGCAACCTATTGCCCATGTAGCAGGCCCACCCCTCTCAACGCAGCTGATGAATCCAAAGGAATGGCAGAGACTGATGCAGTGGCATTTCAGGAACTACCGGTCAGCGTTGAACTCAAAGTAGGACTGCCTTAGAGACTTCAGCTCTGGATTTTTCCTCAGGGTTTATTAGTTGGTGTTGGTGTGTGGCCAAGTGGTTAAGGCGTTGGTCTAGTGATCTGCAGGTCGCTAGTTCGAGCCTCGGCTGAGGCAGCGTGTTGTGTCCTTGAGCAAGGCACTTAACCACACATTGCTCTGCGACGACACCGGTGCCAAGCTGTATTGGCCCTTGCCCTTCCCTTGGACAACATCGGTGGCGTGGCGAGGGGAGACTTGCAGCATTGGCAATTGCCAGTCTCCCATAAAACCCTGCCCAGGCCTGTGCCCTGGAAACTTTCCAAGGTGCAAATCCATGGTCTCATGAGACTAACAGATGCCTATTTATTTCTGAAGCTTTCCCCATAAGTGGATACAGCTGCAAGGCCATGAAGGTTTGAGATCTGAGTTTTGCTTTCCCCAGATGAGCTGTCAACCACAGCAGATGAGTCCCATCTGCCCAGAGCAGCTGTTTTTAAGGTGCCAGTAACCCGCCTTTATTCCATCATTAGAGATGGTTAGTAGCTGATCCACATGTGAATGCCAGGAGCTGGACTTGGTTGTCAGAGGCTGTTTGAGACACACATCATTAGGACCATTTAATATGTAGTGGGAGCTCATCCACACTATCACCCCCAGCTAAAACAACCTTATGGAATCGCTGGACAGTTCCCACACCTTGTTATTAGCAGCAAATTGTACAAGCAAAGAGGCATCATTCAAAATGCTTGCCCCATTGCTACTGAACATAAGGCGATCTGGTCTCAACTTGTCAGATCTATGCTTTTGGCTCTGGCCATCCCCCTCCCAACCTTCTCTGCTGCTGAAAACTAACTTGCTTTCTCTCTTTCCTGCTTCTGATGATGGGGCCTAGATCAGAATCATTGACTGCCTCCCTTTGTACTGGTGCTGCTCGACTTGCTAAGTGTGTCCTGCACTTTCTCTTCTTGTTTCAAGTGTCCAGGATCTGCAGTCTTTCGATTATCCTTTGCTGTAGAATGATCCCTGCTTGACAATATCCATGAGAGCCATTTCCAGTAGGTGTGGATGGCAAGGGTCCTGGATGATACATGCGGCTTTCTTGTGACGGTGCTCCTTGTGAATTTGCTTCATAACACCACAAGTTCAAGAAACGAGAATACTGAATAATACAGTTGATGTGTTTACTGTTTGGCATCTTCTCATGAGATGCTCTGAATATTTTGATGTCAGTTCATTGCCACGCACTAATTTTTGTAAAAGCTTTCACATTTAATTACAATCATTATTTTTAGGATGAACAAACATGATGAAATTGATGAAGTCATATATTAAAAACAACTCAGTTTAATTCTGTAATTCCCAAATGAAATCTAAATAATCTACATTTCTAGATGCTGATTAATGGCTTAAGTTTGATGTACTTTATAAAACAGTATTTTGCATTCAGCACTTCTTATTTTTTCACAAGAGGAAACTATTGATGTTTACTGCAGTGGAATGACATTGTATGCTGCAAACATCTACCATTTGAAATATTTAAAAAATTGTTATTCATTTAAGATATATACAGAAGTAATACTTTTTAATTTAATATTGGAATTGGAAATTTGATACTTGAATGGTCTGTCTTTCACATAATAATGAAATAGACTACTAACAACTGGATTGATGATTATAAAAATAATAATCTTCACCAGTGAGCAAATTTACAAGGAGCACTTCAGCAAGAAAACAGTGCCCATCATCGAGGATCCCCACACTCTCCTCTCACTACCACCATTGGGCAGGTGGTACAGGAGCCTTAGGTCCCACACCAGCGGCTTCAGGAACAGTTAATACCCTTCAAACATCTGGCTCCTGGACTACCATGGATAATTTGATTCACCTCAATGCTGAACTGATTCCAGAACCTGCACGCTCACTTTCAGGGACTCTACAGCTCATGCCGTTAGTGTTATTTATTTATTTTTGTTTATTTGAATAATTTGTCCTCTTTTGCACACTGCCTGGTTGTTAGTCTTTGCTCTGTATAACTCTGTTGTATTTCTTTATTTTCCTGTAGATGTCTGCAAGAAAATTAATCTCAGGGGTAATGTACGGTGACATAGATGTACTTACCTTGACTTTGGATAATAAACAAAGAGGATCTAAAATTTTGTGGAATGTAATGATGTTGTACCATTGGAACCATGCTTGAGCGACCTCTGTGCCATGTAACGTGTTAAAATTGTGAAAGCAGAGATTTAAGTTTAGACTAGTTGTCTTGAATTTTGTTTTATTAAGATAGATGTTGGATGTTTTATGCAGGCAATCATGGAGGTTGCACAGAACACTGAAACAGCCACTTCAGCTCACTGAATATGTGATAATCAGCATGCATCTCTTCATACTAATCTTACACTAATCCCATTTTAGTCTCCCCATGTTCCAATAACTGTCTCTGATTATACCACTCACATACACATAAAGGTCAGTTTAAAGTGGCCAATTGAAATGTGAGAGAAACCCTGAACACCTGGAAATCCCTCACACGGCTGCAGGGAGAATGAGTTAAAATCCACAAGGACAGCACACCGGTGAGTAGGGTTGAAGCCAGGTCACTGGTTTGGTGAGGGAGGTAATTGAGCTAGATACGTCACTGCTCCACTCTCCCACCTCAATCCAGGCATCTTTCATGTTCTTACACCTAGCAACCATGTGACTCAAACAGAGCGGCGAATGAAAATCAAAGTAAAAACTTAAAAGTTGAAAGCAGATTTACTATCAAAGTATGTATACCTCACCATATACAACCCTGAGATTCATTGTCTTGTGGGCATTCACAGAAACTACAACAGCTTCAATGAAAGAGCACACCCAGCAGGCACGGATGAACAACCCATGTGGAAAAGAGAACAAACAGTGCAACTGCAAAAAGAAATAAAAAGGAGAAATAATAATAATAATAATAATTAAGGGGTTCATTAAGTTTGTTGTAGCCGGGGTTGGTTGTGAGAACAAGCCCCCACTACCTGTTAAATTCTCCCTATGGTGTGTATCTCCAATAGCCCGACAAGGAAGTCCAGCTCCGTGTCACTCAGCTACTAAGCCTGGTGGAACCATTTCTACTGCCAGGGGAAGTGGCAAAGTCGTGCTATTGGTGCCTTAAAACCAGTCGCTTCAGGCAGATGGGGCTCATCAGCCATGGTTGGCAGCTCATCTAGGAGAAGGAAAACTCTGATCTCAAACCTCCACTTCCCTTGTGGCCAACCCATTCATGGGGAAGGCTTTGGGAGTAAGTGCCAAGGGAAAATCTGGAGCTGGAGTCCCTAAGGCAGTCCTGCTTTGTGTTCAACACTGACCGACTACTCCTGCAGTTCTTCTGGTACCAAACTGTATCAGTCTCTGCTGTTCCTTTAGGTCATCAGGTGCATGGAGAGGGGGAGCTTGTTACATGGGCAACAGCTTGCTCTCCCTATTGTACTGCCCTGGCATGCGTACCTAGACGACTAGGATGCAATATCCATGGTTGACCCTGACCAATGGAGGCCTCAAAGAAATTAATGAGCAATAAATATCGAGAAGATGGGGTGAAGAATTCTTGAAAGTGAGTCTATAGGCTGTGGGAACAGTACAGTGAGAGAAGTTGAGTGAAGTTATTCCCTCTGGTTTAAGCGCCATTCATTAAAAAAAACTGATAGTGGGGACGGAAACAAAATCAAATGAAATAACTTAGAAGTGGGAGAGCACAGAGACAAGGAAAGGTGTGCAAGGGAAATAAGGAGTGAAGTCACAGATAAGGAAGGGACAAATGAACCCAATATCACTCATTTGTTCATTACGTGCTGTGTCATATGATGTAGACAATCATGGTCTTTCCATGACCATGATTGTTCTTTGCCATTGCCTTCTTCTGGGCAGTGGCTTAACAAGATGCACCAGCTTCCCCTATGACCATCTGTCACCTGCTCCCATGGCTTCACGTGACCCAGTTTGGGGTGGGGTGGGGTAAACAGGTGCTACACTTTGCTCAAGGGTGCCCTGCAGGCTAGCACAAGGAAGGAGCATCTCACACCTCCTTTGGTAGAGACACATCTCCACCCCAATACCCGGGAACCCAAAAGAATGTTCTATTTAATAGAAACAAAATACTATTTTGTTTATTTTTGACATCACTGTGACCCAGATGATGGTGGTGGCATCTGTCGATCTCGAGAGACCATGGATCTGCGCCTGGAATTTCCAGGGCGCAGGCCTGGGCAGGGTTGTATGGGAGACTGGCAGCTGCCCAAGCTGCAGGCCTTCCCCTCTCCACGCCACTGATGTTGTCCAAGGGAAGGGCACGAGGACCCATGCAGCTTGGCACCAGTGACGTCGCAGAGCAATGTGTTGTTAAGTGCCTTGCTTAAGGACACAAACACTGTGCCTCAGCTGAGGCTCGAACCAGAGACTTTCAGGTTACTAGTCTGATGCCTTGCCCACTAGGCCACGCACCAACACAAGATGAACTAATAAAGAGAAATTCAATAGGAAAATCACGAGTAGATTTATGACTCCTATCCAAGCCGCTGACTCATTTCTTAGTCAGCAGAGCTTACAATTGTGATAGTTGAGTTGTCTTTCTTCTACTCTGACCAATGTTTTGGGAGGTTTGGTCAGGCCAGTGATGTTACTGCAATAGTAAGTTTTGCTACAGGGCTTCAGGTATTGATTGAGTTCTTCCATTACTTTAACAATACAATTCCTCATGCACCTTTGCAAAGCAGTGGTTGTACAGCACTTTAATCACTGATAAAAGAATGATCCACTGCCTGTGCTGCAAACTGGGTCTGCAGACAAAAATAGCTACAGCCAGCACTCAGCGAGCCATGTCAGTTAAAGTGACGGGTGGATCAGCTTGAAACGGATTATGTACTGTCATTAGGGATTATGACAGTGACAGAGCTCAAGACAACATTATAGGAATCCAATGTTAGTAAATAGTAAATTGCCCCAAGCTCTATGTCTATAGATAGAAATGTCACAAATAGTAATTTGTTGAAGTAAAAGGAGCAGAATCCTTCTGAAAATCTGTTTGGCAAAATGCTTCAGATTTGTTTGGAAAGGCAAATAAACAAGCAGAATTGTACATCATATTTACCACAACATCATGCCATTTGTCACATTGACATCTTAATATGTTTGTATGCAAATTAGGGGATATTGGTGTAATTATTTAAATTAATTTGCTGCATAGGATTCAGCATCATAATCAGGTTTAATATCACTGGCACATGTCATGAAATGTGTTGTTTTGTGCCAGCCAGCAGTACAATGCAATATGGTACATAACAATAAAAGAACTGTGTTTTTATTAATTTGCTGTCTCAGATTCAGAATCCGAATCAGGTTTCACAAACACGAGGAAATCTGCAGAAGCTGGAAATCCAAAGCAACACACACAAGATGCTGGAGCAACTCAGCAGGCCAGGCAGCATCCGTGGAAAAGACTTCCGTAGATGCCGCCTGACCTGCTGAGTTCCTCCAGCATTTTGTGCATGTCGCTCAGAATCAGGTTTAATATCACATGTGGAGAAATATGTTGTTTTGTGGCAGCAGTACATTGCAATACCGTATGTAATAATAAAAAGCTATAAATTACAATAAGTATGTAAAAACTAAATTAAATAAGTAGTGCAAAAACATTCACAAGTAATCATCCCTTTCAGACAAAATACATCTTACCATTTTTATAAAAATTGTATCATAGAGGTTTGTCATTTTCATTTGAAGAGTTTAAAATTATTTTATATTCTCCATTAAGTGAATTTTCTGCACAATGGTTGAGAAATCATGGTTAATAGAAGCCTCTGCCATTAGGATCCCAGAACTACATACAAAAGGTCACTTGAGAGTAATTTCAGGACCTTAGATCTAATTTTCTTTGTGCTTCATTCCCTCTGATCGTTGATTCAATTGGTAGCACTTTTACTGCCAGTGGGAATATTGTCAATTTAAATCAAGCTCTGAGATTTAAGGGCACAGTCTTACCTGACAATGTGGAACAATGCTGGTGAATTATTTGGTGCATTATTACAATGAAGCTTTATCCTTGAGTTGCAAGGTTTGAAATCAGTAATAAAAATGCAATGGACCCATTATGAAAACAACAGAGAGCGCACTCGCAGGACTGGACGCAGGTTTGGAGGAAGGGCAGACTCTGTCACGGTGGGAGGTGATAGCGACTCAACTCAGGAGCAGAGGAACGACAGCCTGTCACGGTGGGTTTGGCAATGGCTTGACCCAGGAGGAATGACAGACTCACCATGAAGAGGTGGAAGCAAGAGGTTAGACGTAGGCGTACCAACACAGCATCAGAGGCATGACCAAGCAACAGTGCGGGACAGCTCATTCTCCACAAGCACACAAGGACTTTGCTACAGCACTTAACAAGAACTCCCCGTAGAATGTTGGAAACCCATGCCAGTCGCAGTTAATTTGACATGTTCTTATTTTTACTGTTATGCTGTATGTATTTCATTCTGGCAGTCCTGTAGGAGTTGTCTGTTCTGTTTTCATGCCTGTTTGGGTTACTGTTGAAAATAAGGGATGAGGGGAAATGTGTGCCATCCAATTCAGATGGTCAGATTAAGGGGAGGTTTCTCTGGTGAGCGACACTAAGGCTGGGCTTGGGGCTTTGGTTTGGCAGGAGCTGAAGAGAGAAGATGCTGGGGAGATCCGGTTGTAGGATACAACCCTGTGGGAGACCCATTTGTTCAAGACGGATTGTGAGCGACGTTCGGAAGGCGGTGTGTGCTTTCACATTGACCGAGGGCCCAGAGTTTGAGTGACAAAGAGTTCAAGATGAGCTCTAACTTGTGCACATTTGACTGTTTAATTAGAATGGGCCCTTTTCTTTTTTGTTAATCTTTACTAACCCTTTAGTTAAGATTCATAAATATAATTCCTTTAATCATATATGATGTACTGTCTTTTATTTCGTGGCACTATTTTGTAACAGGGTAGCAAATTACACAGCATCTGCACAAACAGTTCCTTGTGGCAGGTTCATTCGGAAAGTTATGGGGGAAACTTTGTTGTGTGGATTCAGAATTCACTAGCTCATAGATGGTTGTGGTAGGTAGAGCATATTCTACCTGGAGGTCAGTGACCAGTTGTGTTCTACAGGAATCTGTTCTGGGACTCCTGCTCTTCGTGATTTTTATAAATGACTTGGATGAGGAAGTGGAAGGCTGGGTTAGTAAATTTGCTGATGGCACCAAGGTTGTTGGAGTTCCGTGTAGTGTGCAGGATTTTAAGTTTGCAATGGGTTATTAACAGGATGGAGAGCTGGGTTGAGATGTGACAGGTGGAGTTCTACCCAGAAAAAATGTGGAGTAATTCATTTTGGAAGGTTGAATTTGAAGGCAAATACAGGGTTAGTGGCAGGATTCTTAGCAGTGTAGAGGAACCAAGGGATCTTGGGATCCACGTCCATAAACCCTTTAAAGTTGTCACACGAATTGATAGTGTTTTTATGAAGAGGTGTGGGCGTGTTGGCCTTCCTTGGTCACGGGGTTGCATTCAATAGCAATGAAGTAATGTTCCAGCTCTATAAAACCCAGATTGGATCATATTGTGTTCAGTTCTGATCACTTCATGATAGGAAGGAGTTGGAAGCTTTAGAGATGGTGCAGAGGAGATTTGCCAGAATGCTGCCTGGACTAGAGGGCACGTCTTATGAAGTTAGTCTAAGTGAGCTAGGGCTTACTTGAAGTCTTGAGTCTAATAAAACTAATGAGTCTTGAAGGAGGATGAGAAGTGACACGATAGAGATGTATAAGATGATAACATTATTGCTGGGACAGAAATGACTAAAACAAGGGGGCGTAATTTTAAAGTGTTTGGAGCAAAGTATAGGGAAGAATGCCAGAGGTAGGTTCTTTACACAGAGAGTGTGGGTACGTGGAATGCCCTGCCAGGGCATTCTAATATATCTGTTAGAGGCAGATATATTGGGGCCATTTAAGAAACTCTTAGGCAGGCTCATGGATGATAGAAAAATGGAGGAATGTGTAGGAAGGAAAGGTCAGATTGACCTTAGAGTAGTTTAAAAGGCCAGCCCAACATCTTGGGCCAAAGGGCTTGTACAGTGTTCTAATGTCTATGTTCCATGTTATAATACTGCAGCAATTAATGTTGTCTGGCAAGAGCACCCAGATATGTCCACAGCACTACTAGGATTGTGTATTCTGATTGCCTGTCTTACTCAGATTTCCAGAGAGAAACCAGTGACAAAAATGATGGATTCATCACTCACACCTGCTATCTGAAATGATACTGTGTCTTTGTATCTTCAGCGGTGGGACCTATTCACCAAATCCATGCCAACACACAGTATGCTTATATTGAGTGAAAGCCCGACTTTGACTGAGAATCTAGCCTTCATCTTCTAATTGACATTTGGATGATACCACACTTTAATGCCTGAAAAGGATCCAAATTAGATTTTATCCTTTTATTTAGCCTAGCTTTCTTTCTGGTCTCTCAGAAAAATTAGGAAATAGTTATTTACATAGAAACATAGAAAACCTGCAGCATAATACAGGCCCTTCAGCCCACAAAATTGTACCAAACACATCCCTACCCTAGAAATTACTAGGCTTACCTATAGCCGTCTATTTTTCTAAGCTCCATGTACCTAACCAAAAGTCTCTTAGAAGACGCTATCGTATCCACCTCCACCACCGTTGCCGTCAGCCCACTCACTCACTGCTCTCTGAGTAAAATATTTAACCTTGACATTTCCTCTGTACCTTCTCCCCAGCACCTTAAACCTGTGTCCTCTTGTGGCAACCATTTCAGCCCTGGGAAAAAAGCCTCTGACTATCCACATGATCAGTGCCTCTCATCATCTTGTATACCTCTATCAGGTCACCTCTCATCCTCCGTCGCTCCAAGGAGAAAAAGAGGAGTTCACTCAACCTATCTTCATTAGACATGCTCCCCAATCCAGTCAACATCCTTGTAAATTCCTCTGCACCATTTCTATGGCTCCCACATCCTTCCTGCAGTGAGGTGATTTAAATTGAGCACAGTACTCCGTGGAGTCTGACCAGGGTCCTATATAGCTGCAACACCACCTCTCAGCTCCTAAGTTCAATTCCATGATTAATGAAGACCAATGTACTGTACGCCTTCTGAACCACAGTGTCAACCTGCACAGGGACTCGGACCCCAAGATCCTTCTGATCCTCCACACTGCCAAGAGTCTTACCGTTAGTACTATATTCTGCCATCATACTTGACCTACCAAGATGAACCACTTCACACTTATCTGGGTTGAACTCCATCTGCTGCTTCTCAGCCCAGTTTTGCATTCTATCAATGTCCCATGGTAACCTCTGACAGCCCTCCACACTATCCACAACACCTCTGATCTTAGAGTCATCAACAAACTTACAAACCCATCCCTCCACTTCCTCATCCAGGTCGTTTCTAAAAAATTACAAAGAGTAAGGGTCCCAGAACAGATTCCTGAGGCACTCCACTGCTCACCAAGATCCATGCAGAGCATGACCCATCTACAACCATTCTTTGCCTTCTGTGGGCAAGCCAGTTCTGGATCCACAAAACAATGTCCTCATGGACACCATGCCTCCTTACTTTCTCAATAAGCCTTGCATGGGGTACCATACCAAGTGCCTTGCTGAAATCCTTATACACTACATCTATAGCTCTACCTTCATCAATGTGTTTAGTCACATCCTTAAAAAATTCAATCAGGCTCGTAAGACATGACCTGCCCTTGACAAAGCCATGCTGACTATTCCTAATTATATTCTACCTCTCCAAATGTTCATAAATCCTGCCTCTGAGGATCTTCTCCATCAGTTTACCAACCACTGAGGTAAGTCTCACTGGTCTATCTCTACTCCCTTTCTTGAATAAAGGAACAACATTCGCAACCCTCCAATCCTCTGGAACCTCTCCTGTCCCTGTTGATGATGTAAAGATCATCGCCAGAGGCTCAGCAATCTCCTCCCTCACCTCCCACACTACCTGGGGTACATCTCATCCGGGTCCAGTGACTTATCCAACTTGATTCTTTCCAAAAGCTCCAGCATGTCCTCTTTCTTAATATCTACACGCTCAAGCTTTTCAATCTGCTGCAAGTCGTCACTATTATCACCAAGAGCCTCTTCCATAGTGAATACTGAAGCAAAGTATTCATTAAGTACCTCTGCTATTTCCTCTGGTTCCATACACACTTTCCCACTGTCACATTTGATAGGTGCTATTCTTTCATGTCTTATCCTTTTACTCTTCACATTCTTGTAAAATGCCTTGGCATTTTCCTTAATCCTGTCCGCCAAGGCCTTCTCATGGCTCCTTCTGGTTCACCTAATTTTCTTCTTAAGCTCCTTCCTGTTAACCTTATAGTCTTCTAGATCTCTAACATTACCTTGCTCTCTGAATCTTTTGTAAGCTTTTCTTTTTTCTTGACCAGATTTATTACAGCCTTTGTACACCACAGTTCCTGCAGCCTACCATAACTTCCCTGTCTCATTGGAACGTACCTATGCAGAACTTTACACAAATATTCTCTGAATATTTGTCACATTTGCCACATTTCTTCTGTACTTTTCCTTGAGAACATCTGTTTCCAATTTAAGCTTCCAATTTCCTGCCTGATAGCCTCATAATTCCCCTTATTCCAATTAAACGCTTAAATTTCTTAGGGAAAATTATTTTTCAGAGAGGCTGAGAGGTTTGTTTTTAAAAGAAGTAAGTAGCAAGCACATAAAATTCCTAAGATGTTCTATATATTTTTTGTACTGACTTTCATTGCTGCAGGATGCCCTAAGGTATTTTATATCCAAAGAGGTCATTTGAACTGTTGTCACTGTTGAAATATAGAAGCTGTAATTTGTATATTACAGGGTCCCACAACCAGTATTAGAAGCCAAAAAAGACCTTTGAGATTGGTCAACAGTTCCTGTTAATCGCCACATTCCTGCTCGAGTCTCAAAGTACAAAGTTGAAAGTAAATTTTTTATCAAAGTACACATACGTCACCATATACAACCCTGAGATTCATTTTCTTTCAGGCAATCACAGCAAATACAAGAAACACCATAGAGTCAATGAAAAGCCACATCCAACAGGGTGGACAAAAAAAAAAAAATGTGTAAAAGAGAACAAACTGCAAATTCTAAAAAGAAAAAATATAATAGTATCAGTTTAACTTAATTACTTACACAGGCACGATCAAATGACAAACATCATTCATCAATACAAACTCGTAAATGAAATCATACCTGACTGTAAATACAAGCCTGTTCCAGTTTTAGAGTCAGAATATCACAAGTTATATTACGACCCATCAGTTATTACAGATAGGAATCCGTAATAACTGTCTGGATAAAATAATACAGGATAAATGAGCATGAACAACTTATTTAATAGATATCGCCATTCCTAACACACTTAACTTACAGAAATCAATAAGTGAAAAAACACCGGAAATATGCTGAATTAGAAGAGGAAATTGAAAGATTTTGGAACATGAACAAGGTGAACATTGCCCTGATAGTAACATCTACAACTGGTGTCATCCCAAAGGCATGACCCATTAGCATTAAACACTTAGTGCCACACAATAATATCTATGTAAATCTTCAAAAAGCCACTATACTAAATACCACTAGAATAGTCTGAAAGTTCCTAGCAACTGAAAAATGAGTCTGGTTGGCTATGCTCAGCTTGAGCTGAGAAAAAAATTGTAATAATAATTAGGGTACAACTTATTATAATTAGTATAATAATTATAATTAGGGTATTTATAGGGTGCTATAGTCACCCTATCTATTAATATCCAAAAAAACACCATTTTCAAAATAATGAAAGCTCAAAGCTCACTCTGGTTTTGATTAACTTTAAACCCACTCTCTAATTTACTGAATCAGATGAAAATTTGGTACCAAATCAGAAATAATTGAATGAGCTATACCTTGACACACCTTCTATAGTGATTAAAGGTATATGTATCCAGGATATCAGCAAGCAAAGAAAATAGATCATAATGCATTAAAGGAAAAAAGTTTTGACAGAATTTACTTCAAGGCTTCAGAAAATCTGCCCAACAGAGCTCAACAGTAAAAATATAACAAAGGCAACAGACACCTTCTCTATACCCATATTAACGGATTCTTTTTGCATAATATCTTATTCCGAAACTGATCTAGAAAATTTATAAAGAAAAGTGAGAACTGAAATGACAAATTTTAGAAAAAACTATGTACACTTGAATATGCTTAGATTGACATTACCTCAGACAGAAGGAGGAGGAGGAATAACAAACATCAATACTTACACAGCGGTCAGATAACATTTCCAAGGATATATTTTCATTAACAGAATAGGATTCAGTTATCTATGTGAGCATATGCAATTCTAATAAGAAGTACACACCACTAAAATTAAATGAAAGCACAAACCAGAAAAATGAAATTATCACAATTGAAGAAAAGGTTAACAATGGAAGAGCATGACCCTCCATGGAAGACATCCCAATGATCTGAACAGACTAGATGTCGACAAAGAGGCGTTGAATGCCTGGGTCAGAGTTAGAGACCTCTTCCCTGAAACAGAAGGATTCCTTGAGGCTATACTGTCCCAGGTGGTTAACATAAAAATAGTCAAAAATACATAATGAAAGATCAACAAATTCAAGGTGATAAATGCAGAAAATGCCAAGAGAAACCGCAAACAATCCAACACTTGACAGGATCCTGCAGCAGCTTAACTCAATCTGATTACTTACACAGGCACTATCAAGACACAAACATCATTCACCAAGATCTTGCTTTAGAATGCAAACTCATAAAATACCTTACTATAATAACAAGTTTTAGGGTCAGAGTCCTACAAATTATATTACAACTGATCCTTTATTACAGATAGGACAATCCATAATATCCACCCAAATATAATATTACAGGACAAAGAAGCAAGAATAACTTAATAAATACAGCCATTCCAAATAAACATAACATATAGAAATCATAAGTGAATATGCTGAATTAAAAGAGGAGGTTGAAAGATTATGGAATGTGAACAGGTATTGCCCCAATAGTAATATCTACAACTGGTATTATCTCAAAGGCACTGCACAATAGCATTAAATAATTTGGCCTACATAACAATATTTAACAAAATCTCCACAAAGCCAATTGCCAATTCCTAGCAATTGAGAAATGAGTGTGATTGGTTATGCCTGTAACTCAGTGTTTACCAGCCTGAGCTGAGAAAAACATAAAAATACAATAGTAATATGTATAGGCCTCCATTAGTCCATGGATTTGCACCTTGGAAAGTTTCCAGGCCGCAAGCCTGAATGAGGTTTTTTTTATGGAAGACCGGCAAGTTTCCCCTCTCCACGCCACCAATGTTGTCCAAGGGAAGGGCATTAGGACCCATACAGCTTGGTACCGGTGTCGTCACAGAGCAATGTGTGGTGAACTACCTTGTTCTTTTTTAAAAAAAAATTAAATTAAATTTTCAAATAGGTTACAGAAAGAAAAAAGAAAATTATTGACCCTTCCCCCCTCCCCTTAGCATATCCCTATAGAAAAAAAAGAAGAAAAAATAAAGAAAGAAAGAACGCCTGGATTTCAGAAGATCCCCACATGCTCCATGGAGTTCATAATAGCTTTAATATGTATATTTATTTCTTTCCCCAGATAACCAATAATTTTCTTTGGAGCACCTATATATTTAATCCTACTTTTTGTAAATAAGGGTGCCAAATTTTCAGAAATATTTCATATTTATCTCTTAAATTATAAGTAATTTTTTCAAGTGGAATGCAGCTAAAGATTTCATTCTTCCAACGATCTATACTTAAGTATGATTCCGATTTCCAAGTAACCGTAATAGCCTTTTTGGCTACTGCCAATGCAATTTTTATGAATTCTTTCTGATATTTATTCAATTTGGATTTTGATTTTATCCCTTCAATATTGCCTAGTAAAAATAATATTGGATTGTTTGGAAGTTGTATTCCAATAATTTGTTCCAATAAAATTCCTAAATTTGTCCAAAAAGGTTGAATTTTAGAACAAGACCAAGTAGAGTGTAAAAAAGTACCAATTTCTTGATTACGTCGAAAACATTGATCAGATAAATTTGAGTTTAATCTATTTATTTTTTGTTGTGTAATATATATTTGATGTAAAAGGTTATATTGTACTAATCCTAGTCAAACATTTATTGTATTTGTCATACTGTCAAGACATAATCTTGACCAACTTGTTTCATCAATTTTAATATTCAAATCAGTTTCCCATTTTTGTCTTGACTTATGAATTCCTTGCTTAATTTTTGAATCAAATTATATATACCAGAAATATATTTTTTAATTTTTCCTTTATGAATTAAAGTTTCTATTTCATTAGGTTTCGGCAATAACATTGTTTGACCCAGTTTATCTCTTAAATAAGCCCTGAATTGGAAATAACAGAAAAGAGTGTTATTTGATATCTTATATTCATTCTTTAATTGGTCAAATGACATTAATATACCTCCTTCAAAACAGTCTCCTATATATCTAATCCCTTTGTGAAAACAGTTATATAAAAGTTGATTATCTATTGTAAAAGGGATAAGTTTATTTTGAATTAAAGGTCTCTTTGCTAATAAAGATTTCTTTATCTCATCATCAACATTTATCTTATTCCATAAATCAATCAAATGTTTTAATATAGGAGATTCTTTCTTTTCTCGTATCCATTTAGATTCCAATTTATATATAAACTCTTTTGGTATATTTTCTCCTATTTTGTCTAATTCTATTCTAATCCATGCCGGTTTATCTTCATCAAAAAAAGATGAAATAAATCTAAGTTGATTTGCTTTGTAATAATTCTTAAAATTTTGTAAAGTACCTTGTTCAAGGACACACACGCAAGCCTCAGCCAAGGCTGGAACTAGCAACCTTCAGATAACTAGACGAACGCCTTAACCACTTGGCCACACACCAACACAATAATAGTAATACTGCTAGTAAGTAAGCAATAAACATCAAGAACATAAGATGAAGAGACATTGATAATTTGTCCAAAGGTTTTGGGAACAGTTCAGTGATGGGCGAGTGAAGTTAAGTGAAGTTATCTCCTCTGGTTCAAGAGCCTGATGGCTGAGGGGTAATATCTGTTCCTGAACCTGGTGCTGTGAGTATGTGGCTCCTGTGCCTTCTTCCCAATGGCAGCAGTGAGAAGTGAGCATGGTCTGGATGGTGATGTGACTTTTCTGCAACAGTGCTGCATGTAAATGTGCTGAGTGCTGGGGAAGGCTTTAATTCTTCTGGGGAAGACAGAAAATTCTATCAGTTTTCCTCTTAAGTATACTTCTTTTGAATTACTTTCACTGCAATCTGCAGCATGTAAATTTCCTATTAACAATGTACTTTGAAATTACATCAGCGGCCTTCAGAACTTATGATCGATGGTTGAATGCAGAACGGAAGCCATGAGCTCCAGCGGAGCAGTTAAGCATGGCACCTTTAAGGGTCATTGCCATGGCTGAAACTAAGGCAGGAGAGGTGGTATTCCAGTCAGACTGAAGCACAGAGTGATGAGGCCTCCTCTACCCAGCATCTTGTTGGCGAATGTGCAGTCGCTGGAAAATGAGATTGACGATATCAGGGCCAGATTGTTGTATCAGAGGAGAATGAGGCAGTTGTTTGCTGCACTGCAACTTGCCTAAAAGTGGACATGCCCAAAGCAGCAGGAAGACCAGAAAGTTTTACGATTTCCAGAATGGATCGAACAGTGAACTCCGGTAAGGAAAAGGATGTGCTTTTAGGTCAATTTTCTTTGGTGTTCAGACATGGGAGTTATGTCAGCCTCTTGTTCTCCTGACTTACAGTGGAACACCTAACGATCAAATGTAGACCATCCTTTTTGCCTCGGGAGTTCTCATTCGTGATCCTGGCTGCAGTTTCTATACTACCAGTGGCCGACTACAAGCAATTGCCTGCGACACTGTACAATGTTGTCTGCAGGTAAGAAACAGCCCGTCCTTGAATGTGACATTTCAAATTATAGTCAGTGACTTCAACCAGGCCTGTTTGAAGAGAACCCTGCCCAATTATTACCGGCATGTAACTGGTTGCACCAGAGGTTTCATCACACTAGACCACTGCTACACTACGAAAAGGAATGTCTGTCATTCCTTCCTGAGACTGCATTTTGGCAAGTCGGATCATTTGGCTGTACTCCTTCTACCTGCATACAGACAGAACCTATAGAGCAAGGCTCCAGAGATCAAGAGGTGGTCACAAGAGGCTGTGCAATGGTTACAGGATTGCCCTGAGTCAGTGGACTGATCCTTGTCCAAACACTTATCTGAGGACCTGAATGACGACATCAGGGTCATTACAGGCTTTATTAAAACAGATGTGGATGATTGTGTCCCTACAGAATCATTCAGGGTTTTCCCCAATCAGAAGCCTTGGGTGAACAATGAAATCCAGAACCTGCTGAGAGCCAGATCAGAGGCATTCAAATCAGGAGATCAAGAATGCAACAAGAGGTGCAGATATGATCTCCGGAAAGCCATCTCACGGATGAAGTGGAGATTCTGAACTAGACTGGAATCAACAAGGGATGCTTGACAGCTGTGCCAGGGTTTGACTGCCATGACCTCCCACAAAGTTAAATCCTGCGATGTAGGGGACAGCAGAGCTTCGTTCCCGGATGAGCTCAGTGCCTTCTATGCTCACTTTGATCACCAGAACAGGGAGGAACAATCATACAGCCCCACATCTCCTGATGATCCCTTGGTCTCAGTATCTGAAGATGGCATGTGGGCTGCTTTCAAGAGGGTGAATCTGGTCCGGACGGGGTACCTGGTTGAGTATTGAAGACTTGTGCTAACAAACTGGCTGGTGTATTCACGGATATCTTCAACCTCACTGCTCTGGCAGTGAGTGGTACCCAACTGCTTCAAGCAGGCTTCAATCATACCAGTATCCAAGAAGAGAATAGTAACCTGTCTAAATGTGCTACTTACATACACAATGATGAAATGTTTTGAGTGGCTGATTATGAAATGTATCAGCTCCTGTCTGATTGGCCATTTGTATCTACTCCAATTTGCTGACCGGATAACAGCAGATGCCATTCATTAGCACTTCACTCAAACCTGGAACATCTGAACAGCGAAGATGCATTGATCAGGATACTCTTTATCAATTACAGCCTGATATTTAATACCATCAATCCTTCAAAACTGATCAGTAAATTCCAAGATCTGGGCCTCACATCCCCTGGTGCAATTAGATCCTGGATTTCCTCACTCGTAGACCCCAGTCAGTTTAGATTGGTAAGAACATCTCCTCTGCAATCTCTATCAGCACAGGAGCACTATAGGGATGTGTACTTAGCCCTCTGTTCATCTTGCCTTAGACTGTGTGGCTAAGTACAGCTCCAACACTATATTCAAGTGAGTTGATGACACCACTGTTGTGGGTCAAAACAAAGGTGGTGACGAATCAGCATACAGGAGGGAGACTGAAAATTCGGCTGAGTGCTGTCATAACAGCAATCTCTCATTCAATGTCAGCAAGACCAAAGAAACTATTGTAGACATCAGGAGAAGGAAACCAGAGTTCAATGAGACAATAATTGGAGGATCAGAGGTGGAATGGTCAATAACTTTAAATTCCTGGGTGTCACTATCTCAGAGGACCTGTTCTGGACCCATCATATAAGTACAAAGAAAGCATAATAGTACCTTTACTTCCTTAGGAGCCTGCAGAGATTTGCATGACATCAAAACCTTAACAAACTTTTATATTTTTTGTGGAGAGTGTATTGACTGGCTGTATTGCAACCTGGTATGGGAACACCAATGCCTTTGAGTGGAAAATCCTACAAAGGTAGGATTCAGTCCAGTACATCATGGGTAAAGCCTTCCCAACCATTGATTGCATCTACATGAAATGTTTCTCGCTACTGTCATCAGGTCAAAGGTACAAATCCTTAGGATTCACACCACCAATTTCAAGAACAGTTACTACCCCTCAACGGTCAGCCTCTTGAACAAAAGACAATAGCTAAAGTCATCTATTGAGATGTTCTCACAATCAATGAGTTCATTTTAAGGACTCTTTATCTTGTTATTTCATGCTCTTTTTATTTATTGCTATTTATTTATATTTGCATTTGCACAGTTTGTTGTCTTCTCTGCTCTTGCTCTTTCATTGCCTGTTTACAGTTATCATTCTATAGATTTGCTGAGCATGCCCGCAGTCAAACAAATCTCATGGTTGTATTGGGTGACATGTATGTACTCTGATCGTATATTTTAATTTGAACAGCCGGATTTTCAATCTCCTACCTATGGCCTGATTGGTCACCACCTTTGATTCGATTAACGATAGTGTCATCAGCAAACATAAACATGGCATTGAAGCTGTGCTTAGCCTCACAGTCAGAGTAGGGGGGTTGTTAAGCACACAGTATTGTGGTGCATCTATGCAGATGGAGATTGTGGAGGAGATGTTGCTGCCAATCCAGATGTACTGTATGTACCTTTGCTGTCCATATGTTCCAGGATTGAGTGTGGAGCTAATGAAATTGCATCTACTATGTACACATTGTGACTGTAGGCATATTGGAGCAGATCCAAGCCATTACTCAAGCATGAGCTGGCATGGGTTGTCATCAACCTCTCAAAGCACATCATCACAGTGGAGATAAGTACTAATGGACAACTGTCATTAAGGCAGGTTACCATGTTCTTCTTACCTCTTTCCTTGATTGCCCCTCTGTTCAAAAACCTGCTTACTAATTCCTGAGTATACTTTTTTTTATCTATTTTAAAAATCCTTGCTGGTATTCTTTCATATTTGAACTGTGCTGTTGGAACATTTAAACCTGAGATCTCATATGAATCTCATTTCAACTCCTTCAACACTGCACTGCAGCTTTAACCTTGATTTTTGTGCTTAAATCTCTAGAGTGGTTTTAAACACACAGACTTATTCAGATGTAAAAGGCCTACTTATTGTACCACGGTTGTCAACAGCTGGTGTGAACAACAGCAGAGTGGATAATAGGTTTAGTAAATGGAACATGATTCGATGCACCTCAAAAAATTGAGGAAGTTTTTTATTCAACAAATCCGCAGGCAAGCTTAAAAGTAGTAAGGTTGAATAGGTAGAAAATGGAGTAATTCAATGCCCTACTTTACCATTAAGCCTGCAACATGTACAGTACCATCTGTAATCTCTTCACTGTCGTTGCTTACTTAGGCAGAAGACAGAGATAGAGCCACCAAAAAGATAATCAACCCCCAACTAATGCAGTGATTGTTTTACCATACAGTACAGTACACTCTGCTTTTAAGAACACGCTAGCATGCGTTAAACAAAATACTAAGCTTGTAAGCTAGTTTTTATTTTCATACGTCACATTACAGCACTGGTTTTTACCATTGGTAGATACAGTTCGATTGTTTTAGAGAAATTTGGATAAGTGCATAGATGGGTGGGGGGCATGAAGGGATATGGTTCTGGTGTGGGTTGATGGGATTCTGCTGAATAACAGTTCAGCATGGAGTAGAGAGGCTGAAAGATCTGTTTCTGCACTGTATGTTCTATGACAATAGCTTTCACAGAATATATGCATACATTGTATGCAGTTTGTCAGAAGCTCTATGGTCTCAGTGGCTTGCCTTAGCATTGAGCTTCTGAGAGTCCTCAAGTATTACCAATCGTTATCTTAAGCCTTCGTACTTCTGATTTAATCTTGTCAAGTTAATTGTGACTGGCACGGGCTTCCTGCATTCTGTGATTATTTAAAGAGGACTCTTGTTTAGTCACTTAGTGGAGACATTGTGTTGGAGAGAATGACTTGTGCTGTGACATTGCTTCGTCATTCTCCTGAGGACGAGAGCGGTTGATATTTGGCACTTGCTGTCAGAGGAGGTGGGGGTGTTTGTATTCCCATGTCTAACCTCTTGGGGAATCTGCTGTTCCTTCGCCCCCGAGTCGAGTCGAGAGCTTGCCACTCCTCCGCACTTGGATCCAGTCCTTCGTGAGTACACAGTGACACGGTTACAAATCTATACAAATAACTATTTTCCAGCTACAAAACTTGTAGACCATACTTAATATTTCTAGATACCCACCAAGGCACAAGTGATTCTAATTGCTAGTTGAGTCTTCATGTGGCTCTGATCATACATCCTACTTTACAAATGTTACTTTGATGTAACTGTCTCTATATCTGAATAATTATAAATATTTTCTAAAAATAAAATGCTAATTGTAAATTTAATACAAGCTAGTTAATAACACATTTTAACTATCACATTGGCTGCAACTGTTGATTATGGGACCATTGAGTCATGGGTTTTGACAACACTGAAACTCGACTGTCTGCTCACCAAGTCTGCTGACCTTCTTACCCACTTATACTGATGTCATCGGTCCACAATAGGTCCATATCTTTCTATGCCTTGCCTATGTTAGTACTGCCCTTAAATGTACTGATTGTACCTTAGTCCTCAACTCCTCTGACAGCAAGTGCCAGATATCAGTCATTCTCTGTAAAACACTTTCCCACAAATCCCCATAAAAATTCCTTCCTCTCATGTAAACCACTCGTCTGATGCCCTTGCCATGGGAATAAGATTGCAAATATCTATCCTGTATAAGCTGCTGATAAACCTCTATCAAATCATCCCTCAAAGCTACCTCGCTTCAGGAAAAAAAGAAATCCATTTTATATATCATGCATTGTACTGCTGCCACAAAAAAAGCAAATTTCATGACATATGTGAGTGTTGATAAACCTGATTCTGATATGAGTCCCTCTTGTGGACTGAGAATGGGCAGATGACTGGGAGAGGAGAGATCATTATTGGGAACAGGGGAAGAGAGAGGGGAGGAAGCAGGAAGCACCAGAGAGGCATTCTGTAATGATCAATAAACCAGTTGTTTGGAATCAAATGACCTTGCTAGTGTCTCAGGGCTGGGTGCGTCTGCACCTACATCACCTCTTGTCCACGGCACTCCTCTGCCACCTGTCCCACACCCCTCACGCTGTGCCCCACCCTCGTCATTTCCAACATCCTTCGTTCTCGCCAGATTTACAAACTTGCTCTCTGCTCCACGTTGACAAATACAGAACTGTGCAAAAATCTCAGACACCCTATCTACATATATGTGCCTAAGACTTTTGCACAGTATTGCAATATTCTAACTTCTATACTTTATGTTCCGATCTATGAAAATCAGAATGCCATATGATTTTTTCAGCATCCTATCTTCCTGTGTTGCCACTTGAATTATGGACTTGAAGCGCAAGGCCCCTCTGACTTACAATTTTCTTTCACACTCTGCCATTTACTCAACATGTGCTACCCCTATCTGACTTCTCAAAATGCAATATTTTGTACTTTCCAGCATTACATTCCAACTGCCAATTGATTGCCCAACATTGATACATGATACCATAAAGTTAACTGTAAAAGCTTTGTTTGTTTCTTAAGGGCTCTCCATTTTTGTGACGCTGTTCTGCCTCTGCCAGGACTTGCACTTTGACTCCTTGTACAATTTGGACTTTTCCTCCTTCCTGCTGTCTCTTTTAGAGTCATGAAATCAGCTCTTCAGGGCTCACCTTTTTGGATTGACTTCAACACTGGCATTTCTGCCATGACTTCTTTGATATTCTTTTTGGACTTGACAGTAAGTCTATTCCTACCATGGCATATCTCATATGATTTTTGGAGATCTTGAACAGCTTCCATGTTGGAACATTCTTCTTCTTTTTCCTGTTACTCCGTTGGTATTTAAGGCAGCAATAAAGGTCCTCCATCTCTGGCAGTGCTCACGGCTTCCTTTGTTGGATCAGCAGTTTCTTCTCAGTTTACAATCAGTCACGCAAGTCCTGGGCGGAGACTCAGGAATACCGTTTGGACACAGATGTAGAAGGATTCATTGTTGCTGTTTCTGTAACAGGTTTGTTTGACCAGTCAAGGCTGTGGCCCTTAGTTGAAACCCCAAACATGGAGGATCGGTGCACAACTTTTAGTCTGGCCTCTACACTTCGGCCTGTTTGGCATGGGTGATCCTCCTAAGAGACAAAGCATGAAGTCCTGACTCCAGCCAGCATAGCTCACTGGTCATTGAGGCACACAAACCTTCAGACTACGAGAATGTTGTGGAGGACATTGGAACGTAGTCCTCTCTTAAGGCATGCAGCTTAATCTTCACTTTATTGAGACCAACCAGAAACTTCGTAAACAATCAAATCACTTCATCAGAACTCACTAAGTCTCATCTCGTGCAACGTGTTGCGTGTGATAGACGGAAATGAATTTACCTCCCTTCAGTACACCATTCTGAATTCTTCAACTTTTGCTAATCTGTAGATATCATGTTAGCTTCATCAGCTACCTCAGAACAGGTGGAGCTGCAGTGGATGCAAATCATCCCCACTCTGGAGAACTAAGCAAGAAAGATTTTTTTTTACTGGAAGGAGAAATCTATAGCTGTGCTACCTGGCTGGAGGCCTCCCAGATGGAACATGGTTGTTGCTCCTCTACCCCGAGGGTGTCTCCTTCCCAATGCAAGAGGAGGCCATAGACTGACATGTCGGAACTGAAATGTTTGGCCACCGGGAAGTTCCACTTGTGGCGGATGCAGCGGAGGTGCTCGACAAAGCACTCCCTCAGTTTACGTTAGGTAGTGGAGCCCGCATCGGGAGCACCGGACACAATAGATAACCCCAGTAATTTTGCAGGTGAAGTGTTGTCTCACCTGAACGGATTGTTTGGAGCCCTGAATGCAGGTGAGGGAGGAGGTGTATGGACAAGTGTAGCAATTAGGCTGCTTGTAGTGATAAGGGCCGGGAGGGAGACCAGTGGAGAAGGACAAACAGACAAGGGAATTGCAGAGGGAGTGATCCCTGCAGAAAATGGGGTGGGAGGCAAAGATATGTTTAGTGGTAGGATCCCTATTGATTTCTCCTTCTGGTTAAAAAAAATTACCCCTCCCCCTCCCTCTTCTTCTATTCCCACTCTGGCTTTTTGCCTCTTCTCGCTTGCTTGCCACTTTCCCCTGGGTTCCCTCCTCCTTCCCTTTCTCCTATGGCCACTCACCTCTCCTATAAGATTCCTTCTTCTCCAGCGCTTTTCCTACCCCCCCCCCCCCCCGCAAAGCTTCACATGTCAACTTCTAGCTAGTGTCTAGTGTCTAGCTAACCACCTACCACTTCACCCACTTTTGCATTCTGGTGCCTTCCCCTTCCCTTTGCAGTCCAGAGGAGGGGCCTCAGCCTGAAATGTTGACTCTTTTTTCATTTCCATAGATGCTGCCTGACTTGCTGAGTTCCTCCAGCAACTTGTGTGGGTTGCTTCTTGCAAAAGTCCAGCATTGTCTATGAAATCTTTAAAAAGAAATTCACTTTATTTGTCACATGCATATTGAAACATGGGTGGTGGGGTGCAGATATATCTCTACCAAAGGAGGTGTATGGTGCCCCTTCTCTCTGCTAGCCTGCAGGTAACCCTTGGGCAAGGCATAGCACCTGCTTAGCCCCTCAGTCAGGTCATGTGAAGCCATGGGAGCAGGTGGTGGATGGTTGTATGAGCAGCTGATGCATATCACAAATCCTGGTTATGCTACCACTGACACCAGTCAGATAATCTTTGAAGAGTATTGATAATGGCTGGGCTCACTCGTCTTGTAAAGACACTGCCCAGAAGAAGGAAATGGCAAGCCACTTCTTCAGAAAAAATTTGCAAGGAACTATCATGATAATGGACGGACCATGGAGGCCCACGCCATGCGATACGGCACAAAGTGAACGAACCATATAGAAATATCAGAACACACAGGAGCTCGTTGTTTGCATCAAACATCCAACACAGTCTGAAGATTGTAATGTGGGCAACTTCAAGTGTAGCTCTGCTTTGGTTGCCAACATAACAGGCCCACAACTTACTAACCTTAAATCTGATTGTTGGTCTTTGGAATGTGGGCGGTAACAGGAGCATCTGGTGGAAATACATGCAGTAATGGGAAGAACATACAAACTCCTTAAAGGCGGCAGAGGGAATTGAACCCTGATCATGGTCACTATTTGTAATGTGTTGAGCTCATCACTGTGCTACTGTGCTGCCCTTCCTTTCTTTTCCCATTTATTTTACATGTTAACGAAACAGATCATGAATTCACCTTCTTCTTCATATGGACCATTGCAAAATTCCATCTCCAATGCTGTCTGAGCCTTGACCACCACAGCTATCTTTATTGAGATGTTTTCACTGGATGTACAGTACTCCCCCTCACTACAATGGTATGATGATTAGATTACATTGTTCATGATGGTTCGATGGAGCTACAGCCTGTAAGCTGCTTTGCCACGTTTTGTAAACTCTAGATGTTCTAGTTTCTCTCAAACATTTCTGTTTGGGGTTAGTATATTTCTGGATCTTTTCTTTGCCAAAAGCTATAGCTCTCTGAAACACACACTCCCTCAAACCAAGCAATCAATGTAATTTATGCCAAAGATTACTGGCTGCAACCCAAACTCTTGGATAAAAATAGGCCATTGTGCCCATGTATCTCCATTGACATCATCATCATCATCATTATGTGCTGTGTTGCTGGTTGAAGAGCCAAAACTTGCATCTCATGAAAATCTCTGAAAGTGCTAGATTAAAATGTCTCTTCAGAATGTTACATGTCTGCTCAGGAGATCTCATTTCTAGTTCACTAACAGATTCAGAGGTATCTCCATCACTACTCCTCACAAGGGAATCACCCTTCCCAGGCTGTGATTAGCTGCAATATTCTGTTCTTAATATTCTTCTCAAGGATGTGTGCTTAGCCCAGTGCTCTACTCTCCCTGTACCCGTGACTATGTGACAAGGCACAGCACAAAATCCCATCTATAAAGTTGCTGACAACGCAACCATTGTTGGCAAAATTTCAGATGGTGATGAGGAGCTGTACTGTAGTGAGATAGATCAGGTAGTTGAGAGGTGTCACAAAAACAACCTTGCAATCATTATCACTAAGACCAAAGAACTGATTGTGGGCTTCAGAAAGGGTAAGATGAGGGACCACACATCAGTCCTTAGAGAGGGATCAGAAGTGGAAAGAGTGAGCAATTTCAAGTTCCCGGGTGTCAATATTCTGAGGATCTATCCTGATCCAACATATTGTTGCAGTGACAAAGAAGTCAAGCCAACAACTATATTTCTTTAGGAGCTTGAGGAGATTTGGTATGTCACCAAAGACGCTCGCAAATTTCTACAGATGAACCATGGAGAGCATTCTAACCGGGTGCATCACCATCTGGTATGGTGGGAGCTACTGCACAGGAACAAAATAAACTGCAGACAGTTCTGAACTCAGTCAGTTCCATCATGGTCAGGACATCTTCAAGGAGAGGTGCCAAGGAAAGGTGGCATCTATCATTAAGGACCCCCGTCACCCAGGGTATGCCCTCTTCTCATTTCTACCATCAGGGACAGGAGGTACAGGAGCCTGAAGGCACACACTCAACATTTCAGGAACAGCTTCTTCCCCTCTGCCATCCGATTCCTGAATGGACATTGAACCCATGAGCACTACTGCACTACTTTTATTTCTCTTTTTGCATGTATGATTTATATTTAAATTACAGGCATATAAAAGCAACTAGCACAAGTGTCCATCAGATGTGGAATATACCAGGGTGGTACACTATCCCCACTGCAGGTCTGCATAGGCTTGAATCCCTTCAGCCAGATCATCTCAGAGAGTGGATATGGTGCAGGTTCAAGAGTGAAGTGACCATCAGCCACCTCCTGTACATTGATGACATCAAACTGTATGTCAGAAATGAAAGAGACATTGACTCAGTAAGCCACCTGACAAGGGTGTATAGCAGAGACATTGGGATGTTATTTGGACAGGGAAAGTGCAGCTAGATGGTAGTGAAAAGAGGTAAACTCATCGAGACTGAAGGAATCGAGTTACCTAAAGGCTGCATACCAGATGTAGAGAACAGCTACAAATACCTGGGGATCCTGCAGGCACAAGGAAGCCAAGATGAGGACGCATAATGGCGCAGCATCGAAGTACCTCCAAAGAGTGAGACAGATTCTTAAGAAGCCAGCTGAATGGGAAGAACAAGATCACATTTCCCTGCCAGTTGTCAAATACCCAGCCATAATAGTTTGCTGGCCAAGGAATGAACTGGAAGCCACTGACATCAAGACCTGGAATGCCAAGAGCCTGTACACCCCCCGGAATAAAGGAGGACAGGGCCCTAGTGGTGTCAAGGACATAGTCCTGGAAGAAATGCGAAACATCCATGAGTATGTCAGGAAGATGGCCCCTAAGGACAACCTGCTAGGAGAATACCTCAGACAGCAGGCAGGGGACATGGAAATGGAAGTGGGAGAAGCAGAGCTAGAGGACCAGAGGCCCTGGCAGGACAAGCCACTGCACAGGATGCACTATCGCCAGATATCTGAGGTGGCTGACATAAAAAAGTCCAACTGATGGCTGGAAATGGCAGGGCTGTGGGGCAGCACAGAGGCGCTGCTCATGGCTGCACAGGAACAGGTGCTGAGCACAAGAGCAATATGAGCAGGGGTCTATCACACCAGACAAGAGCCAAGATGCAGACTGTGCAGGGAATCCCCTGAAACCATACAGCACATTGTAGCAGGCTGTGAGATGCAGGCAAGGACAGCATACACTGAACCAAGTCACAGGGATTGTGTGCAGGAACATCTGTGCTGAGTATGGATTGGGCACTCCCAAGTCCAATGGGAAACCCCCGAGAAGGTAGAGGAGAATGACTGAACTAAGATCCTGTGGGACTTCCAGTTACACACTGATAAGCAGATTTTGGTCAACTAATCAGACATAGTAATAAGACGAAAAAATCTGCAGATGCTGGAAATCCAAGCAACACACTCAAAGTGCTGGAGGAACTCAGCAGGCCAGGTAGCATCTTTAGAAAAGAATGAACAGTCAATGCTTCAGACCAGCACCGGAAAAAAAAGATGAGAAGTTAGATCAAGAAGGTGGGGTGGGGGAGGATGAAGTACAAGGTGCTAGATGGTAGGTGAAACCGGCAGAGGAGGAGGGGTGAAGCAAAGTGCTGGGAAGCCGAACGTGATAAAGGGCTGGTCAAGGGTGAATCTGATAGGAGAGGGTGAACGACCTTGGAAGAAAAGGAAGAGGCAGGAGCACCAGAGGGAGGTGATGGACAAGTAAGGAACTGAGGTAAGAGAGGGTAACTGGAATGGGAATGGTGAAGGGGGTAGGGGCAATTATGAGCATTTCAAGACACCTATGTTCATGCCATCAGGTTAGTGACTACTCAGATATGTTGCTCCTCCAACCTGAGTGTGGGCTCATCACGACAGTGGAGGAGGCCATGGACTGACATGTCGGAATAGGAATGGGAAGTAGAATTGAAATAGGTGACCACAGGGAGATCCTGCATTTTCTGGCAGACAGAGCGTAGGTGCTTGGCAAAGCAGTCTCCCAATCTACCCTGGGTCTCACCAATAATCAGGAGGCCACACTGGGAGTACCAAACACAGTATATGACCCTAACAGACTTACGGGTGAAATGTCACCTCACCTGGAAGGACTGTTGTGGGCAATGATCCCTCTGGCGGATGGAGTGTAGGTTCCTCAGCAAAATTGTCTCCCAATCTGCATAGGGTCTCCTGATATACAGGAGCCCATATTGGGAGTACATTAGATGACCCCAACAGACTCACAGGTGAAGTCTCCCCTCACCTGGAAGGACTGTTTGGGGCCCTGAATGCTAGTGAGGGAGGAGGTGTAGGGGCAGATGTGGCACTTGTTCCACTTGCAAGGATAAATGCCAGGAGGGAGATCAGCAGGGAGGGACAAATGGACAAGGGAGTGACGTCAAGAGCGATCCCTGCAGAAGGAGAAAAGTGGGGGGGGGGTTGGGAGGGAATGATGTGCTTGCTGGTGGGATCCTGTTGGAGATGGCAGAAGTTACGGCGAATCATGTGCTGGACACGAAGGCTACTGGGGTGGTAGATGAGGACAAGAGGAACCCTGTCTCTGGGTGAGGGCAGACGGGTGCCAAATGGAAGAGATGCATTTGAGGGTACTGTTGATGGTGGAGGAAGGGAAACCCCTTTGTTTGAAGAAAGAGGATATCTCATTAGTTCTAGAATGAAAAGCCTCACCCTGAGATCAGATGAGGCAAAGACAGAGGTACTGAGAGAAGCAGATGCCTTATTTACAAGTATAGTCCAGGTACTGTAGCTGTGAGATTGTAAAAGATATCAGTAGATAAACTGTCAGACATAGTAATACTGGACAAGGATCAAAAGAAAGTGATGGTAATAGATATGGTAATCCTGAATGGTGGTCACAAATTTCAAATACTGTAATGTTATGTCTAACAATAATAAAAACGTAACTGGTGACTGCCATCTTAAATTCATCTAAAGCGTATTAATCACATATTCAGAAAAGAATAAATCCAAGCAAATAATATTACAACTGAAGTTCTTTCTTTCAAAAAAAAACTTACAAGTAGTACAAAAAAATAGGTGAGTATGTATATATCAAACCTAAAGCTATATTAATATTGACACAAGTGAAAAGATACTGTGCCAAAGGCTCAAGCCCCCAGGCTACTGGTAGATTGAAGGAAAAATACTTATACACACCACCCATAAGGGGTGAAGAAAAAAAGTATGCGTGGAATGTACTGCTGCTGCATAACAACAAACTTCACAAGCTATGCCAATGATATTAAACTGGATTCTGATTCTGATCCTGAGATGAAACTTGCAACAAAACTTCCTCTATTGAAGGCAGTTAACTTCCAACCAGCGGAACTGATTGGTGCAGCTATGTATCAGAAGTCAAGTCACATGATGCACTCAATTCTGAGGCTTTATGAGGCTCGGGCTGGACCACACTTGGAGTGTTGTGAGCAGTTTTGTGCCCCTTACCTCAGAAAGGATGAGCTGGCACTGGAGAGGGTCCAGAGGAGGTATACAGGGGTGATTTCAGGAATGAAAAGGTTAATGTATGAGGAGCACCTGATGGCTGGACCTGTACTTGCAGGAGTTTAGAAGAATGCAAGGGGGTATTTAAAGGCCTGGATGTTTAAAGACTGTACATGGAGAGGATGTTTTTTATAGTGGGAGAGTCTAGAACTGGATGGACACAGTCTCAGAACAGAAGGAGTTCCCTTTAGAACAAAGATGAAGAGGAATTTCTTTAGCCAGAGTGTGATGAATTTGTGGAATTCATTGCACAGATGCCAAGTCATTGGGTATATTTAAAGTGGAGGTTGATAGGTTCTTGATTAGTCGGGGCATCGGAGGTTACAAGAAGAAGGCAGGAGAATGGGGTTGTGAAGGATAATAAATCAGCCATGATGGAATGGTGGAACAGACTCGATGGGCCGAGTGGCCTAATATGGTCTTAAAGTCAAGTAATCCTTGACTGTGCTGCACTGTTGGGTATTAAAATGATAAGATGGGCTGAGAGGGGTTGCTCTCCTTTAAGGAGTGGATGTTTTTTTTGTGATTATAAATTAAGCAAGCAGATTAGAATGTCAAATAAACAAATTACTGGACAAACAACTTACAGGGAAATTACAGAAAATTCATGGCATATTAAAGTACATCTTTACAAAATCTGCCTTGCATTGTCTGTCAAATGACATATGAAAACAATTAGATGTTTCTTCTCCTAAGAGACTACTATATGCCTGGATGGATGGTACAGTATCTTGTGAAAGGTGTAGATCTTCTGTTCCTAATGGCAACCAGGACATGATGTCCCATTGCTCAGAGTGTAAACAATGGGTTGACAAACATGAGCCTCTTCTTATTGATCTTCTGATAAGAACAAACATACACACACACACACACACGGTGGGACTACAACCAGAGGTCATGGGTTAAGGGTGAAAGGTGAAAGATTATGAGGAAAGATTGAGTCGCCTGGGATTACACTTTCTGGACTTCAGAAGAATGAGAGGGAATCTTATAGAAACATACAAAACTTTGAAAAGGATAGATAAGATAGAAGTAGGAAAGTTGTTTCCATTGGTAGGTGAGGCTAGAACTAGGGGACATTGCCTTAAGATTCAGCAGAGGAGATTTAGGACGGAGATGAGGAGAAACTGTTTTTCCCAGAGAATGGGGTATCTGTGGAATTCTCTGCTCAGGGAAGCAGTAGAGGCTTCTTCATTAAATATATTTAAGATACAGTCAGATAGGTTTTTACATAGTAAGGGAATTAAGAGTTATGGGGAAAAGGCAGGGAGATGGAGCTGAGTTTACAGACAGATCATCCATGATCTTATTGAATGGTGGGGCAGGCCCAATGGGCTGAATGGCTTCCTCCTGTTCCCATTACTTAAGTTTTTTTTTTCTTATTAGATTTAAGAGAAACATGAAGGGAAACTTTTTCACTCAGAAGGTTGTGCAAGTGCGGAATGAGCTGCCAGCACAAGTGGTGCATGCAAGCTCGATTTCAATGTCTAAGAGAAGTTTGGATAGATACATGGACAGTAAGGGTATGGCGGGATATGGTCCTGGTGCAGACCGATGGGAGTTGGCAGTTTAAATGGTTTGGGATGGATTGATGGGTCAAAGGGCCTGTTTCTTTCCTGTACTTTTCTAACTCTCCATGATTCTCTCTCGCTCTCTCTCTCTCACACACACACACACACACACACACACACACACACACACACACACACACTTGTAATATAAAGACTAGTGAATTTTGGACATTGTGTCAATCTTCTCGATTCCCAGCAAAAGAATAAAAGTGCTTAAATGCTACAGTTGCAGTTTCTTGGCACCCTTTCTGAATCTGCACGCACCTGCAGTTGTCAAGAATATTTAATCTCCAAGACTATCATTAAAAATTCAAAACAATGATTCCTATAAATGTCCTTAATGCATCAGGATCAGAATTTAATGTATTCATCTTCAGCAATTTTAGAAGCAGTTCATCTGCTTTAAACGTTCATGCATATGATAGAAAACTATACGCATCTTATATTACATTTCATGGCAGTGATTTATTATGAACTTCGCGTCAGCTTTCAATTGTAGATGACCTTCATCAAAAAAAAGCAGAAAAGAATTTGGGGTTTTCATCCATTTTCATTAGGTCAACACAATTAACCATTTTCAATTTGTTTAATAGGCAAGAAGTATCCAAAGAGAACTATGAAGCAGCAGAAAGGTTTTGTAAATTCTACAATGGGAAATAATAGAATACAGGAAAGATCTAAAAAAAAGTCAGATAGCATCTGAGGGAGCTAATGTTTTGAATCAATAAGCTTTGCTAAAATGCCATGGGATACAACCTAAGCACGCAGTGAATCACCCTAGGAACTTTGAACTTTTCTTCCATAGTTTGCTTCTATTGAGGTCAATGAATTAATTTAATTTATGGTTCCTGCATCACAACGCCACCTGAAAATCAATCTTGGCAAGCCTACTAAGTTCAGATAACATTTTCAAAAAGGAGATGTTGCTCATCAGATCTTTTTTCTGTGGTATATATCAATTAATATTCTATCTCATATTTGAAGTTCAAATAATATTGCTCCAATATGCCATGATCAGTTATATTTACATTTTTCTGAAATGACTCATTTTATTGCCAAAAGCTCCAGCTGTTGAACGTTGCTGGTTTGTGACATGGCTAACTTGAAATATCAATGACATTTCCCCAATTTCCTCATGTAATTATTATTACTGTCAGGATCTCTGTCTTGTGCTTGCAAAGTCTTTTGCAAATATTTTATGGCGTGTGTTTGTTTTCATCAATGTGTTCCCACTACATTGCAGGAAGTCTTATCATCATGCTGTCAGGAAGTGTAGAGGAAATGTACATATATGCCACCATATACAGCTCTGAGACCCAGTTTCCTGTGGGCATACCCAGCAAATCCATAGAATAATAACTATAACAGGATCAATAAAAGATCAACCAGAGTGCAGAAGACAACAAACTGTGCCAATGCAACTGTAAATAAATAGCAATAAATAATGAAGTCATGAGATAAAGAGTCCTTAAAGTGAGATTAGTGTTTGTGGGAACATCACAATGATGGGGCAAGCGAGTGTAGCTATCCCCTTTTATTCAAGAGTCTGCTAGTTGTGAGGTAGCAACTGTTCTTGAACCTTGCTACTTCACAAGATACCTGAGGCTACCTGATGGCAGCAGTGAGAAGAGAGCATGACCAGGGCAGTGGAGATCTCTGATGATGGATGCTGCTTTCCTATGACAGCGTTTCATGTAGATGTGCTCAATGACTGTGAGGCTTTACCTGCCATGTACTGGACTGAATCTCCAAGCTTTTTGTCAGTGATGAACGATAACTTTTATAATAGAGCACAAAATAACAAGCCAAGAGGGGCCACAAAACAAGAGGAAACAGAAACTAAACACAACCGGCAACAAGGTAAACCTGGGCAGGGAGAGTGAAAGCGCGGAGCAACTGGTTGAGGCTGGCTAGTCTGATGACTGAACAAAGACTGTGGATGTGAACAGGGGTTAAATAGGCTGCAAGAGGTAAGTCTGGAATGAGTGGCAGGTGAACCCTATTCGCTGGGTGGAGACTGAATGTGCTGGCTGGGAGGTGACAGCGGGAGCATGTCTGACACATGCAAACTATGCTGTAAAGGATCAAGACAGTTATGGATTGCAGGGTCCTACCGGGGGAACACCACGAATTAAGCCTGAACATTTTTCAGTGGTTAGCAATGGATATAGATGGCTTGTTTCTAACAATAAATTTGAGGACTTTGTACTCCCTGGGATTTATGAGTTTTTAATGATTTATATAGTCAATATAGTTGTTTCTTTCTTTTTATGGCCAGATGTTGAAAACCATAATCCTCCAGTCTTTTAATTAATTGTTTCAGTAAAATACTAAACCTGCTTTACTCAAATCATAATTTGTATATAAATAGGTTTTGGTGAGCTCGTGTCAGTTATACAGCGCAGAAAGAATTGCTTTGGCCCTCTGAGTCAACGCCCAATAAAGCACCCATTTACACTAATCTCATTTGTTAATATTCTTCCCACATTCCCGTCAGCTCTCCTAGATTCACCCACTCACTAAATTGCAAGTTACATGCCCAATTAATCTACCAACCCCCATATCTTTTTAGGAACTGTGACCACAACTCCTTACATTTTAAGATTTCTCCAGATATCTTAAACTCCTACTCCTTGGACTAAGTACACTTCTCTGTAAAAGGGTGTTGGGCTTCCTAAGCGCCAGACCTCAATAGTCAGGATGTGCAACTGCCCTACCCTCTCCATTGTCTTCAACATTGGTGCCCCCAGGACTGTGTGTCGAGCCCACTGCTGTTCACCCTGCTCACACATGACTGCATGGCCAAACAATGGAGTAATCACGTTGGCAAATTCACCAATGACACGGCAGTGGTGAGGCTTATCACCAACAATGATGAAGTAGCATACAAAGAGAAGGTGGAAGAGCTTGAGGCCTGCTGCCTCTTCCTCTTCTTCTTCCTGAGGGTGAAAAGGAAACCAGGAAAATAACTCAAAAATGGAAATAGGAAAGCCAGGAGGTGCCATTACAGTCCACAAGACCATAACATCTAGGAGCAGAAATTAGGTCATTCAGCCAATCAAGTCTGTTCTGCAAGCCCTTGGCGAACAGATTTAAAGAGAAAACCAAGGCATTCTATACATACATCAAAAGCAAGAGGATATCAATGACATGGGTAGGGCCACTCAAGGATAAAGGAGGGACCATGTGCTTGGAGGAAGAAGTAAAAAAAAATGAGTACTTTGCACAGTGTTTACCAAGGAGAAGCAGATTAGTGTAGAACATCCATGAAATAAAGAAGTAATGGTTAGATTAACACTATTACAGCACCAGAGATCCAGGTGTGATTGCTGCCACTGTTTGTAAGGAGTTTGTATATTCTCTTTGTGATCACGTGGGGTTCCTCTGATAGCTCCAGTTTCTTTCCATATCCCAAAGGTGCACGGGTTAGTAGGCTAATTGGTCATTGGGTGGTGTGGAATTGTTGAACTGTAAGGGTCTGTATCCATGTTGTATCTCTTAAAAATTAGAAAAAAAAAGGCGGTGTAGGGTCTCGTAAAGAAAATTAAGGTGGATAAATCAATGGAGTCTGATGGGATATGCTCGCAGTTATTGAGGGAGGCAAGAGATGAGATTGTTATGGACTTTAGCAATATCGTCTCAGCTGCAGATGAGATCTGATGAGTAGCTAATGTTGTTCCTTTATTCAAGGAGGGAACCAGGGATAAATCTGGAAACTGTTGAGTCTATCGTCTGTGGTAGGGAAGTTATTGAAGAGGATTCTTATGGATAGGATTTACATGCTTTTGGAAAACCATGGCCTAATTAAGGACAGCCAGCATGACTTTGTGGAGGGCATTTTATGTTTTATTAACTTGACTGAGGTTTTTGAGGAGGTAATGGATGTGAATGATGGAGTTAGAGCTGTGGCTGTTGTCTACATGGATTTTAGTAAAGTGTTTGATCAAATGGGAGCTCATCCAAAAGATTAAGATGTATGAGATCCAAGGTGAATTGGCCATTTAAATTCAGAATTGGCTTGCCCATAGAAGCTAGTTGATATTGTCAGAGATTGGCAAAGGATACAGTTGGATATAGTGTAGATCAGTTTCATATAAGGGCGGAGACATGGCAGGTGGAAATTAACCCAACCAAATGTGAAATGTTGCATTTTGGGACTTGAGTTGTAAAGAGACAGTACACTGCTATCATCAATAAAGAGCCTTAACTTCAGCTGTTCAGATTCTTAACAGCGTTGAAGTGCAGACAGTCCAGCTCCACCAGTTCCCTGAAAATCGCTACACGGCTTGATATGGTGGCAAAGATGGCACATTCTTTATTAGTCAAGGAATTGAGTTTGAGTCTGGAAGTTATTCTATAGCTTTAAAAAACTCCTAATTATGCATTCAGTTCTAGTCAGCTGATTATAGGAAGGACGTGCAGGCTTCGGAGAGATGTAGATGAGGTCTTCCAGGATGCTGCCTAGGTTAGAGGGCAATGAGGAGAGGTTGAACAAACTTGGGTTGTCTTCTCTGGAGCAGCAGAAGCTGAGGGGAGAACTGATAGATGTTTTTAAGATTATGAGAAGCAGACCACCACCACCATCATCCTGGTGCCCAAAGGATGATGGTATTCTGCCTTAATGACACCCAATTTCAACAATAATGGGGTGCTTTGAGATGTTGGTTATGGATTGCATTAAATTGCATCTTCCTGCTGCATTGGACCCTCTCTTGTTCTCTTATTGCTCAAATCGGTCCACTGATGATGGCATTGCTTCTTCTCTCCCCTCTATACTGTCCCAGCTGGAAAATAGTGCCTCATATACCAAGATGATGTTTATTGACTTCAACTCGTCACAAAATATGATCATCCCTCAGAAGCTGGAGGGTAAGCTGTCCTCATTGGGTCTCAGCACCTCTCTCTGTAACTGGATCTTGGACTTCTTGAGAGAAAAGACCACAGACAGTCCTTGTTGGCAGCAACATCTCTAGCTCCGTCACATTGAGCATCAGCATCTTGCCCCCCCACCACCTCAGGCTATGTGCTCAGTCTGTTGCTGTTTGCACTGCTGACATACGTCTCCCCTGCAAAAATCAAGCTCAAAGCGAGTCATCAGATTTGCTGATGACACAAGAGTGGTTGGTCTCATCAACAATGACGACAAGATTGTGTACCGAGAGGAGATAGAGCAGTTTGTAGAATGATGCGAGTGTAACAACTTGAGTCTCAATGTGGACAAAACCAAGGAGATGATTGTGGACTTTAGGAGGGACCACTCGTCACTGCACATCCATGGCTCTTCCGTGGAGACGGTTCGAGCACCAAGTTTCTGGGAGTCCACATAATTGTCAATTTCATCTGGTCCCTGAACACCACCACTTTAGCCAAGAAAGCTCAACAGATTCTCAACTTTCTGAGGAGATTAAGGTAAATGAGGCACCCCTTCACATTCTAGCCAATTTTTACAGGAGCACCATTGAGTGTCCTGACAAGCTGCATCACCATCTGGAATGGGAACTGTAAGGCATCTGACTGAATGTCCCTGCAAAGGATTATGAATACTGCTAAGAGAACCATTGGGGTCTCTCTTCCAACCATTAGAAATATTTATCAGGAGTGCTGCGCATATATGACCCCTAGCTTTGCAAATCCCTACCATCTGTCCACAATTAGAGATGGTATATATAATTAACTGGATAGACAGGGTCTGATTAGGAACAGTCAACATGGATTTGTGCGTGGAAGGTCATGTTTGACAAATCTTATTGAATTTTTTGAAGAGGTTACGAGGAAAGTTGACGAGGGTAAAGCAGTGGAACTATATTGACTTCAGTAAGGCCTTTGACAAGGTCCGGCACTGAAGGTTAGTTAGGAAGGTTCAATCGTAAGGTATTAATATTGAAGTAGTAAAATGGATTCAACAGTGGCTGGATGGGAGATGCCAGAGAGTAGTGGTGGATAACTGTTTGTCAGGTTGGAGGCCGGTGACTGGTGGTGTGCCTCAGGGATCTGTACTGGGTCCAATGTTGTTTGTCATATACATTAATGATCTGGATGATGGGGTGGTAAATTGGATTAGTAAGTATGCAGATGATACTAAGGTAGGTGGCATTGTGGATAATGAAGTAGGTTTTCAAAGCTTGCAGAGAGATTTAGGGCAGTTAGAAGAGTGGGCTGAGTGATGGCAGATGGGGTTTAATGCTGATAAGTGTGAGGTGCTACATGTTGGTAGGAATAATCCAAATAGGACATACATGGTAAATGGTAGGGCATTGAAGAATGCCGTAGAACAGAGTGATCTAGGAACAGTAGTGCATAGTTCCCTGAAGGTGGAATCTCATGTGGATAGGGTAGTGAAGAAAGTTTTTGGTATGTTGACCTTTATAAATCAGAGCATTGAGTATAGAAGTTGGGATGTAATGTTAAAACTGTACAAGGCATTGGTAAGGCCGAATTTGGAGTATTGTGTACAGTTCAGATCACCAAATTACAGGAAAGATGTCAACAAAATAGAGAGAGTACAGAGAAGATTTACTAGAATGTTACCTGGGTTTCAGCACCTAAGTTACAGGGAAAGATTGAACAAGTTAGGTCTTTATTCTTTGGAGTGTAGAAGGTTGAGGGGGGACTTGATAGAGGTATTTAAAATTATGAGGGTGATAGATAGAGTTAACGTGGATAGGCTTTTTCCATTGAGAGTAGGGGAGATTCAAACAAGAGGACGTGAGTTGAGAGTTAGTGGGCAAAAGTTTAAGGGTAACATGAGGGGGAATTTCTTCACTCAGAGAGTGGTAGCTGTGTGGAACGAGCTTCCAGTAGAAGTGGTAGAGGCAGGTTCAGTATTGTCATTTAAAGTAAAATTGGATAGGTATATGGACAGGAAAGGAATGGAAGGTTATGGGCTGAGTGCAGGAAGGTGGGACTAGGTGAGAGTAAGCGTTTGGCATGGACTAGAAGGGCCATGATGGCCTGTTTCCGTGCTGTAATTGTTATACCTTTGAACCCCTACCATCAGGCAGGAGGAACAATAGCATTAGAACAAGAACTGTTAGGGTGAGAAGCAACTGCTTCCCCAGGTGGTGAGACTGTGGAACTCCCTGCCACCACCCAGGTCTCATCACATATGGATCAGCAGTAGCGTTATTCTGATTATTTTTTAACCTATGTCGCATAGGTCATTTAGCGCAATGTCGCAGGGTCACCTTGTGCTAAATGACTATCTTCTGGAATATATTTTATTATTTGTTAATTTATTTGTGTTAATATTACTTTATGTGGTGTTTTGTATGTAAGATATATGTGCTGTGTTGTGCAACTTGATCCTGAGGAACATTGTCTAGTTTGGCAGTATATATGTAAATTGCTGCATGAAAATAACTTGAGGCAGTGGTATCTATTTCCCAGGGTTGAAATGTCTAATACCAAAGAGCATTTAGGGTGAGAGGGGGTGAGCTTTTTACACAGTGTGTGGTGGGTGCCTGGGATGTGCTGCCTGTGGTGGTGATGGAGGCAGACATGAAAGAGGTGTTCAAAATACAGAAAATGGAACCATTTGGACATTGTGTGGGAAGGGGTTCGTTTATTGAGCACAACATTGTGGGCGCTTCCTGTCCTGTGCCGTTCTATGTTCCATATTTTGGGATAGAGGAGGAAACCGGAACACCTGGAGAAAGCCCACATCGCCACAGGAAGAATTTACAGATTATACACACGTTCAGCCTGTGTCCAGTTCTCACATCCGACGTTGCTGAGAAACAGAAGCTTCACTAGCTGTGCCACTGCACATTGGGTTAGGCACAGCCTCTTTGTTGCCTGTCAACTACAACAGTGGTTTAAATAAATCAGACTACACCCATAGAGAACTGATTAGGAGTAATTTGTCATTTTATTGTTGCAGTTCCTTTCCACACCTTGTGGTGCATCAGGAGGTAACCTTGCTGTTTCTTTAGCATATTTTTAACAAGGCCGAGTTGCTGGCTTGTCGCTCAACCCAACACTGATGGAAAGTGTGCACGAAGCTGGTGCTTATCACAAGTTCTGGTTGTGCAACCAACTGAATGGAACGCGGAGCCATTCGTCTCAGAGTCCGTTGCTGATGCCACTAGCCAGTTTTTGTCCTTTTATAGATGGTATTAATTCTTCCTCATCACATGGAGATGTCCATAAAATGTTTTATTTGTGCAAAACAGTCTAATTTGTAGATATTTCAGAAATGGGAACAAGCACGTCATACTCAAAAAAGTTAAATAAAATCAACAGTGAAACCACGAGCTGCTGGTCCCCACTCCTGTTGTTGCAGGAGCGACCTCTCTCTCTCTCTTGATGATAAGCTTATCTGAGATACCAGAATGCTGGGTTATCGATTGTAGTTTTGATGGATTCTGGAATGGGATCTCTTTGGGGGCTTTTGGTGTTGCTTGCATGGTGGAGTTGGGGAGGGGGTGGGTGCATCTGCTGGTGGGAGTGGAGGGGTTGATTCTTTTGCTGCTGCTTGTGCAAAGGGAGGGGGCTTCAGGAGCTTCAATGTTTCTATCATTCATTCTATGGAGCTCTTTATGTCTGTGAAGAGTAAGAATTTCAGGTTGTATACTTAATCTTCGTATCTGTTTACTTGCTTCTTTCACTGGACTGACAACATCTTGAATAATTCCTTTCCGCTGAATAAGTCATTTCTGTGAATGGTAGCAGTCTGATTGTTTCTTTTAGATCTGATAAATGTTAATATTATTGACCTATTCCTCACAAGCATTGTTAGCTTTGTGGTATTATGAATGTTATTATTAAATTTTGTAGGAAATAACATCCATGTAAAACACAATAGATATATTGCCACAGTCACTTTTATTTGTTTATTGTGATTGTGAACTAGCCATCACGTTCTGCAGCTCATTATGACAAGCTTTCTTATTTTTGATGCAGTTTTGTAATTCAATAATTCTCCCATGCACAGTAAACAACAGCTTGCCAGTGTATGGCATGTGAAAATGCATTTTATTATTCACCATGGACAATACTTCTCTGGGTATATCAATCATTATATGTTACTATTCAATCCAGCTGAGACCATGCTGTCTTTGCAATTTGGTTGCAATAAGTCATTTTGAAAGTAAATTGCAGTTTCCTCTCTTCCAATCTTAGCAAATGGGGAAAAAATCCTGATGTTGTGCTGCAGTCATCATTATGTACCATGTCATATGACATCATCATTATGCGCCGTGTTGTGTGACATAGGCGATCACAGTCATTGACCATGATTGGTCTTGGCAATTTTCTCTACAGAAGTGGTTTACCATTGCCTTCTTCTGGGCAGTGTCTTTACAACACGGTTGACCCCAGCCGTGATCAATACTCTTCAGAGATTGTCTGCCTGGTGTCAGTGGTTGCATAACCAGAACTTGTGATATGCACCAGCTGCTCATACGACATTCCACCATCTGCTCCTATGGCTTCATGTGACCCTGATCCGGAGGCTAAGCAGGTGCTACACTTGCCCCATGGTGACCTGCAGGCTAGCAGAGAGAAGGAACACCTTGCATTCCTTTGATAGACGCATATCCCCACCCTGTCACCATGCAGTATTTTGAATAAATGGTGATCCAAGTATAAGAGGTCTGGATGGTTAAATAGAACTTAATTACATAACATTAAAAGATTCAAACTACATTTATTATTAAAATATGTCTGCAGTATACAACCTTGAGATTCGTCCTCCTGCAGGCAGCTACGAGACAAAGAAACACCACAGAATCCATGCAGAGTAAACGTCGAATGCCCAATGCCCCCCAAAAAAGGACAAATCGCACAAACGGCAAAAACCAAGTGAGAAGAACACAGAATATCAAGCATCAAACCACAGAGTTCTTGAAACAGTCTAGGAATGTTCAGTTTAGTTCAGTTCAGTTCAATGTAGCGCTGTGTCATCCATTGACGGCCAGCTGCAGAGCCAGTCCATGTAGAAGTGCCCTGGTCAGGGTGTGGCAAAATAGCAATCAAAGCAGGTGTAACCAGAACTGGTAGTATATCGATTACAAAGTATAGCAAACAGACTTCTGGGCATTTCTTTTTGACGGAACAGTAATGCAACCAGTAGAAACACTGCCTTGCAGTGCCAGAGACCCAGGTTCAGACCAGACCCTGTACGGATTTTGTGCATTCTCCCTGTGACCATGTAGGTTATCCCTAAGTGCTCTGGTTTCCTCATACGCCCTGAAGGGATGGCAACTGGCCACTGTGAATTGCCCCTAGTGTGCAGGCCAGTGGCAGAATCTGAGGGGAGTTCATGGGAATTCAGGGAAAATAAAATGGTATCAATGTAGGATAAGTGAAGAGAGTGGTTGAGATGAAACCCTCCATCCTAGTAACTTTATTATCAAAGTACATCTATGTCATCATATTCAGCTCTGAGGTTCATTTTCCTGTGGGCATGCTCCATAAATCTATAGAATTAGTAGCTGTAATAGACTCAATGAAATATCAACCAGAGTGCAGAAGACAACAATCTGTGCAAATGCAAATGTAAATAAAGAGAACATGAGATCACAGGATAAAGAGTGCTTAAAGTGATATTATTGGTTGTCGGAACTTCTCAATGGATGGGCTATTGAGCGTAGATATCCCCATTTGTCAAGGGCCTGATGATTCTGGGGTAGTAACTGTCCTTGAACCTGGTAGTGTGAGTCTTGTATCTTCTACCTGTTGCTGATCTCTGATGATGGATGCTGCTTTCCTATGAAAGCGTTTCAATGGTTGGGAGGGCTGTACCTGTGATGTACTGGGCCAAATCCACTACCTTTCGTAGGAATTTCCATCCAAAGACATTGGTGTTTCTATACCAGGCTGTGATGCAGCCCATTAACTCACTTTCCATTACACGTCTATAGAAGTTTGTCAACGTTTTAGATGTCATGCTGGAACTCTGCAAACTCCTTAGGGAATAGATCTGCTGCTGTGCTTTATTCATAGTTGCACTTACGTACTGGGTTCAGGCTAGTTCAGCTGAAATAGTAACACCCAGGAATTTCAAGTTGCTAACCCTCTCCACCTCAGATCCTCATGGACCTCTGGATTCCCTTTCCTGAAGTCTACAATCAGTTCCTTCATCTTGCTGATATTGCGTGAGAGGTTGTTGTTATGACACCACTCAGCCAGATTTCTAATCTCCCTCCTGCATGCTGATTCATCACCACCTTTAATCTGGCCTACAACAGTGGTGTCATCAGCAAACTTGAGTATGGTGTCGGAGCTGTACTTAGCCACACAGTCATGGGTGTAAAGTGAGTAGAGCAGGGGCTTAGCACTGCAGTCCACCTGTGATGATGCTGACCGGGGTCTGCAAGAGACGAAATCCAGGATCCAATTCACTGACCATCTCTTTGCCTCCCCAGATTCCTCCAGCAGGTTATTTTTTGGCAATGTTTCTAAATCTTGCCAATGAGCAGGGATTGCAGAAAGTTGCAAAATAATCAAATCATTTACACATAATGAAATATTAATAACAATGTTCTAATAGATTTATACAAATTAAACTTTCATATTATTTAAATTAAAGTTAAGAAGGATCAATTGTCGTCACTTAGCTTTTCAGTTGATATGACAACCACATTCAGATGATTGGGCTCATAGGGTAATGTAACTGGGAAAAAACATGCATAATTCACAACCACTGACATTGAGTTGGGGTTTTGCTTTATGAAGCTGGTCTGATATGATGATGTTGTTACGTAAGGATTTTTAGTGTGCTTCTGTGTTTAGGTTTTGGAGTTCTATGCCGTTTCCTCTATTCCTCAATCTGACCTTTTACTTCATCTCACCTGCCCATCACTTCCCCCCAGGTTCCCTCCTCCTCCTGTTTCTCCCAACGCCCACTCTCCTCTCCTATCAGATCCCTTCTTCTGCAGCCCTTCCTTATCCACCTGGCTTCGGCTTCACCTTCCAGCTAGCTTCCTTTCTCTCCCCTCACCTTTTTGTTCTGGCATCTTCCCCCTTCCTTCTCGGCCTGAAACGTTGACTATCTATTTATTTCCATAGATGCTGCCTGACCTGCTGAGTTCCTCCAGCATTTTGTGTCAAACCAGTGTGCCCAGCTAGCCCTGACAACCCTAATTTAACTGTAGCCTTTTGACGGGACAATTTAAAAAGACCAATTAACATAACTGGTACGTCTTTGGACTGTAGGAGGAAACCGGAGGACCCAGAGGAAACCCATACAATCCACGTGGAGGACATACAGAGACTCCTTACGGGAAAGCGCGGCTTTGTACTCTGAACCTCCGACACCCTGAGCTGTAATAACAACTCGCTAACTGCTGCACTGTCATGGCACCCAGTGTCAGAGTCTAGTCGCACTCATTGTGACTATATCTGAATTTTTTTGCAGGATTAATCAATGGAAAATGTCAATTCATCTCAATTGTTTGCAGTCCTGAGATTTGATAAAGTCAGGCAGCAAGGAAATATGCCCTCTGGAAAATCACATGCAAATCAGACCTAATCCAACACTAATGCTAATTTATTCTTGTTAATTCTCCCAAGGTTCTACAACTCACCCAAGCGGCAATATACTGTAGCCAACTTATCTTCCAATCCACATCTCTTCGGGAGCATCCAGAGGCAAATCCCATCGTGACAGGGGAATTATATACTCTCCATACAGAAGGTAGTGGAGGTGATGATTGAAGCAGGTTGTTGGGGCTGTGAAGTAGAGCAGCTCTGCTAGTTGTGACAACCAATCTATCTTTTGGTAGCATTCAGTTGGCGGCATAAAATTGGTTTATGCCTATTATGGCGGTGATCTATGATCCTGAAGGAATGCAACGTTGCTGGGAGCACTGACTTGCAAGTAGGAGGAGGTAACTCATCGGCTGGAACTTGCCTAGAATTTCCATGAGGAGTTGCAAACATTTATTCACTGCGAGTATTGGCAAGTGTCCACTTCCACTTGAGCTCTCTAATAGCAGTTTCCTAGCTGCAGAGAACATGAAGTTCACAAGTGGAGCATACGTGTTATTGGGGAACCTTCACCCAACTTGCAGCAGGGACAGACAGCACGCTTATTTGAATAGGTAGAAACTGCTGTGGGGGGTGGGGGTGATGGGTATAAACTAATTGAGTTAAAACTACCTTAATGCTTTTAATTGTTTAAAAGTTTAGAGAAGGTGCAGTGCAGACGAGGCTCACCAGGCTGTTGCATAGGTTAGAGAGCATGTCTTATGAGGACAGATTGAATGAGATAGGGTGTTTTGCTCTGGAGAGAAGGAGGATGAGAAGTGACTTGATAGCAGAGCACACGATGATGATAGGCGTAGACTGAGTGGACAGCCTGAGAGTTCTTTCCCGGAGTTGAACTGGATAATATGAGGGGGGCATAATTTTAAGGCTATTGCAGGAGGGTGTGGGGGCTGTCAGAGGTATATGTTTTTCACAGAGAATGGTGAGTGTGTAGAATACCTTGCCAGGGTGATGGTAGAGGCAGATACGACATTGGCATTTAAAAATCTCTTAGATAGGCGCATCATGGATGACAGAAAATTAGAGGGCAATGTAGGAGTTAACTCAATCTTGGAGTAGGTTAAAAGTTCAACACAACATCATGGGCCAAAGGGCCTGAACCATATTGTAGTATTCTATGTTCTATATGTACAGTATTATAAGCTTTGTCTTTTAATTTGTTATATATTTTAACATGTTAATTTTTAAAAAATAATTTTTAATGACTTAATAGATTTTGTTTAGTTAATGCATATTACGCATTCAAAGTCCTCAACAGCTTTAACAGTTGCTAAATCTGGCAGCATGGATTTATTTCAGCCATTTCATAAGAAAGGGTTGTTCTAACCTGCCCACTCTACAGTATTATGTTGTACAGGGCCGCGCTGCTGTACAAGGTCCTACCATAATGTGTATTGAATTTAATTGCCGGCAGGTTGTGACTCTTTTCAATGTAGGAGAATGATAGGTGAGCTTATTAAGGTCCATAAAATGATGAAGGACGCAATTAATGCACATTGCCTTTTAGCCAGGACTGGGTCATCAAGAACTAAAGAATTAAGGGCAGAGGAGGAGGATTCAATAGAAGAATGAGGTCACACTCATTCTTCTGAACTCTAGTGAATTCAGGCCCAGAGCCATCAAATACTCCTCATATGGCGAGCCATTCAATCCCTTTTCGAGAACTTCCTTTGAACCGTTTCCAAGGTCATCACACCCTTTCTTAGATAAGGGGCTCTTGTGTCCAGGCACTGTCAAGCTGTTCTGTGTTTTTTATATTTTCACATCTATTTGCAGTTAAATTAAAGCCTCCAAGTCAAGATGAGTTTTGGAGCTGAGTACCTCTAATGAAATATGAATTGGGGAGCAAAGTCTGGTGATAAGAACGAACTGGTGATTCCTCCCATCTGTTTATTAGTTCTTTGCAAATAAGGCAGCAAATGACTAATCCCATATTGCTTGATAAAAGTCGTAACTGTACTAACATGGTTTGACAAGGAAGAGTGGTGCTGCAATTGGCTTATTATCAGACTCCCTAATCCTTACTAAATCAAATGCACTTTGACCATCATGCTATTATGTCACTTGTAATGCTTTCATTGGTTGAATGGAAGTTACTCTGGGTGATAATATTATGAAACCATTTAGAGTCATAGAGCAATTTGGATGGAGATGGAACCTTTGTCCCAAGATTCCTATCTAAGCTTGTTCTTTTTATCCCTCTAAACCATTCCTATTAATGTTTCTCTCCAGTTGTCTTTTGCATGCTATTGTAAATGACACACCTACCAACCAAAATTCACCACTATGTCACTGCAGCCTTGCCAATATCCCGTTGACAAGGTACAGTGCAGCACGCCACTTGCTGTACTCAAAGGGAATTATCCAGTCACATTTTTTTGTGTTTGATGGAACATATTTGACTTGATTATGATGCTGAGGCAAATCAACAGTGCAAGTTTATTCATGAAACACTGGGCCAGAATGCCCTGAAGTTTCTGGCCACCCTAACTGCTTCAGCGTGGCTTCTGGGCCTGACTTCCATTGGGAGCTTGGATCCAGCACTTCACCATGACCCTGGACAACAGAGGTGGTGTTTCAGCACAGGGATAACCTGAGCTCACAGAATCTCATACACTGCCAGTGAGATCCCTCTCCCAGAATGAAACCCCCCCATCAAAAGTTTTTGTGTCATTAATACTTAGAAATCTTATTACTTAAATCTTATTTATTATATTAATTATAATATTATTAGATATATTTAATAACATTAAATATTAAATATTATTTAAATCTTATTACTTATTTTGTAGTTTCAATGTCCTCAGTTGATTTTTAATGTATAGATTGTTTTTGTGCCTTTTTTATTACTTTAATTTTTAACAATTATGCATTAAAATCAATTAAAATTAAAGGAAATACCAAATAATAAGCAAATAATATGCCATGCTCTCTTCATGCTGCTGCCATCAGGAAGAAGACACAGGAGCCTCAGGACCCAAACCATCAGGTTCAGGAGCAGTTATTACCCCTCAACCATTAGGCTCTCAAGCCAGAGGAATAACTTCACCCAACTTCTCTTGCCCCATCCTATGTCCCACTCTCTTTCAAGGACTCTTCATTTCATGTTCTCGATATTTATTAGTCATTTATTAATTCTTTTCATTTGTATTTGCACAATTTGTTGGCTTGTGCACATTGCTCGTCCATTCAGTTGGGTGCGGTCTTTCATTGTGTTTCTCGGATTTACTGTGCATGCCCAAAAGAAAATGAACCTCGGAGTTTGTATACAGTGATGTATATGTGTTTTGGTAATACATTTACTTTCAACTTCGAACTTTGAAATAATGAATGGCTTTCCCCCAGATGCAAATATCACAAAATCACTTGAATGGGGTTTTGACTGATGCAGACTCGGTAGAACAACTGTTCACCAGAGTGCCGAAGAAAATCCAAATGCATTGAACAGGGGTGCTTGTGAGCTAGTGAATGAAGTCGTGGATGATCTGCTCTCAACTTCCTTTCCTGTTTCCTTGAATTTCTGACAGCCCTATAATACAAAATCTACATCATCCTTGAATATTCAAAAGCTCAGTCTCCTTAAGTCCTTGGGGTCGAGAAATCAAAAAATAACTGAAGATCACCACTTTCCTTCATGTTCACCTTAAATGGGTGATACTCTGTTCTAAATTCTTGCTCACTGGTATTTCTCCTGTCTTACAATTCAGAATCTTCTATTTCAGTGAGGTCACTTTATAACCCCTTCATTGTACCTATGTATAATGGCAATAAAGATCATTCAATTCATTCTGGAAGTCTGTCTGGTGAATGTTCTTCAACTGTTACCAATGCAAGTACACACCTGTACACCTGCTTGATTATGGAAGTATCTAATCAGCCAGTCATGTGGCAGCAACTCCAAGTATGCAGGCATGATTAAAAGCTTCAGTTGCTGTGCAGACAAAACATCAGAATGGGGAAGAAATGTGATAGAAGTGACTTTGACCAAGGAATGATTGTTAGTGCCAGCCAGGGCGCTTTGGGTACCTCAGAAACTCCTGATCTCCTGGGATTTCCACACATCACTGTCTCTAGAGCTTACAAAAAATGGTGCAAAGAACAAAAAAAATCCAACAAGCAGCATTTCTGTGGTAAAAGTGCCTTGTTAATGAGAATCATCAGGGGTGAATGGCCAGACTGGTTCAAACTTACAGGAAGGTGTCTGTAACTCAACCAACCAAGTGTTAAAACAGCGGTGTGTAGAAGACACTCAACTTGACAATCCTTGGAGTGGAAGGGCTACAGCAGCAGAAGACTGGGAATACATTTTCAGTGGCCACTTTATTGGGAGCAGGAGGTACCTAATAAACTGGCCACTGAGTGTATTTTCTGGATTAAGTTTAGCTTTATTGAAATCATACCTTGGAATGCTATTGGTGTCTGTGAGATTGTATATTGCAGTGGTTAAAGAGGAAATATGACGCAGATCTGTCATGATAGCTTTAAATAATATAATCCGTAAGTAAATATGAACTTTAGCTTTTGCCAGTTCATGCATTTCGTGAAATGCAAGAAGGAAGGATGGCTTAGTGATGAATTGAGTCCTTGAGTAGGGAAAGAGGATAGGTTTCAAAGGACAGATATAAATACAAGAAGGAAAGAAAATTCTGCAAATTAAAAATAGAGTTAAATGTAAAATAAAGATATGATAGCTGAGATAATGAAAGGAATAGGAATAAAATCTAAGTAGACTTGCAAAGGATTAAAGTGCAACATAACTTATTAAACAGAAATGGAAGTCAAAAAATAAATGCATCAAAAGTAATTGCAGGGAAAATTGGATCATAACGAAAGAAAATCAGGGTGGAGAAAAGCAAAATATGAAATATAATACCGGAATGGACGATGTACATTGTGAGCTGGGTGGGTTGTTTGGCTATTAATTTTGCACTGAAAGGCTCAATAAAATAGATTTCAACCAGTTCAATCTTGCCTTCTAGTTCTATTTTGGTGGAGCTTAGACATTCGCCCTGTGACCACATGGGAAATTGGGAGTTCTAGTTTCCTCCCGCACTCCAAGACATGTGCAGTTTGGTAGGTTAGTTGGCCAATCCTTAGTGTTTGGATGTGTGGTAAAATCTGTATGTGTGGGTGGGGGTGTGGTTGATGAGAATATGGGGGAGAATCAGGTTGAGTTGTTCTCTGATCCTGGCAATTTGCAAGTAACTCGCCAATATTGGAAAACAACTCAACCCAACCATTAACCACCTGAGCTACACATCTTCTGAATTATTTCCATGGGGGAGAATATAAAGAGGGATTAAAGTAGGACTTATGTAAATGGGTGTTCATATTGTGGAGTCAGTGAGCCATAGAACCTGTTTCTCATCTGTATGCCTGTGCCTGGGGAAGATAATTGTACCCTGGTGGCAGACAAACGTGTACAATTGATCATAGTATCAAAATAAGGGGTAGGTGTGTCACTTCAAAATGAAATGAGAAATTTCTTCATTCAAAGAGTGGTGAATATTTAAAGTTTCTCACCCGAGAAAGAATTGGAAATTAGCATTGATAGATTTCTATACATTAGAAGAATGAAAGACCAGGAGCGCAGGACAGACATACAGTATGCGTTGAAATGGAAGATTAGCTCCTGTAAGCTCTTCTGGAATGGCAGAGCAGGCTTGAGGGGCTAAGTGGTCTACTGCTCCCATTTCTCACATTCTTATTTTTTTACTTAACATTGATTTGCTGAGCCAAGGGGGATAACTTCATTTGCCCCATCATTGAAATATTCCCACAACCTATGGACTCACTTTCTAGGATGCTTCACCTCATGTTCTCAATATTTATTGCTGATTTATTTATTGTCATTATTTATTTCTCTTTGTATTTGCACATATTTGTATTTGTATTTGCTGTCTTTTGCACACTGGTTGAATGCCCAAGTTAATGTGGTCTTTCATTGATTCAACTATGGCAATTAATTATTATGAATTCACTGAGTATATCTGCAAGAAAATGAATTTCAGGGTTGTATATGGTGACATATATGTACTTTGATAATAAATTTACTTTGAACTTTGCAAATGATCATGTTCTGTTGTGAGCTATTAGCTAAGGGTTTCATTTCGTATCTGCATGGTGTGGGTTCGAATCACTTTGGTGCATATGAGATTTCTTGGTTCATGGCTTAAGCAATAATGGAATCATAGTTACTGAATGAATTAAAATACGTCATTCAATTGTGTCTTCTGTTTATTGCGCAGTAGAGAGACATGGATATTGGAAACTAGTTCATGGCTTTCTTGTTCTTAATTGTGTTTGAAAGATGATCCTGTGATTATCCAGCATGTAAATGGCTGGAGAACAAAAGAAAGCAGGCCAAATATAGAAACATTGGAGCATGAGATATATACATCCTGATGCAGTTTTGACCAAATACATCAACAATTCCCGTTCCCCTACAGATTGTTTCTCCAAATTCCATCACCTGCAGCATTAGATATTCCATGCCAAAAGCTCATTTTCACAACCAGGCCTCTTGTGATTTTGAGCATGAATACTCAAATCTGATCAGAGTTCAGAGGATTCAGTACTCCGTTTAACTCTGAAGAAACATTTGAACAATTTGGAGGATATCATCCTGATCCATTTATTTTATCCTCCAAATTTCACTGTGAACATTTGTGCAGTCTCTCAATCTTCACTATCACATTCCAGCTAATGCACACAAAATGCAGGAAAAACTCATCAGGTCAGGTAGCATCTATGGACAAGGGTAAACGGTCAACCTTTTGGGCAGAGACACTTTATCAGGACTGGAGAGGAAGGACAAAGATGGGGGCAGTGGAAAGAGGCTCGCTGGGAGGTGATAGGTGAAGCCAGGTGGGTGGGAAAGGTCAAGGGCAGGAGCTACCTTCCCCTTTCCCCATCTTTTCATTCTGGCATCTTCGCCCTTCTTTCTCAGTCCTGAAGAAGGGTCTCAGCCCGAAGGGTCATGTCCATTGATGCTGTGTGACTTGTTGAGTTCCTCCAGCATTTTGTGTGTGTTGCCATAAAAATGAATGGATTTGTGATACTGGGAGATGGTGAAAATATGATTTTCCTGTGTCATACAGCAACTGTCCCCATGGTGTTACTCCAACTTTTACTAAATAGCCATACTTCTGAAGTATGATCTGTGTTTCACTGGAGATGTATGGCAGAAAGTCCACCAGCTGAACCTCTGTACTGTCACCAATTATTGTGGAATTGTAGGAGTCCTCACTGTAATTCTACAGTTCTGTGCAAAAGTCTAAGGCACATGTATATCACTAGGATGCCCAAGACCATTTCACAGTACTCTACTTATCAACGCGGAGCGGAGAACGAATTTGTAAATCTGACAGGAGCAAAAGATGTTGGGAATGACAAAGGTGGAGCACTGCAGGAAGAGTGTGGGACAGGTGGCAGAGAAGGAGTGCCATGGGAAGGTGTGGGGTTGCACAAGGGCAGACACACCCAACTCTGAGACACCAGGTAAGGTCATTTGATTCCAAACAATTGATTAATGATCATTACAAAATGTCTCTCTGGTGATTCCTACTCCTTCCCCTTTTCCCAACCATGATTCCTCTCTCGCTGCCCCATTCCCACTCTCAGTCTACAATAGAGACCCATATCAGAATCAGGTTTATCATCACTCACATATGTCAAGAAATTTGTTTTTTTTTTGCGGCAGCAGTACAGTACAATACATAAAATTACTTTAGTACCGTGCAAAAGTCTCAGTCACCCTTGCTATATAATAATGCCTAAGGCTCTGCACAGTTCTGTGCCTCCACTCCTCATATTGGTTGCTAAAAGAGTGCACTCAAAACTTTCAATCAAACCTCTTGGTGAATTCATTGCAGATACTCTAGGCCTCTGTATTGCCAGCCTAGTACTTAGACCATAAGAGCATAAGTATTAGGAGAAGAAGTAGGCCATTCAGCCCATCGAGTCTGCTCCGCCATTCAATCATGGGCTGATCCAATTCTTCCAGTCGTCCCCACTCCCCTGCCTTCTCCCCAGACCCTTTGATGCCCTGGCTAATCAAGAACGTATCTATCTCTGCCTTAATTGCACCCAATGAGTTGGCCTCCACAACCACTCGTGGCAACAAATTCCACAGATTTACCACTCTCTGACTAAAGTAATTTCTCCGCATCTCTGTTCTAAAAGGTCATCCTTCAATCCTGAAGTCATGCCCTCTTGTCGTAGACTCCCCTACCATGGGAAATAACTTTGCCATATCTAATCTGTCTATACCTTTTAACATTCAGAATATTTCTATAAGATCCCCCCACATTCTCCTGAATTCCAGGGAATACAGCCCAAGAGCTGCCAGATGTTCCTCATACAGTAACCTTTTCATTCTTGGAATCATTCTCATGAATCTTCTCTGAACCTTCTCCAATGTCAGTATATCCTTTCTAAAATCCTGTTTAAACCATTGCACCAGCGCCATCACTATCCTAAGAACTTACAGTCACACTAGAGTCTTATTCCTGGGATAGTGTGTTGACAGATGAATGCATGAATACACTCACACTGGCAAGAAGTTTTCCACCTTTCATGGTCCTATGACCAGTGATTTTGCTGATGAAACGCCTTTACTTTCTCAGGTGTCTGAGGCCAGATGAAGAGGACAATGTCACCATTGTGCCATCTCTTCATGATTTGTGGGTTTCCTCCAGGTGCTGCAGTTTCCTTCCACTAGTACTAGATATGGTTGGTGAGTTGTGGGCATGCTGTTGGCACTGAAAGCATGCTGACACATGTGGGCTGTGCCCAGCTCATCCTTGGGCTGTGCTGTTTGTTGAGCAAATGATGCATTTCACTGTCCGTTTCAAATAAGTCAATGGACATGTGGCAAATACATGTAACCTTTAAAAAAGTAGTTAAAGCTGATGAATGACGTATCATGCATGTATCATGTCAATTAATTTTGTTTTTGTCATCAAATTAGTTAGCAAATATTCATGCTGAGTGTGAGAACAAACTCACACCATCCCAAAGATACACAGCTTAGTTGGTAAGGCTTAGGAAGTTGTGGGCAATGCTATTTTGGCACCGGAAGCGTGGTGAAATTTGTGGGCTATCTGCAGCACATCCTCGGACTGTGTTGGTTACTACTACAAATGTACTGATGCACATGTGACAAATAAAGCTAATCCTTATACTGCAAATCTTTATAAATACTGCCAACTCCACCATGGACGGTCCCAAGTCAAGCTGTGAAAAGAGGAGGGTTGGGAATGGGGGTAGCAACCCCATCCTGTAAAAATCTCAGAGCTACAGAAACACCAACAGGCTCCCCAGTGACCTCATCCCTGGGAGATGAAATACACCTGGGGATAAGTTGAAAGACTGAACCAGGACACAGAGTTGCTGTTGGTGGCTTTGGTGGGGTAATGTGCTTAAGAAGAATGCCCCTTGTGTTTTGCAGAATGGCTGCAGGTCTGTGTTCTGAAACGATGAGGCTCTCTTCCATTTTATGATGTCATGACCATAACAACCTTACTCAGCTTATCGAAGAGGAGTTTGGGCATATTAAAGTTTTACACTTGGCTGAACCTGCCAGACTAATAGTGGTCCACCGCTCCCCCAGGTTCAGGAGTGCAGCTCAGGACTAACAACCCTGAGCGCACAAGGTCTCAAGACATGCAGTCCATGAACACCAAAATTTCAGCGTTTCACACATTTTTTCCTTCCAATTCTGTAAAAGGCTCTCATTCCTAGGCTCTGATTGTGGGCATCTGATTTATAACTTAGAACATTTAGAAGTTGGTACTGGATTAACATGAGTGATTCACATGAATGATTCAACAGTATTGCCAAGTGAGACACCAACTTCACATTGTGATGTCAAAGAGTTAACTAGTGTTGACTAGATACCTGACCCAACATTCCCCAAAAGAATGAGTTTCCTATAGTCACATTTTGCTGAATTCTGACCTCTTTTGTCAATTCAGCAAGTCATTACCTGTGAGGAATATAGATTCTTTCTAAGTTGTTTTGAAATGATTCCTGTCATCATAGCTTCTAAATTTTCTGATGTGTACCATTTGCATCCAGTCTGCTATCTCTCCTGAGCTTTGCAGCACAGTAGTTCTCCCTCTCTGCATAAGAGATGCTGGAACTTTGAAGTAAACCCATGTGTAGGAGCTGTGTATCTATCTTCTGTCTGTTTGGATTGTATTTTGTGTTGTGTCTCTATTATGGATAACTTGTCATGTGGGTTGGGGCATTGTAGAGGCAAAGAGTATAGCTGCATGTTCATGCATTGTCTTGGGTTGGTTTAGTCTGGTTAGAGCAGGGAACTGATATTTTTTCTTGACCACTGATGCCTAAGAATGTTAATTTCTCTATTAATGCTAATTGGAATGCTTAAGTATGCTCAAATACTCTTAAATGCACTTAGACCGCTTATTTTGTTATATCGCTAGTTTTAGTTTCATTAGTTTTATATCATTACAAGGTTGATCGTCTTTGCTGTCTTCTTAATAAAGGATCGAACATTCTTTCTTTGACATATAACTTTGTTATTTTGGAGCATGTTATACGATGTCAACCCCCATGCTTAGTCTCTGAGCAGGTTTGGTTTACAGATATACAGTATGCACTCTGTTAATTTGATACTCTTCCAGAAAGGATTATAATAATTTTAAAAACATAGTTTGCTCTGCTTGAAAAGGTGTTTATCAAATAAAATTCACACAGTTCCTTGAAGATTAAAACGATTTCAGTAATATTTTTTCCTCCTCTTACATTTCTTTAAAGTCACATCCTCGGAACCCTGGGTGCACCTCAAGTTCTCTGTAAAGAGAATAACCTGCTCAATTTGTCCAATTGTCTGGTACTTTAGTATCTAACCGAGGATTTGTTCAGAGTGGAGAGAGGGGGTTGTTGAAAGGATACAGGGAAGGATTAAGTTCCTTGTGATAAAGCAGTGAAGAGCACGTCAGCACTTACACCACAAATCCTGAACAGTAATAATTTATATGGGTAAATATTCTGACTGAATTTCACTGCAGCGTGTCCCCCCAGTGACAGGAATAAATGTCAGGAATTGAAATATGCTTTTCACCAGGGTCCAGTTTTCCATCTGTGAGGTTTTGCAGACTTCCTTATCTGAATTTCTGCTGAACATTCCCATCATGGAAGTGGCATATTTAAGTTGTAAAATTATTAAAATCATAGAAACTTTCAGCACAGGCCATTCAGCCCTCCCTTTTCATGCTGACCACTGAATGCACCTATATACCAGTTCCATTTTGCAGAACCTGTCTTATAACCTGCTTTGTTTTATCTTATGCTCCTTGCTGTTATATTCTGTACCCCTGCTAATGTTGGCTTTTAATTGCCTTCTCTGCCTGTACCTCTCCTGGATGTATTTAGTAATTCCACCCCACTTTAAGACTTTTTCTTTCGGTGGCCTACTGGAGCTGGAGCATTAGGTTTCGATAGACCTCACATCTCCAGTGATCTGGGTTCAATCCTGAACCCAGTCAAATGTCGAAATCAGAATCAGAATCAGGTTTATTATCACTGACACACTGTAGGTTGTAGAACTTGTTCAGCAGTACAGTGCAATACATAAAATATACAATAAATTATAGTAAGAAATAAGGAACGTATATATAAACTCAAAAGAAAGAAGTAAAATAGTGAGTTGTGTTCATGGGTTTATTGACCATTCAGAAATCTGATAGTGGAGAAGAAGAAGCTGTTCGTAAAATAATGAGAGTATGTCTTCATGTTCCTGTGCTTCTCTCTGATGGTAGTAATGAGAAGAAAGCTTGTCCTGGATGGAGAGGGTCTTAGTGATGGATGCCACTTTTTGGAAGCCTCGCCTGTTGAAGATGTCCTTGATGGCGGGGAGCCCAGTGCCTGTGATGGAGCTGGCTGAGTTTACTACTCTCTGCAGCTTTTCCTGACCCTGTGCAGTGACCCTGCAAACCAGGCAGTGGTGGTATTTACATCCTCTCCCTACGACTGCATAGATTCCTCTCTTCATCCCCCTCATTTCTTCCTCACGTTCCAAGAACCTGCCAGCTGTTGGGATAAGCGGTGACTGATAAGTGGGTAGCTGAGTGGCGGATTCAGGGATGGTGTTGATGTGAATGTAGAGTTACAGGGAATGCTACTGGGGCACTGAGAATACTCCAAGAGTAGGCATGGGTAGCGGGCATCTCTTGTCATAAGATGCAGATTCGGGTTCATTTATTTATCAGATGTAGATCGAAACATACAATGAAATGTTTGTGTTAACAACCGACATGTCTGAGGATGTGCTGGGAGCAGCCCGTAAGTGTCACCACACATTCAGGTGTTAACATAACACACCCACAAGTTTAGCAGAACAACCACACAACACAATAACAGCAACAAAACTAAACTTACTTACTGCCGTTACACTGCTGGTGTTCCGGGCAGCAATCAAGGCCCTCCATCTCTGACGGTGTTCAAAGCTTCCATCGTCATGTCAATAGCTTCCTCTCAGTTTTCACGACTGTCGGTCATGCTAGTCCTGGGTGGAGACTCAGGAATACCATCACACTCAGGTGTAGAAGGATTCTTCATTGCTGTTTCCATAACAGCTTTGTTTTACCAGTCAGGGTTGTTAGCCCTGAGCTGAACTCCTGAACCTGGGGAAGCGGTGGATCACTATTAGTCTGGCCTCTAACCTTTGACCTGTTCAGCATGGCTACCGACCCTAAGTGGTATAGCAAAACTGTTATGGAAACAATAATAAAGCATCCTTCAACATTTGTGTATGATGGTACGGCCAAGGACAGACAGATAAAGGGCCTTCAATGCCACCGTAAATGGCAGCAGGCATAACGAGCAGTAAGTACATTGACATTGAAGAAGACATTTAGCGTTCAAGCCATCGGGTTCAGGAGTAGGGAAATTATGTAATTTTGTACATAAGTCATTGATATTAAGAGGAATAGACAGAATGGACAGCCAGCGCCTCTTCCCCAGGGCACCACTGCTCAGTACAAGAGGACATGCCTTTAAGGTAAGGGGAGGGAAGTTCAAGGGGGATATCAGAGGAAGGTTTTTCACTCAGAGAGTGGTTGGTGCGTGGAATGCACTGCCTGAGTCAGTGGTGGAGGTGGACACACTAGTGAAGAGACTACTAGACAAGTATATGGAGGAATTTAAGGTGGGAGGGTTATATGTGAGGCAGGGTTTGAGGGTTAGCACAGCATTGTGGGCCGAAGGGTCTGTAATGTACTGTACTATTCTATAAGGCTCTATGTGGGAGTGTTATGTCACCCAGTGATAGGAAAGGCATTGTCAGTCTGGTGAGGATGCAACAAATTTTACCACAAATGTCGGTGATGTTAAACCTGATTCTGATTCTGAGATTTGTGATGACACTGCTAGATCAGAGGGCCTGAGTTATAGATCATCTGGCACCTGCCTTGTTTTATTTATTTGGATAATTATTCAGCAATTGGTTTGTGCTAATCATTGGCAGGGTCTTGCTGACTACCTAGTGTTTATAAGTGCCCAATTAACCGGTCTTTCTTCAGAGAGGATTTATACTTGTTGCCTTGCACTTAATAGTTCATAATGCTGTCTCCTGCTTGGAGCCTGTTGGAGTCTTAACTCTCTTCCTGTTCCTGACTTGTGCTTATCATTCATGGGACTTCACCTGCATCCTCTCGGCAAATGCTGCTGTTCAATATACATTCACTAGATTTTAAAACTGCATGTTCCTTCTGGGGTGCTTTTTCAATTCAAACCTTTGAGAATATTTACTCACCCATCTCTAGATGATTTGATTTCGCAAGAATCACTTCTTGAGAAAGTACATGGAAATGAGTGGCTGGAAAATCATCAGCTGCATGGCTGTGATTTTGAAATGAGTTATCCTCGTGTATGCGTGGCATTAGCGGTGCAATTCTGGAAGACTGGTTCTTTTATCTCTGGAGACAACTCCCTCCTATAACTGTTAACTTTATATTTTTCATGCTGAAGTTACCACTGTAGCAAATACAAAATTATCCTCTGAAAATTATGATGATGATATATGAAAGATTATTGCAGAACATTGGGCCATAGGATTGTTCAAATAGTAAAGAGGCCATTCAGCCCCAGCACGTCCATGCTGGCCATCAAGTACACTAATCTCAATTTTTAACATTTGGCCTATAACCTTCCCTGCCAAGGTATTCTAATTACTTATTGAAGTGCTTCTTCACTTTTGTGGGATTACCTGTCTTCATCATCCCTTTGGGTATTGTGTTCCAGAGTTAACCATTCAGGAAAATTCTTCCTCAAGTCACCTCCTATCCATAACTTTAAACATATGTCCTTTGGTAATTGATGCTCTCACCAAGGACAAATGTTCCTCACAATCTACTTTAGCTGTGCATGACATTACTTTGTATTAATCAGGTAGAAGGTAGAGGAGCCTCAGGACTCGCACTACCAGATTCAAGAACAGTTAGTACCCAACAATCGTCAGGTTCTTGAACATAAAGACATAACTACACTCACTTGCACCATCATTGAAAGGATCTCACTTTAAAGACTCTATCTCATGTTCTCAGTATTTATAGCTATTTAGTCTGTTGTCTTCTGCACTCTGGTTGATCTTTCATTGATCCCATTAGAGTTACTATTCTATACATTTGCTAAGCATGCCCGCAGGAAAATAAATCTCAGGTTGTATATGGTGATATGTATGTACTTTGGTATTAATATTTACTTTGAAATTTGAACCTACTTTCAATGTTATCTATCTTCATCCTTCTCTGCTACAAGGAAATCAAACTCGGCATAATTAGTCCCTCTTCATAGATGAAAATCTCCAGGTGAATCTCCTCTGCACCCTCTTCAGTGCAATCTCAACCTTCTATAGTGTCTTCAGCTGGGGCCTGATTTATATTCTTGAACCATGGCCTCCCTGCTCCTGTAATCAATCCTTAACTAAAGGATGCAAGCATCGCAGAAGCATTTTTAACCACCTTCTCAGGCTGTGCTGCTGCCTTCAAGGATCTTTGAATGTGTGCATTAACGTCCTTTGTTTTCCTATACCTCCTCGGGTCTTCATTGTGTACAGTGAATCCTATCCCTATTACTCTTCCTGTAAAGTGTAAGATCACTCCGTTTTCAGGAATACATTCCATCTGTCATTATTCTGGCCTTCTGAACAATGCATCAGTATTGCTCTGTAGCCGAAGTAGATCTTCCTCACTAACAGTGACAATACCAACTTCATGTCCATAAGACCATAAGACCTGGAGCTGAATTAGGCCATTCGACCCATTGAGTCTGCTCCACCATTTCATCATGCTTGATTTATTACCCTCTCAAACCCATATTCCTGCCTTCTCCGCGTAACCTTTGCTGCCCTGATTAATCAAGAACCTATCAAACTCCTCCTTAAATACTCTGAGCTGTCTCTGGCAAAAAAATACCATAACTGACCATTCTCTGACTAAACAAATTGTTTCCTCATCTCTGTTCTAAATGGATGTCCCTCAGTTCTGAGGCTGTGCTCTCTGGTCCTAGACTCCCCACTATAGGACATGTACTCTCCACATCCACTCTATCTAGACCTTTCAATCAAAAGGTTTCAATGAGATCCTCCTCATTCTTCTAAAGTCCACCAAGTACAGGCCCAGAACTATCAAACATTCCTCTTATGTTAACCCTTTCATTCCTGGGATAATTCTCCTGTACGTCTTCTGAACTCTTTTTCAGTGACAGCATACTTTTTAGACCATATGACCATAAGACATAGGAGCAGAATTAGGCCATTTGGCCCATTGAATCTGCTCTGACATTCAAATATGGCTGATCCTTTTTTTCTATCTCCTCCTCAACTCCAGTTCCCGGCCTTCTCCCCGTAACCTTTGATGCCATTTCCAATCACCAACCTACCAATCTCTGCCTTAAATACACTCAACAACCTGGCCTCCACAGCTGCATGTGGCAACAAATTCCACAAATTCACCATCCTTTGGCTAAATCTTTTCTTAGATAAGGGGCCCCAAACTGCTCACAAAACTCCGTGTGGTCTGACCAATGCCTTATAAAGCCTCAGCACTACATCCTTGCTTTTTTTATTCGAGTCCTCTTGAAATGAATGTTAACATCGTATTTGTCTTCCTTACCACCAACTCAGCTTGCAAATTAACCTTTAGGGAATCCTGCACAAGGACATCCAAGTCCCTCTGCACCTCTGATTTATGAATTTTCTCCCCATTTACAAAATAGTCCACGCCTTTATTCCTTCTGCCAAATTGCATGACCATGTACCTCCCGGCATTATATTCCATTGGCCACTTCCTTGCCCATTCCTTCAATCTGTCCAAGTCCTTCTGCAGACGACCTGCTTCTTCAACACCACCTGCCATTCCACTTATCTTTGTATAACCCAAAAAACTTGGCGACAAAGCCACCAATTACTTCTTCCAATGTGAAATGAAGCAGGATCCAACACTGACCCCTGTGGAACACCATTACTCACTGACAGCCAATCAGAAAAGGCCCTCTTTGCCTCCTGCCGGTCAGTCAATCTTCTATCTATTCTGGTACCTCTCCCATAATGCAAAGGGGTCTTATTTTGTTAAGCAGCCTCATGTACGGTATCTTGTCAAAGGCCTTCTGAAAATCCAAATAAACAACATACAATGACTCTCCTTTGTCTATCATGTCTTTTGTCCCCTCAAATAATCCCAACAGATTTGTCAGGCAAAATTTCACCTTTAGATGCTGACTTTGGCCTGTTTTATCATATGTCTCCAAGTACCACAGAACCTCATCCTTAATAATATTCTGCTCCATCTTTCCTAACTCTAAAGTCAGACTAACTGGTCTATAAGTTCTTTTCTTCTGCCTTCATCCCTTAAAGAGTGGGGTAACATTTGCAATTTCTCAGTCCTCAGCAACCATTCCAGAATCTAGTGATTCTTCAAAGATCTTTACTAAAGCCTCTTCAGCTACCTCTTTCAGAACCCTGAGGTATAGTCCATTTGGTCCAGGTGACTTATCTACTTTCAGACTTTTCAGCTTCCCAAACACCTTTGGTACATTGTTGATTTGTAAATATATTATTTGATCAACTATTCTTTGTTCTTCATGTAATTAATTACAGGTTATATGTAAAAGTAAGTGAATGGCATACGTCATTATGCCACCACGTCATAACTGTGCAACCCATTGAAGTAAAATGAACTAAGGACATGTTATCCTGGCTCTGTGTTTTTCTTTCAATTTATTTCTGGAGTTACAAAACATAATACTTCTCTCTAGTAATAGGATCTACACTCATTTCTGCTCCTAACACTCTCGCATTTCTGGCATTCTGCTAATGTTTTCCATAGTGAAGACTGACACAAAATACTTCTTCAGTTCATCTGCCATTTCTTTGTTCCTCATTACTACCTCTCCAGCATCATTTCCTAATGGTCCAATAGCTACTTTCTTCTCTCTTTTACTCCTAAATCTGAAATATCTTTTGCATCTTCTTTGATATTATTAAGTAGCTTACCTTCATATTTCATGATTTCTCTAGTTATTGCTGTTTTAGTTGCCTTGTGTTGGTTTTCCCAATCATCCCACTAATATCTGCAATTTTATATGCCCTCTCTTTGCCTTTATCTAGTCAGCCATGGTTGTCTCAACCTCCCTTTAGAATACTTCTTCGTTTTTGGGATGTAAGTATCCTGTACCTTCCGAACTTCCCCCAGAAACTCTAGTAGGCATTCTACAAATACTCTAGTTGGCATTCTACAAATTCTCTCTCTTGGGATCCATTGCTAACCTGATTTTCACAGTCTACCTGCATATTGATAACCCCCATGATTATTGCAATATTGACCTTTTTATATGCCTCTTCTATCTTCTGCTGTAAATGGTAGCCCACATCTTGGATACTGTTTTTGACACCTGTATACAACTCCCATCAGCGTCTTTTTACCCTTGCAGTTTCTTAACTCTACCCACAAGGATTCTGCATCTTCTGATCCTACAGAATGTCACCTTTATCTAAGGGTATGATTTCATTTTCTACCAACGGAGCCACCCCATCCCCTTCTGCCTACCTGCCTGTCCTTTTGATACAGCCAGGCTCCCAACAGTGATCTTCTTTCAGCCACGAGTTGGAGATGCCCATAACATCAAACTGCTAATCTCTAAATTTAGATGATCTTAAAGATCATCTATCTAAGTAAAATATAACACGTTCAGTCCTGTTTTATTCACGCTTTATGATTTTGCCTCCATGTTGCACTTTTACTCATCCCACTGACTGCGACTTTGCCCCATCGTCTTCCTTACCTTCTCACTACACACTGCATCTACTTGTTTAACAACTGCCCCATCCTCAGTCCATCTCCCATCTCCCTGTCAAATTAGTTTAAACCCTCCTCAACACCTCGAGCAAACCTGCCTGCAAGGGTATTGGTTTCCCTTGGGTTCAGATCATACTTCCCCCAAAAGAGATCCTAATAATCCAGAAATCTGAAACCATCTACCAGGAGAGATCCCAATAATCCAGAAACTTGAACCATCTACCTCCAGCACTAATTATTCAGCCACACATTCATCTGCCAAATCATCCAATTCTTACACTCAGTGGCACATGGCAGAGGCAGAAATCTAAAGTTTGCTACCCTGGAGGTGGCAATTTCTGCTTCCTGCTTTTCAACTTTCTACCTAGCTCCCTAAATTCTCTTTTCAGGACCTCCTTGGTTCTCTTCCCTTTATCTTTGGTTCCATCATGTACAAAGACCTCTGGCTTCTCAACCTTCTCCTTTAGAATGTTGTGGACCTGATCTGAGTTTATTCATAATAATTCCAGAAGAATATCAATGGCTTGGCTGAGCAACACCATGAGAAGTAACATTCTCAATAGTAGCTCCACACGATTAGCGTTAATTGGGCGTCTGCTTAAATAATACTAGTAACATGGAATCCCCAAGACTATCAAAATAAACTAAACAAGTTTAAACAGAAAGCACAGGAGACTACAATATAAAGAGCGAGTCAATCGAGAAGAACACAAGGAGCTCTAATGGATTAATAACTCTTATTAAACAACAATTAACCAATTCAGGTGCTTTAAAAACCTTGGAGCCCAATGCTCTCCAGCACCCCTCACGGGCCTGAAGAGCTTATTACACTGAATGAGATAAGCAGGACTGCTTTTCCATAGAAATCATGCAAATGTGATGGTCCAAATGGCCTCTTGTAATGCTGTAGCCATTCCATTATTCGTTAATTTATTGCCTTTCATTCTGTGTTGGCAGCAAATCCCACATTCGATGGCAGAATAATGAAACCAAGTACAGTGGATATAAATAACACCAAGCTGGCAAACGTCAATCAAGCCAACAAGTTTGCTACTGAGAGCTAATCATTAAAACAAAATTGCTATGCTGTCACAGGATTTGATGTCTTAAAATTAATTCTGCTAACATCACCCATCATTAGAGGCCAAGAATGTCATCTCGCTCTTAGGAGGAAGCCTTCAGATTATACAACATTTTAATCTTTAAATTATCAGCTTAATTTGAATGTGCTGCTATAAATTAGCAAGTTCAATCAATTCTTTGGAGGATGTCAGTGGATTGATCAGCGTCTGTGCTGGAGAGTTGGGGAAGAAATTGTTGAATTATTGGGTTGAAATCCTGCATCAGTCCTGGCGTGCAGTGTCAATAATCCCTTTTGTCCCACTGGTGCTGTTTGACTCATTGAGTCCCTCCAGCAGATTTCTTGTTGCACAGATCCTGGGATTCGCAGTGCATGTCAGTTTGATGTAACTGCAATATCTTTCAAAAGAACTGCAATGACTGTACACAGTAATTACTCAAATTGCTTCTTAAATTGGAAGGCATGATAGCGTAGCAGTTGGTGTGTGCTATTAGAGCGACTGGAGTTCAATTCCCGGCGCTCTCTGTATGAAATTTTTAAATCTTCCCATGACTGCGTGGGTTTTCTCTGAGTGGTTTGATTTCCTCCTACATTCCAAAGATCTATGGTTAGGGTTATGGTCGTGAAGTTGTAAGCACGCTATGCATGGTGACACAAATGGGCTGCCCACAACACAAATTCTGACAGAGCTGCGATGAAGCAAATGACACATTTCATCTGTACGTTTCAATGTTTCGATGTACGTGTAACAAATAAAGCTAATTAAGATGTTTAATCTCTGAGAGTACGGTGGTGGTCCAATGGTTAAATTATTAGACTACACGTCCAAATCGAGTGTCCCTAGTTACTTCCCATAAATGACAGCTGTGGAATTTAAATTCAGTTATTCTAGAGTTTAGAACAAAAATACCATTGTAAGATGACCACAACCTACTGAACTTTTGTAAAACTTCATCTGGGTCACCTATGTCCTTGAAGATAGAAATGTGCCATACATTCCTGATGCCCTAAATATGATTTCAGTTCCTCCTTATGTGGTTGATGCTCAGTTCTCGATTCAAGGACCATGGAGGTCAAGCAGGGTAGCACTGTGATTAGTACAAGGCTTTACAGTATAGGTGACCTGGGTTCAATTCCCGCTTCTGTCTGTAAGGAGTTTGTATGTCTTTCCTGTGACCACGTGGTTTTCTCCAGGTGTTTCCGTTCCTTCCAAAGTCCAAAGACGTACTGGTTGGTAGATTAATTAGTCTTTCTGAATTATGCCATGATTAAGCTAGGATTTAATTGGGGATTGCCCAATGCGCATGGAATGAAGGCCAGAATGATCTACTTCACGCTGTATCTTAATAAATAAATAATACTAGTAACACGGATAATAAATAAAAAGCATGACCCATGGACTCATTTTCAAGGACTCTGCAACTCTTGTTATCAACATTATTTATTTACTTCTTAATTTATTGCTGTTACTATTATTTGATTTTTTTTGTATTTGCACAGTTTGACTTCTTTTGTACATTGACAGTTTTTCACTCTTTATGTGTATTTTTTCATAGGTTCTGTTGTATTTCTTTGTCCTATTATGAATGTCCACAAAAATGAATCCCAAGGTATGTACATTGATAATAAATTTACTTTGAACTTTGAGGAGAGAAGGGCAATAAATGTTGGCCTTGCCAGTGGTGTCCAGATCTTGATATAAAGGTACATAAAATCTTTACCTTTTACCCCTAACAGCTTTATGCATAAGTGGAAGTGATTATCAGAATATACTATTGTGATTAATCAGTCAAATTACATTTTGAGGACCCAGTAATGAACGAATTTTTACATAAAATGAAATCTTACTCTCCATTTCCTCAAATAAGCCAAGAAAAAGAATGTCAACTCTACACAATCAGTTCATTTCATGGTATATGAATAAAAACAACTTGTAGGCAAGATTTCACCCAGTGATCTTCCACTCTTTCCTGCCTCCTGTTATTCAAATTACAATTGGAAAAGATGCTTATCTATATTTATTTAAGATTGCAGCACAACAGATTAAATAACTTGGAGAAATTCAAAATAGGCCACAATCATGATTATTAGCAACACACACAAAATGCTGGAGAAACTCAGCAGGTCAGCAGCATCTATGGAAATAAATAAACAGTTGACATTTCGGGCTGAGACCCTTCTTCAGGACTGGAAAGGAAGGGTGAAGATGCCAGAATAAAAAGATGAGGGGGAGGGAAAGGAGGATAGCGAGAAGGTGATAGGTGAAGCCAGGGAGGTGAGAAAGATAAAGGGATGGAGAAGAAGGAATCTGATAGGAGAGGAGAAAGGGAAGGAGGAGGCGACCCGGGGGAGGTGATAGGCAGGTGAGAGGAGGAAAGAGGCCAAAGTGGGGAATAGAAGAGCGGAGGGCAGGGAATTTTTTTATTAGAAGGATAAATTGATATTTGTGCCATCAGGTTGGAGGCTATCCAGAGATATTTCTCCACCCTTTACTCTTTGCACAAGAGGAGACCACAGACCAACATGTCGGAACAGGAATTGGAATCAGAATATATTATTCTTGACTTCAGGTACTGCAGCACAGCCATGGATGAGTATCAGAGATAATCTGTTTGTCACTATTTCCTAATCCTCATATGTATTAACTCCCATTGCTCTGTATCTTCCAGTATGACAGATATTAAATCTTTCATTTCAAGCTTTTTGAGAGTCCTTGACCATAGATTCCTCGAAGTTGCTGCACAGGGAGGTTAAGAATTCATATGCTTTGTTGGCCTTCATTAATTGGAGGATTGAGTTCAGGAGCCATGAGGTAATTTTTGCAGCTATTTAAAATTCTATTAAGACTGCACTTCAAATATTGTGTTCAGTTGTGGTCACCTCATTAAAGGAGGGTTGTTGAATCTTTAGAGAGGGTGTAGAGAATGTTTACCAGAATGCTGCAGAGATGAGAGGGAATGTCTTATGAGGATAGGATGAGCAAGCTAGGGCTTTTCTCTTTGAAGCAAAGGAGGATGAGTAACTTCATAAAAGTGTACAAGATGATAAGAGCTTTTTCCCAGGGAAGAAATGATTAATACAAGAGGACAAAATTTTAAGGTGATTGGAGGATGTCAGAGGCAGGTTATTTTCACATGGAGGGTGGTCTGTGCTTTAAACACATTGCCATGGCTGATGGTAGAGGTACATTAGGGGTATTTAAGAGACTCTTAGATAGGCACATGAATGATGAAAAACAGAGCACACTGGGGGAGGGAAACATTAGATTGATCTTGGAGTAGATTAAAAGGTTGGCAAAACTTTGTAAGACAAAGGTCTGTACTGTGCTGTACTGTTCTATGTTCAGTTTGTCTAGGATTGCTGGCTGATTTGTATTATTTGTGTTCATTGTGAAATTCTTGTGTGGTCCTGACGAAGGGTCTCGGCCCGAAATGTCGACAGCGCTTCTCCCTATAGATGCTGCCTGGCCTGCTGTGTTCCACCAGCATTTTGTGTGTGCTGTGGTCATCTGATGACCAGTTTGATGAAGACAAGTTTATGCTAAGGAATACTGTAATGAATACTGAATATCACTCCAGGTTAACTTGAACTATTGAAAATACTGAAGTTTATATTTCAAATGTCAAGATCTATTACTTATAATAGAACTTTTAAATTTGAAATCTTTGCATCGGAATCAGTTACAACAGACCAGACTTTGTGAAATTAATTTTATGAATAAGAGAAGGAACTCTTGTAGTTACTCAAGATCTAACACCTTCATTGTGAAATTGTGATCATATATACATTATTAGGCTTTTCGGTGGAGTTAAGGTATATAGCAAATATTAACTTCACCAGCAATCAGACATGAATGTGAATTGTAGCTTGAATTTAAAATGCAGTCCTGAACAATAGTTTGTCGACTGGAGTTGATTGCAAACCAGACAATGCTGATTAATATTCATTTTGGGTGTCTGGAGTGTGGGTGTGAAGAAGGAGAGGTGTAAAAAATATATGCAATTCAAAGGCAGCATTGTGGATTCCTTGTAACTATAGACCGGTTCTGCTGTTACCTTTGATATTTAGCACATAAAAATGTTAAGTAATATTGGGTCAGGAGGCCTCTTCCTCCAAGAGGGTCTCAATATGATGCCTGCAGCTTGTTTTTGTTGAATAAAACTCTTCTGTGTCCATTAGTTTCAGTGTCTCTCAGGTTACTTTGTTCACGTTACAACAGTATAAATATTTTGCAAATAGTGCTGAATGTGGAATGAGAAGTCTAAATTGCATTACAACATTAGTCATAGAAAGATTTAAACACCATTTTTCATCAATACTGGTGTAAATGCATTTGAAGTACAAACGTTTGTAGAAAAAAACCACAATAGTCTTGCACTTTTATGTGTCTGTCATGTTGCAAAGTGATTCACACTATTAAATGACTTTGAAATACAGTTTGGATGTAATTTCATTTACTGTAGCAGGCTATTTGCACTCAATATGATTCCATGGAATGCAAAGGAGAAAGATAGACAATCTGTTTTTTAAAAACAAATAAATATTCATCAAGAAAAATACTTGAGGTATTCATTTAAGATGACGTATCCATATGAAGTTATGAGGTGTAATATGGCAAAGTTTGTGAAAGCTTTTATCAGAGACTAATTACAAATATGGAGCAATGAGAAGTGCTATGGAATCTGGCTTTATTTGTGTTATTTGGAAGAGAATAGTAAACGACACTTTTCATTCATGTTCCTTGCCATTATTTCCCACGATATCCCAAGCTCATCTCTGAATATTTTTGAGCTTGCCACAAACAAACACATGGTGATTTATCCAACCAAAAGAAAATTGGAAAATCATTCTGTTATAATGTTTTTAAGAGCAGGATTGGAACGAAAATGAATTGTTTTATGATGAGGAGACACAGATAGGATTTATACTCCATAAGTGAGCTAGACTACTAGCAATGAGCAATGAGGTTGAATATAATGTGTAAAACAAAATCATATTCTCTAGGTATTCATCATGTGCTTCTGTTAGTGTTCAATCAGTTAAAGCTGGATGTACAGTTATATAACCATTTTGGATCCAGAATAGCTCATGGAACTAAATCACCATGAAGTGGATTTTTCACCTCATCTGATTTCCATTATGACACAAGCTGCACAAAATATGAACATTAGTGACAAATAAAATCATTCTCATTAAATGTGTGTGCGTAGGCCTCTATTAGTCTTGATAGACCATGGATTTGCACCTTAAAAAGTTTCCAGGGCGCAAGCCTGTGCAAGGTTGTTTGGAAGACCGGCAGTTGCCCAAGCAGCAAGTCTCCCCTCCCCACGTCACCGATGTTGTTCAAGGGAAGGGACCCTCATTAAATACACAGTCCTCTCAAAGTGTGGTGCGGATGCCACTACACCATTGGTGGGCATTACTCAGTTTAATTTAAACCTAAATATATTGGAACATGTAAGACAGTTTAGGGAAGGATTATATTAGCTTATCAGTGGTTGCGCTGGTGATCAAGATTCAAGAAACCACAGATTTGTTACCACCAAAGATTAGCAAACATTTTACCTTTCTTTTTCCCTCACATCACTTTGATATATTGTGGGTCCTAAGAGTTACAGTGGGAAATAATCTTGAAAGTTAAAGATAGAATCTTTTACAAATTGCTTAATGTTTCATGTACACTGGGGAAAAGATTTTTAGCACAAATAACTGAAGTGTTCCTATATGGATTAAATGTCTAAAACATGTTGTTATATTCTTACTGCAGTCACCACAAAGAGAAGTCCATTCCTTTGTATTGGATTTTAGCAAACTGTATCTGTTTTAATTATTCCCTTTGAAAAAGGCCAGTCAGACTGTTGAAAGCAGGCACAGGAGTAAACAATGTAGGAGTTATTTAGTTGCAATTTCTTATTGCACAGCACATTGCCCAATGAAGGTGAAAATATACAGCTTATGATTGTTTATACCTTAAGCTGGGTGGCAGGGTGGTGATACAAATCTACAAAAGGAGGCGTAAGACGCTCCATCACTCTGACTCTTTGATCAGGGTTTCATGAAACCATGGGAGCAGGAGGTGGATGGTTGTATGATGGTGCATGTCACAAGTCCTGGTTACGCGACCACCGACGCCAGGCGGACAATCTCTGAAGAGTATTTATAATGGCTAGGATCACCCGTCCTGTAAAGACATTGCCCAGAAGAAGGCAATGACAAACCTCTTTTGTAGAAAAATTTGCCAAGAGCAATCACGGTCAAGACCATGTATGCCCACATCATATTGATGATAATAATACTTAAAGCTACACCATTACCTATTAATATAGACAATATGTGGAAGGGCAAGAAGATTATGGAAATGGATATCCCTCCCATTCCACAGCTGTACTGTAGCCATATCCTTTTAGGCAGCTTGGTACATATGGGAGGCAGTCATTGGCATCACTGATTAATTCCAGGAAGTGTCATCCCTTAGAGTATATCTGTGCCACTCACTGGGGACGTCTTTTCAAAATGGCTTCTCCACTGGCATATGTTCTTATTTACATATCTAATCTAGTTAATACAGCACTGTACAAAAATTTTAGGCATATCTAAGTCAAATTCTATAGAGCGAAGATGCTTTCAAAATAATGAAATGATAAGTTTGTAAATATCAAAATATTTTCTATAAAGAGCAGTGTAGAGTAAAAAATGGCAAAATCAAATCAATATTTGGTGTACCCACCCTTTGCCTTTAAAACTGCATCAATTCCCTTTGGTACACTGTTGAGCTGTTTATAAGAAAATCAGCAGGTACATTGTCCAAGTATCTTGGAGAACTTGCCACAGTTCTTCTGCAGACTTTGGCTGTCTTGCTTGCTTCTGTCTCTCCAGGTAATCCCAGACAGCTTTGATGATTTTGAGATCTGGGCTTTGTGGAGACCATGCCATCTGAAACCATATAAAATACCTAGGGTGAGTAAGACTTTTGCACAGTACTGTATCTCATTTATGCATCTACTCGAGATGTTGCAACAAAAGTTTCTACAACTTTATAAATGGATACGATGGCGCCCAGCAGCAGAACAGTCAAGTTACTGGACCTGGCCAGGCATCAGGGGTGTAGACTACTGATCTCACTCAGACACTGGGGAATTTAAATTTGCATTATTTAACAAAGCTGAGAAGTCAAGAGCTGGTAACCAAGAGAACACATGAGACTACAGATTGTCATCAAAACCTATGTAGTTCACTGATGACCTTCAGAGGAGAAAATTCATCAGCCTCCCTAGGTGTGGACTAAATGTAATTCCAGATCCAGTAATGCAGTTGACTCCTCAGATTAGCCCAATGGGGAAAAGGCAATGAATGTCAGCAATGTCCACATGACTGAATAATATAAAGCGCCTGTATAGATAGGGTGATGATTATTCTACAGCTAAACAGCTGTTACAATGCGCAGAAGTTTCTACTGTGGAAGCCATAGCAAAGCATGAATCTCTTGTAGAAGTGCATTGGATAAATATATCGTGTTTCTTTTTAAATGGGGAAGTCCATGTCAGCTGTATTTCTCAATTTCCTGTGAATTCATTCACAGCAGAATAATATGTGGTTTTGCCCTTTACCACAGATGTTTTGTCATAAAATAATAATGCTTCATGGGGTGATGACTGATAACAATGTAAGTTTGCCACCTGTTGTGAAAATCAGATAAGGGATGAGTAATGCTCTGAGATTCCCTTCGCTTTGACATAAATTCACTCCAACCTCAATAACCCTTATAATTATTACTTCAACATCTTGAGAGAAAAAGTGACATTAATTTTCAAAACTGTGACTTCTTAGTGTGCTGAGGGTTCAAGGGAGGTTCATGAAAATGTCTCCATGACTGGAAGGCTTATGAAGGGCGTTTGATGGTTCTGGGCCTCTACCTGTTGGAATTTAAAAGAATGAGGGGCGACCTCACTGAATCCTATTGGAAGTTGAAAGGCCTCGAGGGAGTGGATGTGGTGAGGATGTTTCCGATGGTGGGGGAGTGGACGAGAGCTCACTGGTAAAACAGCAAAAGGTAGTTGGGATTAGAATCCAAGAAATGGCCTCTCCGGCAGTACATCACCTCACTACAGCAGTGGGCCTGACTATCATACTAGAATGTAATGCAGTACTCCAGAAAAACATGAGAAAATAGGATCAGAAGTAAACTACTTGGCACTTACATCTGCTATGCATTTCAACATTGTTATGACTGACCTCCCTCAGGTCTCATCCGCTCCTCTGGACCCTGTAGCTCTCAGCCCCCTGACCTACAAAAAAAATCTGCTTCTTTTTGTCAAATACTCTTCATAATCTAGAATCTACCCAACATTTTACAGACATGTAAAGAGTATAAGAGAGGCAAGAATGGGCATTGGGCTGCTAGAAAACACCACTGGAGACGTAGTTATGGGAAACAAAGAAATGCCAGATGAATGAAGTAAGTACTTTGTGTCAGTCTTCACTGAGGAAGATGCCAGCAGCGTGCCAGAAATTCCAAAGTGTCAGGGGGAAGAAGTGCTAAAGAACACAAGAGCTCATGGTATTACAAAGTTCAAAGTGAAATTTATTGTCGAAGTACATATACAGTATCTCACCATATACAACCCTGCAGTCCATTTTCTTGTACGCATATAAAGAAATACAATAGAATCAATCAAAAGCCACACACAATAAAAGACTGACAAACAGCCAATGAGCAAAAGATGACAAACTGTGGAAATACAAAAAAAAAGAAGAGAAAGAAAAACCAAACTGATAACAATAAATTCTACAGACACTGGAAATCCAGAGTAACACACACAACATACTGAGGCAGCATCTATGGAGAGGAATAAACAGTTGATGCTTTGCCTGAGATCCTTCTCCAGGATTGGAAAGGTGAGAATGAAGCACATACGGATATGCACCTTTCCCTCCAGATTGTAAAAGAAAATGGAATTCTGGAAATATATTTCTTGGAAAGACATGAACCAGTACTTTCTATAGCCTTTTATGGGTAATTTAATATATTCTCCAATATACTTGTGCGAATGAGATACATTAAATAATTCCAGTTCAACTTAAGGGAAGTTTTAAACATCTTGTTTACATGGAACTGGTATGAAGCCCGGAACTTGGAGAGTTTTATTATTCTTGTGACTGTTTTAAGATTTATACTGTCAGCGTTGAACATACTGCTTATTTTGTTGGCTGTGAGCTTGCTGAGACTTTTCCTTCGACTGCAAATTAAAGTGAGAAATATTGATTTCTAATTATTCAAATTTTTAAGACAATCTGACAAGTCCAAGTGTTTCAGAATGCCAAGAACTAAAAAGGTGTGAATATTTTTCTCTACAAAGCAGAACCAAATATTATTAACCCATTGTTTTGTTTCATGCGTCAACTCTGAAGATATGAAGCAATACATCTGTGCATTTGAATAAAAGCCTGGCTAAATTTGAACATGGTTGTTATCCAATTGGTTTCAATAATAACTTTTTTCAGAGCTGTCTACTGGTCCAATTAGTGTCACACTTCATTAACTGACCTAGTTGGAAGTAACACACACTAATTGCTGGAGAAACTCAGCAGGTCAGGCAGCATCTATGGAAATCGATAATTTGGTCTGAGACCCAGAGCCGGAATAAGCCAGTGTGGGGCCTGTAGCATATGTTATAAAGGGCCCCTAAATTTAAAAAAATGCGCTTAAGTATTAAAACATAAATTATTTACTTGCATAGTAAAGTAATTCAATTTTTTCTTTTGCTATACAGCCAGATAATACAACAAGTGTTTGACACTTCAGTAAAAGTATTACTTATGTAGGTATCAACTTCAAATGTCAAAAGTAATAAAACTACAATTTAAAAGTTACATTCTGTAGATTTAGCATGAGCAAATTTGTTGATGATGCTGGAAATGTCTATTTCACGCAGAAGTTCATGTTCAATGCTCATTAAAGTGAGATTGTTCAATCTGTTTTGACCCATGGTGCTCCTTAGTTCATTGTTAATCCTTTTCAGTTTTGAAAATGAGCATTCTCCACTGCAATTGGTAACCACGAGTGACAAATAGATGCGCAAGGCATTTTCTACATCTGGAAAACATGACTCCAAAGAATTGTCAGTTATCAAACAGTACAACTGTAACTCTACAAGGTCTTGCTTAGCGCCAATATGAGAAACAAGATCAGTTTTCAACAGTTCAGTAAACTGCACAAATTCTTCATCAAGACTTACTTCCAGATATGATTTAATATGATTTGATGACCTCTTTACGATCTCTTCAGGTATAAATGACTGTAACTGATGAAGGAATCCAAAAACACCATTCACCTTTAGATAAGCTTTCTGTTTTTTTTACAGGGCAGAAAGCAAGCTGTCAATAATGGCAAGAAATGTTCAGCTTTTAAACTTCTGAGAAGGTGTTTGAGATTCAACAAGTGGATCAAGAGTGCTGTAGCCACTGAAATCATCATACGTGTGATTTTGCTTGTGTTTTCTTTAAGTTTGCTGTTGATAATCTTCACACTTAGTCAGATCCTTGGCTTTTTGCTCAATATCTGCAAAAGTAGACCACATCACTTGAATATATCCATCCACAGAGTGCACAAGCTCTATTACAAAAGCAAAATAGCGCTATCAACAAAGACTAGTGAACAATAACAATCCCATGCACTCAACAACCAACTAGGAACAGTGTTCTGAAAATTACCTGTTTAGTTGCTTATTGAAACTCATTTCATTTGGGAAATACAGGTTGAAACTCACAGTCTAATCCGATCTTGTATGTTCCTGAGCTGGTTCAGACTACCTCAAATCAGGAAAAAAATGAGGAATCGTGAACTGGGTCACACAGGACTGTTGAGTTGCACATCCCTTGTCGCAGGCTCTCCGCGGCGGCTCACCCTCCAGCGGTGTAACTGCGCATGCTGCAGCGGCTTGGGAGCGTGGGTGATAGCACAAAGGTTGCCATGACACAGCAAGGAGCAAACACACGCCTGCACACACATACCATGTAGCATGCCGCTCCCCCGACATGAAAACGACAGTGTTGCCAGATCATCGTGAGAATACGGTGAGACACCGATTTCACCAGACTTCAGCTTGCAAGCATTTAGTGCGGGGCCCTCGAAAATGAGGGGCCCTTGGAATATGCTACTTTTGCTACTATGTTAATCCGGCACTGCTGAGACCTTTCTTCAGGACAGAAGATCGATAAAGCTAAACTCTGCTTTTTATGTCAGGCTGGCCAAGTTAGTATACTAAATTAACTATGGAGATCTGGGCACAGGTTTGATTGCACAGTCACCAAGAGGAGACTACCAAAAGAAGAATGCATATGGTGATATTGAAGCTGCAGAAGATTTCAATATTTTAATAGTATAAGCAGGAGGTTGGAGTGATGGTAAGCAGCAAGCAACATGCAGGATGAACTCAACAGGTCCAGCAATATCTAAAGAAGGAAATGAATTGTCAACATTTCAGTTCGAAACCCTGCATCAGGACCGAGTAGAGAGACAATGGAGCCGATATCAAGAGGAGGAGAGATTTAGTGACACAGAGTATGAGGTGATTGGTGGAATACTGAAAGGTGAAAGATGATGGACAGGTTACACTGATGGGGGAGGAGAACGGATGGAGCAAACAGCAGTGGCGTCAGTGGTAGATGAGGGCAGAGTGAGAGAGAAAGAGAGAAATGAAAGGCAGATGAAGCAAGTTTGGGGAAGACAGTGTGGAGACAGCTGGAAGATGGGATAAACAGGAAAATACAGGGTTACCAATGCATGACTCTGATAAGCAGAAGGTGATGAAAAGGAATGGGAATTAGAATTGGAGGCAAGAGCCCACCGGAGGAATGGCATAAGCAGTGTTCATGTCATCAGATTGTGAACTACCTGGGCAGAATTATGAGCTGTTGTTCCCCCAGTTTGAGTTGGGCCTCACCGCAGCAGTGGAGAAGGCCTAGGATCAGATTAGTATGGGAGTAGGAAGGGGACCTGCAGTGGCATACAAATGGGAACTCAGGATAGCCACTGTGACTGAGTATAGGTGCTCTGGAAAATGGTCACCCTGTCAGCACGTGTTCTTGCTGAAGTAGAGAATGTCACATCATGATTGCCAAGTGCAATAGGTGAGGTTGGAAGTGGTGTCTCACCTGGAAGGGCTGCTTAGTTCCCCGGATGGTGGTGGGAGAGGAGAAGTAAGGATAAGCATAAGGATAAGCAACTGCAGGAGAAAGTACCAGGGTTCGGGAAGAGATGAATGGACTCGGGAGTCACGGAAGGAGAAGGCTCTGCAGAATGTGGAGAGGAGTAGGAAGGAGGAGATGTGGATAGTGGCTTCAGCTGGCGAAAATAACAAAGGATGATATGCTGGACACCGAGGCTCATAGTTTGAAAGGACTAAATGTCAGGTAGTGTAACAATAGAACGCAAGGTCTGAAAGTCTACTGGGACTCTTGCTTGGACTTCTTTTTAACCACTTACCTGAATCTAGTGAGTCAAGTGATTTCTCATGCAATGGAATTTAAATCCTGTGAGAAGAATGTTTTTGTTCTGCTAAAGGCTGGTCCAAGAAAACAAACACCAGCTCATAAGTTGCCCCATACGTTGCCATTAATAATATAAGTTTCCTTTGTCCAATGTGCACGTCTGAAATATTAATTTCTGGGTGTGCACCCTGAATTGGTTTGCAGTCAAATGGCTTTGGTCAACCACATTTCCAATTTATTGTCACATTTATTGTCAACATCTTCTGGATAGACCGCAGAACTATTTATTCCACTACTTTTACGTCTTTTACGTCTGCTTATCATCTTGAATATGTTTCTGCGACTGTCTGAAGGTCGTTTGGGTGATCCAGCGCTTTGCTGTCTCTGAGAGGATTCCGGAAGGCGATGAGCATGAGCCTTGTGGTGAGGAGGCTGTGGGGGATGCCAGTCGAATAAAGCTTCCATTGTTCTCTGATTAAAGCGACGAGGGAGATTGAGCCACTGAGACGAACGTGGAACCTGAGTGACAACTGCCTGCCTTTTGATCGCTGGTGGGATCGCTCTGCTGCTGGTGAGGGGAGACTGCCTTTTGATTGCTGGTGGGATCGCTCTGCTGCTGGTGAGGGGAGACTGCCTTTTGATTGCTGGTGGGATCGCTCTGCTGCTGGTGAGGGGAGACTGCCTTTTGATTGCTGGTGGGATCGCTCTGCTGCTGGTGAGGGGAGACTGCCTTTTGATTGCTGGTGGGATCGCTCTGCTGCTGGTGAGGGGAGACTGCCTTTTAATTGCTGGTGGGATCGCTCTGCTGCTGGTGAGGGGAGACTGCCTTTTGATTGCTGGTGGGATCGCTCTGCTGCTGGTGAGGGGAGACTGCCTTTTGATTGCTGGTGGGATCGCTCTGCTGCTGGTGAGGGGAGACTATGGGGTCTGCTGTTGTGCCGGGAGAATGTTATAGAGGTTTTCTGCGTTGTGAACATGAATATAGATATGATTTTGGACTATTGACTTTGAACTTTTTTTGTCAGTCTCATAGTTTTTTTATGTAGTGTGTTTTTCACCCATTCTTTCTCATTTTCTGTGCGGGGGAGGGAGATTTGGAGGCTGATGTTGTGGTGTCTTGTGCGAGGAGGGGGAATTTGGAGTTTGATGATCATGTTGCCGTTCACTTTTTTTCTTGGTTTTGCGGCTATCTGGAGAAGAAGAATTTCAGAGCTTTGATAATAAGTGAACCTTTGAATAACTTAGTCATTTTCATCAGCCATCTGTGATTCACATGTATACCCCTTGATGCTCACATGCAGTGACTTACATTAAATTGCTTGCTTCTGCTTGATTCATTTTACACCAATAGAGATTTTAGCATCTGAACTTCTCATAAATTTTACAGAGATATGAAGTTTAACACTCAAGGTTAAATAGGTTACAAAATAACCTGCAAAATAGGTTACAGTTTTATTCTTGTAAGATTGGATTCTGGTTTTAACAGGTGGGCGCAAAGTGGTCTGGTTCTTGTGGACCAAATGTTTGATGGTGAGGTGCTTAAATCTTTCTCCCAACTCCAAACTGAATTTGACCTTGTATCAAATGACTTTTATAGATTCCTCCAAATTAGACATTACCTTACATTGCACAAAGAATGGAACAATCTTAAAATACAGCCAAATAACTTGGAAAAATTTTAGATAGAGATCATCATGGGTAGGACGCAACTCCAGAAATTGTATCTTGTACATATAAAAAAATACACCCAGATACAATGGATAACACAGTAGATATTAAACGTAAGTGGGAATTGGAAGCAAATACCATAATAGAAGAGGAAGAGTGGGAGAGGTCTTGGGAGTCATGGCATAAATGCTTGAATACTCCCAATTGGAGGGAATTTGCTTGGAAAATAAGGATGAAGTACTTTAAAACCCTGTTAGTAATATCATTATATGCAGGAAAAAAAAACAGCAGACTTTGGTGGAGAGGTTGTGGCCTAGTGGGAGATTTTGCATATATATTCTGGGACTGTCCCAAATTTAGGGAATTTTAGTGCAAGGTCACTGAGGAAATAAGAAGGATTTTAGACATAAGTATACTCTTTGAACCTTGTCATTTAATTTTAGGCAACCTCCCGCAATCTGCATCAGAGAAGAATAAACTATATATGCTAAGAGACAATAGACAATAGGTGCAGGAGTAGGCCATTCGGCCCTTCAAGCCAGCACTACTATTCACTGTGATCGTGGCTGATCATCCACAATCAGTACCTCGTTCCTGCCTTCTCCTCATATCCCTTGACTCTGCTATCTTTAAGAGCTCTATCTAACTCTTTCTTGAAAGCATCTAGAGAATTGGCCTCCACCGCCTTCTGAGGCAGAGCATTCCATAGATCCACAACTCTCTGGGTGAAAAAGTTTTTCTTCAACTCTGTTTTAAATGGCCTACCTCTTATTCTTAAACTGTGGCCTCTGGTTCTGGATTCCCCCAACATCGGGAACATGTTTCCTGCCTCTAGCGTGTCCAATCCCTTAATAATCTTATATGTTTCAATCAGATTCCCTCTCATCCTTCTAAATTCCATTGTATACAAGCCCAGTCGCTCCAATCTTTCAACATATGACAGTCCCGCCATCCCGGGAATTAACCGCGTGAATCTATGCTGCACTCCCTCAATAGCAAGAACGTCCTTCAAATTTGGAGGCCAAAACTGAACACAATACTCCAGGTATGGTCTCATCAGGGCCCTGTACAACTACAGAAGGACTTCTTTGCTCCTATACTCAACTCCCCTTGCTATGAAGGCTAACATGCTATTAGCCTTCTTCACTGCCTACTGTACCTGCATGTTTACTTTCAGTGACTGATGAACAAGGACACCTAGATCTCATTGTACTTTCCCTTTTCCTAACTAAAGGGTATTGATTCTGATTGCTCATAAAATGATAACTGTTAACTGGCTTAAATCTCACCCACCCACTTTGGAACAATGGATACAGAGACTGAACGAAGTTTACTGTGTGGAAAGTATCACTACAAGTTTACAACTGGAAATGGACTCTTACTTGGAAAGATGGAACTCTGTGATAGTGTACCTGACACAGTGAAAGGCCCACGTAGGAGCCCGGCAAAATGTGGGACTTGAGTTGATTGACTGGGGACTGTGATTTTATTTAAAATTGATGTAAATCTACATTGAGAGGTGATGTAAAGTACGTAGATCATGTGTATGTTTGAGTATGTGTGTAATTGTACGTATGTGCTCTTTGTTTCTTCTTTCTCTTGCTCCTACTCTCTTCTACCCCGGTTATTGTTAATATAGGTACAGTGAATTGTGGACCGATAGCTGATGCTTGTCTGTAGCTATGTGTTTGTTTAACAAAGTAAAAAAAAAGTTTTAAAAAAATTACAAAAATTGAAGTCTGTTAGTGCTGAATGCCCTGTTCCTGTTCTCTAGCTTTCAGTAGTCATATTGATCTTTTTGGGAAGCTGGAACTGTCTTCATCTTTTACGTAGATTCCAAGTGTAGAGATTGCAACAGTTATCTTTAACAGCCTTCTACATTTCTACAACCCCTTCTACATTTCCCTTTACATTCTTATCATCAAGTCAAGTCAAGTTTTTTGGCATTTAAAGATATACATGTATATAACGTATATAACCATGGAATGTATATAGAAACGAGTCAATGTTTCTCTGAACCAAGGTGTAAAACACAGTAGTACATATAGCACACAAAAACGTATGAAGGTAAGGATAAAATCTACAGGTGAATCTGGCATAAAGAGCAAACTGAAGTGCATAAATAAATATTGTATGGTACAGAACAGATTAACCACTGACTCATCATAGGGGACGTGGCAAGGAGTTGAGAAGCCCAATGGCCTGTGGGAAGAAACTGTTTCCCATCCTGACCGTTCTTTAGTTTAGTATGCTTGGCAATTTTCCTTTTCTATCCCTGCAGGATTGAATTCCAGTGCTTGATATGCACCTGTTATGTATGCAATACTTTAGCTTTTGGTGGCTTGCGAAGTTGCTTTCTGCTCCAGCCCAAGTAGACTCATAAATCAAGCAGTACAGTTGCCTCTTTATCTTTATTTCCAAAATATTTCACTTCAAAATTTTTACATTGAAATTGTTTTGCCAGTTGCTTTCCTTTTCTATAAAATTTTACATGTCTTTCTATTATGATTCATACTTGGTGTCACACAATTACATCATGAATTTGATGCAATAAATGTTTAGTACTTGGTTCTGATGGAACACTGGCTCCTTCCCAATTTGTCTTTTTGAATAGCTAGTGCTATCTCAGCTTTCCATTTTCAAATATTTTAGACTGATTTTTATTCTCCACAGCCTCATTTCCTATTCTTATTTTTCACTATGGACAATATTCCATTCTGTCAGTTCCTCCATCTCTATAACCTTCTCTTGACAATACCATCATCTGTGCTTGCACATGTCTTCTTTTTTCCTCTTTCTTCCTCATCCTTCTTCTCCATTGTTCACAGTGCTCTCACTTTTGTCAGATCCATTTTTCACACTTTTCTTCTCACCCCTTTTAAACCCATCTCCTGGAAATGGGCTAAGGAGCTCCTCATGCTCTCCTGGAGTCAAACAACGATCCAGCATAAAACAGACCATTTGGCCCAACGGACCTATGCCAGCAAGAGGCCTGTCACAGCCAGGGGTGACTTTATTTTAAAGAAAAAGAAGAGATTATTTTTTATTTAGTATGTGGACTTATTTTCTCAGTGTCACCTCACGGATATGCAGAGTTCCTTGGGTTGTTTCCCTTTTATGTCTGGTTGTTTGTCTTTGGACCAGCTCTGGTCTTTCACTTTGTTTTGCAAGCATCTCATTTGGTATCATGGGGATTTTGAAGCATCATTCAATTTATTCATTCATCATAACCTTCATTCAATTTGGGATAATCTAATAAGCATGGTATTTTCAATGTTCTGCGTTCCTCCCTGCTCCAGGATGTATTTCAGGGTGGGCATGCTAATTGCTCTTTGTTCAGGCATTGTGGTTCCTCGTTTGGTGAAACTCTGATCAAGTTCTTCTATGTATTGTGAGTGATTTCAGGTTGTAGGGTAGTGTTACTGGGAGAAATGTACATAATTCTCCACCACCAATGTTGAGTTGGGGTTTCACTTTAAGAGGCTGGTCTGAACTGTTGGTGTTAGTACATAAAAAGTTTAAGCGTGCTTTTGTTGTGTAGGTTTTGGAGTTCAAATAAATGTGTTATGAGTTTCATTAGACAGAAAATGCCTCGCTTCATTTTATTTGCGGAAAGCTACATTGGTGACCCTGATGCTCTAGGATGATTTTGGAGTTATTACACATGTTGACCAACGCAGCTGGTCAACTACAAGAGGTTTTAGGCTCAGTGAATTTCTACCGTAAGACCACAAGACCATAAGAAATAGGAACAGAATTAGGCCATTTGGACCAACACATCTGCTTCGTCATTTCATCATGGCTGATCCAATTTTCCTCTCAGCCCCAGTCTCCTGCCTTCTCTCCCTATCCCTTCATGCCCTGACCAATCAAGAAGTTATCAACCTCTACCTTAAATATATATAAAGACTTGGCCTCCACTGCTGCCTGTGGCAAAGAATTCGCCAGATTCACCACTCATTGGCTAAAGAAAGTCCTCCTCACCTCTGTTCCAAAAGGACCTTCCTCCATTCTGTCCCTTTGTACCTCATTTTTTGTGTTTTCTCTCCTTTTTAGAAAATAGTCAACACTTTCATTTCTTCTACCAAAGTGCATGACCATACACTTCTCTACACTGCATTCCATCTGCCATTTCTTTGCTCATTCCCCTAATCTGTCCAAGTTCTGTTGTAGCCTCTCTATTTCCTTAAAACTACCTGCCCCTCCACCTGTCTTCATATTATCTGCAAACTTTGCAACAAAACCATCAATTCCATCATCCAAATCATGGGCATATACCACACCCCAGTCTTCACTGAGGGATTAGAAGTGAAAAGGGGGAGTAATTTCAAGTTCTCAGGTGTCAACATCTCTGATGATTTGGCCTGGGCCCAACGTATTGAGACAATTACAAAGAAGGTCTGACAGTGGCTATATTTCATTGGGTGTTTGAGGAGAATTGGTAAAAATGCTCCGTGGAGAACATTCTAACTGGGTGTATCATCGTCCGGTATGGAGGGGCCGCTGAACAGTATCAGAAAAAGCTGCAGAGGATTGTAAACTTAGACAGATCCATCATGGGCACTAACCTCCCCAGCATCCAGGACACCTTCAACAGGTGATGCCTCAAAAAGGTGGTATCCATCATTAAGGACCACCATCATCTAGGACACATTCTCTTCTCATTACTACCCTCAAGGAGGAAGTATAGGAATCCAAAGATACACACTCAATGTTTCAGGAACAGCTTCTTCCCCTCGGCCATCAGATTCTGAATGGACAATGACCCTATGAACACTACCTCAGTATTTTTCCCTCTCTTTTTGCACTACTTATTTCATTTAATTTTCTTTTTTATATATACAGTACTTCTTATTGTAACTTATAGTTTTAACTGTTATGTATTGTACTGTACTGGTGCTGCAAAACAAGAATTTTCACAACATTTGCCAGGATATTAAATCTGATTCCGATTCATTTTCATTATTTAGTTTTCTCCCCCAGTGGTATTTTCAATGACTTATTCATCTTGTATTCCCATATTTTCTGGACCCACCTTTTGTTGTTCATTAACGGCATCATTATATTTTGTCTCTAGTCTCTGTTATTCCATTTATTATTTAAATTCCTGCCCACTGCCCCATTATAGATATTGGTTTCTGTTTGTAAACCTTAAACATTGTTCATTGCTTTGTAGGGTGCTACAGCAGAGAAACAGACCCTTTGGGACATTTAGTCCATGCTGAACTGATCTTCTGCCTAGTCCCATCTGCCTGCATCCAGAACATATTCCATCAAAACACCACCATCCACGTACCGATCCAAACTTCTCTTAAATGTTACAATTGAACCCGCCTCTACCACTTTCTAGTGGCAGCTCGTTCCACACTCGCAACACACACTGAGCGAAGAAGCTCCCCCTCAGCTTCCACTTAAATATCCCACCTTTTACCTTGAGCCTATGATTTTTAGTTCTAGTCTCACCCACCCTCAGTGGAAAAATCCTGCATGCATTCACTGTATCTATACCCCTCATAATTTTGTATACCACATTCTCCTGCACTCCAAGGAATAACCCTGCCCTAAAACCCTGGCTCTTAAGTACCTGCAAAATCATCATGAATTTTCTCTGCTCCCTTCTAAGCTTATTGATATTTTTCCTGTAGGTACTTAGGTTACCCAAACTATACATTTCGGCCTCACCAAAGTCTTATACAACCTCGACATAACATCCTAACTTCAATACTCAATGAACTGATTTATGAAGGCCAATATACCAAAAGCTCTTTTTATAATCCTATCTACCACTTTTGAGGAACTATGGATCTGTATTCCCAGGATCAAATGTTCTACCATACATCTCAGAGCCCTCCCATTCACTTTGTAAGTCTTAACTTAGTTCATCTTCCCAAAGTGCAACACCTTGCACTTTTCTGCATTAAATTCCATCTTCTGTTTTCCCAGTTGGTCAAGATCATGTTGCAAGTGTCGATAGCTTTCCTTACTGTCCTCTACACCTTAAACACGGGATTCTGTAGATGCTGGAAATCCAGAATAACACATAGAAAATGCTGGAGTATCTCAGAAGGTGAGGCAGCATCTATGGAAAGGAATAAACAGTTGACACTCTAAGCCAAGATCTGATAAAGGGTCTTTGTCCAAAGCATTGACTGTTTGTTCCTTTCCATAGATGCCGCCTGAGCTGCTGAGTTCCTCCAATATTTCCTATGTGTTACACCCTCAATCTTGGTGTTATCTGCAAATTTATCATCTAACTCATTAATATAGGTGATAAACAACAACAGACCCAGCAATGATTTTTGTGGCACACACTAGTCACAAGCCTCCAATCAGAGAGACAATCATGTACTAACATTCAGTAGCTTCTACTGCTAAACCAATATTGAATCCAACTGGCAATTTCATCCTGTGCCAAGTGACATAATCTTCAGGATGAGTTTACGATGTGGAATTTTGTCAAAGGCTTCACTAAAGTCCATGTAGACAATGTCCATCACTTTTCCTTTGTTAGCTTTCTCGGTATGCTGCTTGAGAAAACTATATAAGATTGGGTAGATATCCTCTATCTTTAACTTTTTCCGGTTCTGATGAAAGGTCATCAAGCTGAAAATTTTTATGTTTTTCACTGCTCCTTGACATGCTGAGAGTAGTACTGTTGAATCTGTATTATTCCAGACCTCCATAAAAGTTGGTGATATAGCCCTTAATAATGTAGACTTCTTTTCCTACCTTGACATTCTCCCCTCAAAAGCAGACATTGACTCAACGATCACCCACAGCCTGAGCAGTGTGAGTTGTGCCCATACAAGATTAAGGAAAAGAATCTTTGAAGATCGTGACCTACAGATCTAAACAAAACTTTGGTCTATAGAGCAATCATCCTTCCTGCATTACTGCATGAAACTGAATCATGAGCCATCTACAGTAGACATCTGAAATCCCTGGAACTATACCATCAAAGATCCTTATGAAAGATTTTGAGGATCAGCTGTAAGGACAGGTGCACTAACACTAGTGTACTAATCTGTCCTGTCATCTGGTTTAGACTCTGTGTATTCTGATATTAATCTTGATTTCATGCTGAGGTGTCTTATTGAAGACCTTCTGAAAATTGAAATATATTACCTTTTTTTGTTACTTTTTGTAAGAATTAAATTACTTTGCATTAGGATGACCTTTTTAAAAATTTGTGCTGACAATTCTTCATGATATCTTCAATTTGCAGATGTTTTCAAATGCATTTTTGATTTGTACCTAAAATACAGGTTTCATTGTCTTTTTACCAAGGATACTAAACCTGTATAGTTTCATTCTCCTTTTAAAACATAGCAAACAGATTATCTATTGACTAGTTACCTGATATGGTTTTTTGTTCTCGTTTAATTTACTGCACCTTTGCTGTAGCTTTCCTAACTTCCTTTAACCACAGCTGAAGTTACTGTATTTGTTACTACATTGCCGCATTTCCAAAGAGCTTTTGGTGCCTGCAGAATTCCTGATGTTTCCTACTAGGAACTCATAATAGCAAACTTGTTATAGATAATTCAAGTTAAAAACCTTTCCAAAGGATAGATTTTGATTCTATTTAAATTTCTTTAGATGTTTCTTTTGGACAACTTACCATTTGTTTTGTTCTCTCCACATTTCAGTGGACCCAGTTGCACTCACTGACAACTGGTTACCTTAGTAGGTGCTCTAAGGCTTCTATACCACCAATAGGCAGATTTCAATTTGCTGCATTTGACAAGGGAGATCAGGAAAGAAGAATAAAATAAAGGGAAGTAGGAAAATTAAAATAAAGGTAGAAAATATAAGAACTGTACCTCAGGACCTGAAGAATGCCTGCAGAATAAGAATCAACTCTCTTTCCTTGGTTTGCTTAAACAACTTGCTAAATTTTAAAGATAAGCTTGTTATCAAATTAATTTTGTTGTGCTTGCTACCCTAAATCTGGTCATAACTTGAGGTAAAGGATGAACTAGTTCTCTGTAGGCAAGGACAAAAAAGGGGAAGTGGCATAGCCCTGGGGTTTTATTATAACGCTGGAAGTCTGGAGATTTTGATCAGCTTGATTAGCATCGACAAATTGGGCCTAACAGCCTGTTGCATGTGTCTATCTCTATGAGCCTTTGACAATCCAAGGTTCATATTCATTGAGCTTCAGTTAATAATGTAAATCTGGAATATTAAAATTGCTTCAGTATTGGTCACTACAAAATATGCACACTGTTGATTATTGGTATTCATGAAAGAAAATCTGGTTTCTTTACCTGATCTGTTCTATATATTATTCTAGACTCACTGCAACTTGACTTTTAATGACCCACTGAACAGTCTTAAACCTTACAGCCATAGCATTGAAGCTCACATCACATAATTGAATACAATGAGATTTGTGCACTATTCTCTGTACACTCATAATTGTGCGGCCAGATTCTGCAGTAACTCTATCAGTAAGTTTGCAGATGATACCAACATATTGAGCCACATCTGAAATAATAAGTAGTCGGAAGACAGGAAGAACTCACAGAGCTTAATAACTTGGTGTCATGACAATAACTTCCCCTCGATGCCAGCAAAGCAAAAGAACTGGTCATTGACATCAGAAAGGGTATGGAGCTCACGGTCCTCCTGTTTGTATCAATGTTGTTGAGGCTGAGAGAGTTGAGAGCTCTAAGTTCCTAGGACTGAATATCACCAATAGCCTGTTGGAGTCCAACCACATAGAACGTCATGACCAAGAAAGTTCACCAATGCCTTTACTGCTTCAGGAGGCTCAAGAGATTTTCCATCTTCCTGTTGGCCTTTACCAATTTTTATCAATGGGCAATTGGAAGCATTCTGTGCAGAAGCATAATGGCTTGTCATGGAGTCAATCATTAAGGATGATGTCTCAGGATACTTGGAGGCACATGACAAAATAGACCGTAGTAAGCATGGTTTTCTCAAGGGAAAACCTTGCCTGACAAATCTGTTGGAATTCTTTGTAGAAATAACAGGCAGGATAGACAAAGGTGAATCAGTTGATGTTGTGTACTTGGAGTTTTAGAACATCTTTGATAAGATGCCACACATAAGACTGCTTGACAAGTGAAGAGCCCACGGCATTACAGGAAAAATATTAGCTGTTAAAGCAGTGTCTGATTGGCAGGAATGCAGTGTTGGGAAGTGTATGGTCATAGGCTTTGATAGAAGGAAAAAAAGGGTAGAATATTTTCTGAAATCTGAGGTGCAAAGGGCCTTGGGAGCCCCTGTGCAGGGTTCCCTAAAGATTAATTTGCAGGTTGTGTCTGTGGTGTGGAAGGCAATTGTGATATTTGCATTCATTTCCAGAGGACTAGAATATAAAAGCAAGGATGTAATGTTTAGGCTTTTCAAAGCACTGGTGAGGCCTCACTTGGAGTACTGTGAGCAGTTTTGGGCTCCTTATCTAAGAAAGGATGTGCTAATGCTAGAGAGGGTTCCAAGGAATTTCACGAAAATGATTCCATGATTGAAAGACTTGTCATATGAAGAGTGTTTGATGGCTCTATGTCTGTACTCACTGGAATTCAGAAGAATGAGGGATGATCTCATTGAAACCTGTTGAATGTTGAAAGGCCTCAATAGTGGATGTGGAGAGGATGCTTCCTCTGTGGGGGGAGTCTAAGACTACAGGACAGAGCCACAGAATAGAGTGCCATCTTTTTAAAATGGAGATAAGGAGGAATTTCTTTAGCCAGAGAGTGGTGTATCTGTGGAATTTGTTGTCACAGGTGGCTGTGGAGGCCAAGTCATTGAATGTATTAAAGACAAAGGCTGATAGATCCTTGATTAGTCAAGGCATGAAGGGTTACCGGGAAAAGGCAGGAGATTGGGCTTGAGAGGGACAGCTGATCAGTCATGATGAAATGGTGGAGCAGACTTGATGGGCCAAATGGCCTAATTCTGCCTCTATATCTTATGGTTTTATAAAATGGATTTTTGACCTCACAATCTACTCAATAAGATCCTGCATCTTACTTATCTGCACTGCACTTTTTCTGTAGTTGTTACACTTTATTGTTCATTGTTATTGTTTTCTACATCAATGCAGTGTGTAATGATTTGATTCTGTATGAACAGCATCCAAGGTAAACTTTTCACTGTATCTTGATACAATTCCTATTACAATTCCAATTACCTTGGAGACAGAATGAGGATTGTATCAAAGAGAACACACAAATTATGTGTAAAACCGCATGAATATGAGGAACTGTTTATTGCCTGAAACATATTTTGAATTCACTGGGGGGATGCGTGTGGGAGTTAACATATTTCTTCAGCATAAGTTTAGTAACTTGTAGAATGTAGTCAAAATTTGGTTTACTTCAGATTAAATTTAGAGGATATGATTTGTAGGGAGAAGTTTGGAGAGTATGAACGATAAAAATAAGTTAGGTTATTTTCTCTGGAACGTTGGAAGCTGAGGGGAGATCTGATAGAAGTTTGTAAGATGATGACAGGCACAAACAGGGTAGACAGAAATATCAAGTGCAAGTACTAAAGGTCTTGCATTTAAAGTGAGAGGGGGTATGTGGGGCAGCTTTTTTTACACAAAGTGGTAAGTGTCTTGGCTGCTAGGGGTGGGGTGGGGGTAAATGAATGGTGGAAGCAGATGCAGTAATGGTGTTAGATAAACAGAGAATGGAAGGATTGACTCATCTACAGGCAGAAGACATTTAATTCCCCATCGTATTTGGTGCAGACATTATGGGCTGCAGTGTTCTATGTTACAAAGAGTAACTGAATTTGACAAAAAGCTGCCTGACTCTTCATTACTATCAAGTAAGAAATTTGGATTTCCACTGTAAGTCGGATTATCCAGTTAATGTCATAGGAGATTCAGTAGAGAATCACCGGCAAAGTTCCCATGTTTGCCTTTGGAGGACTTGAAGTAACAACTTCTATTTACCATAAACATGATAAATTGCATTTTGTTGCAAGATTTATCAGAGATATGAGCAGGTTTCTCAGAAGTTGTCAGAAGAAAGACAGATGATATGAACGATCTGGAGGCATTTCTTTTCTCTTTGGTGTCTTACTGACACCAAATGCAATTTACACATTTATTTGTCCATTTTATAATCTAAAGACAAAACACTTCAACAGTCCAACTGTAGCTGTTTGGATTAATTTAGTTAAGGTCATTTGGCAAAACCTGATTTTGGTCTAATCTACTGCATCAGACCAGCAAAATTTTATTTCTTTCTTTGTTTTAGATTCTCTGTTTTAAATTTATTAAATGTTTGATATTTTGAAGAAAAATACATTGTTTGATTTACCTCAACTGACAATACTCATGCAGAACAACTGCACAGAAGTAAGTTGCTATTATTAATCATTTGGATGAAGAAGTTGTATTGAGTCATTCTACAGCTCTGCATGCAAATGAATATTTTCTTGTAAACCAGTTTGCATGACCTTGATATCATCAAAGAATAAAAGACAACAGTGCATTGCTTCAAGGGATGATTGCATACATTTGGCTGGTTAGAATTGAAATGTAATATTTTCTGTGTCAATTAGAATTAAACTGTATACATTGGTAGTGAATGCATTTTCTTTCAAATGGAATCAAAATTCCATTTTCCATAATTTTGTGGAATATGTGGAACACTCTGCCCCAGAAGACAGTGGAGGCCAAGTCTCTGGATGCATTCAAGAGAGAGTTAGATAAAGCTCTTATAGATAGCGGGGTCAGGGGATATGGGGAGAAGGCAGGAATGGGGTACTGATTGCGTATGATCAACCATGATCACAGTGAATGGCGGTGCTGGCTAGAAGGGCTGAATGGCCTACTCCTGCACCTACTGTCTATTGTCTATTGTACTTAAATAGAAGATCAGTTTACTTTTTCATGCATAAATTGGAATCCACAAAGAAAATAGATGCTCTGCTCTGCAACCTTTGAACATTGAATAAGATGGCGCCAATGAACCCCAACGACGTTCTGCAGGCTACATGCAATACTTCTAAACATAGTTCTTCTGAATTGCCCTCACTTCAATCTGCACCATGTCATTTCCCTTTAAGCAAAGTACTTTCAAGTACTATGAACTATAATGAACTACAGATTTCATGATCTTCTGAAGGACTCAGCGGACTTAACTCAAGCAAGTACGACACCTTTAAGTGGATGAAGGTTTATTGCCATGGCTGGAAGCAAGGCAGGAGATGGGGGGACTCCAAGCCAGACTGAAATACAGAGGAATGAGACTCCCTCTTTCAGCATCTTGTTAGGAAATGTGCAGTTGCTGGAGAACAAGGTTGAGGACCTGAGGGCAAGGTTGTTGTGTCAGAGGGAAATGAGAGGTTGTTTTGTTTGAGGCATGTTTGCCCACTCCCAGCATGCCAGATACAGGAATATGACCCGAAAGATTCTTGATTCACAGGATGGAACAGACAGGTGTTTTGGAAAAGGCAAAAGGCGAAGGTATGTGTTTCCTGATAAACTCTCGGTAGTACTCCAATGAGCCGGATTTGTTGAATTTGTGTTCCCCTGATGTTGAACACTTAACTATCAAATGCTGTCCATTCTATTTACTGAGGGAGTCCTCATCCATGATCCTTACTAGAGTTTACATTCCACCAGTGGCTGACTATAATCAAACGCTTCAGATACTGCATAATGCTGTTTCCAAATGAGAAACAGCCCATCCTGACACACTTCAAATCATAATCGGAAACTTCAACTAGAAAACCCTGTCCAATTACCATCAGCATATAACCTCTAACACATAAGGTCCCAATGTATTAGACCGCTGTCATAATACAATAAGGAATACCTACTGTTACATGCCCAGACCACATTGTGGGAAATCTGATCATTTGGCTGTCCATCTCCTATCTGCAGATGAGCAAAGGTGAAAAAGCAAGGCTCCAGAGATTAGGACAACAAAGAAGTGGTCATGGGAGGCAGAGGAGTGGCTATGGGATTGCTTTCAGTCGTTGGACTAGGCTGCATTCAAGGACTCATTTATGGATCTGAATGAACGTACCAAGGTTGTCATGGACTATACAAACAGTTGTAGAGGAGTGAGTCTCCACAAAATCACTCAAAGTCTTCCTCAACCAGAACCCCTGAATGAACGATAAGTTCCATAATCTGCTAAATGCCAGATCAGAGGTATTCCAGTCTGGTGACCAAGGAAGTTCCAAGTTTAAGTTCAATCTCCGGAAAGTCATCTTATGGGTGAAGCGGCAATTCTGGGCTAAATTTGAATCGACAAATGACGCTTGGTGGTTGTGTCAGGACCTCTTATATACATAGTAAAAATCAAACACCATAGGCAACAACAGGGCTTCACTTTCAGATGAGCTCAATACCTATAACTGGCTTATAATTTCTTTTCTTCTGCCTCCCCCTTCTTGAAGAGTGGAATGATATTTGCAATTTCCACTGGAATAACTCTAGAATCGAGTGATCCTTGAAGGACTAATGCCTTCAGCTACCTCTATCAGAACCCTGGGGTATATTCCATCTGGTACAGCTGATTTATCTACATTCTGACTTTTCAGCTTTCTAAACACCTTTTCCTTAGTAATGGTAAAGACACTCACTTCCGTCTCCTGACACTTTCACATTTCTGTGAAGACTGTTGCAAAATACTCATTATGTTTGTCTGACATTTCTTTGTCCCCCATTACTACCTCTCCAGCGTCACTCCCTGATATCCAAGATTCAGTTTCTTAACTCTACCCACAAGGATTCTACATCTTCTGATTAAATGTCTTCTGAAGAGATAACAGCGAAGAATTTAAAGGTGCGGATCCTATCCTACTTTGACCCTTTGATGAGGACTGGTTCATTGTCTAACTACAATCATGCAAGTGCATAGGTTACGTCCTGTTACTTCTTATTATGCAATATTTATTTAGTAGGCCATCATCACCATAGCGATATGCCGTGTCATATGACATGGATGCTGATGGGCTCCATGACCATAATTGTACTTGGCAGTTTTTTCTACAGAGGTGGTTTGCCATTACCTTCGTCTTGGCAGTGTCTTTATGAGACGGGTGACCCTGGCCATTATCGATACTCTTCAGAGATTACCTGGTGTCAGTGGTTGCATAACCAGGACTGGTGATATAGACCAGCTGCTCATACGACATTCCACCACCTGCTCCCATGGCTTCACGTGACCCTGATTGGGAGTGGGGTGGAAAGAAGATACTACACCTTGCTCAAGAATGACTTACAGGCTAGCAGAGGGAAGGAACGCCTTACACCTCCTTTGGTAGAGATGTATCTCCACCCTGCCACACGAACATAATAGGTATGAGGCCTGAATAATAAACTTGAGTTGTAGATGTGTGATTTTCTGTTTTTGATATGGCTGCTAGGATTGATATACAGTCCTTGATATACAGTACTCATTAGCCTTGAAGCCTCGCATGAGATCATTGAACAATTTGTGATGCAACATCCTTGATCATGTGAGTTGACTTCAAGCATTGACCCCTATTTCACTCTTCCATTCAATGCAAGATCTCTTACCTACTTTTCACCAACTCCATCAAGAATTCAGGTGTGGTATCCAAAAGATTTGGAGTTCCCCACCATGCATCTCATGTTACTGCTCGCTGCTCCTGGTTCAATTCCACTTGCTGAGTTGACTGCAGCCATACTGGCCCCTATGTGCCTTTCCTTTAAGGGGCATATATTAGACTTGAACTCAACTAGTGAGGGCAAGCTACAATATTGAATGCAGGCAATAGGAGTGTGTTAGTGTGGGATAGATGCAGAAATCATTAAACTGAGCAAACATCAAATTGGCCCAGTGCCTGAGAAGCAATCAAAGGCCATGGGTTAATCATATATGCAATTTTATATTCAATTTTGTGGCATTTTAAGGCAGCTCTTATACAATAACTGTCACATTCACTATTAAATCATTGGGCTATATAACAAAACCATAGAACTGTTCATGGACTGTTTGTCCCACTTCCATCTTGGAGGAACTACAGTATGTAGCATCATGCCAGGAGCACCAGACTCTTCCCCATACAGTAAGGCTGATTTACTTCCCCAAACAGTCAGGCTGATCACCACTAACCCACACCTCCCAATCACAACCACCACTACTTTATGTTTTTATGTCAGTCACTTCATGTACAGACATCCCAGTGCCTAGTATCACTTTATAAACATACAATCAATTTATGCATATAAGCTGAATATATGCTTTTATATGTATTGTGATTTTTTATTTTATTGTTTTTTTAAATATAGTATTGTGTTCTTTTTGTGCCACGTTGGATCTGGAGTAGCAATTATTTAGTTCTCCTTTACACTTGTGTACAGGATATTAAATTAAACAATCTTGAATATTAAATATTGAATAAGTGAACGTTTCACGTTGAGACTTTGCATCGGGACTGAGAAGAAGGATGAATGTCTGTCAGTGTATGGCAGTGTGTGTGGTGGGGAGGGGGTGGTAACTGGGGTAGGGGTGGTGGGATAGCAGTTGGTGGATAAAAGTTAGAGTCACATGATGAGGACATGGGGAGGGTATGATTGCAGATGGAAACAGATGGGAGAGATGACAAAACTGAGAAGAAAACTAGGTGGATGGATGAATGAATGCAAGAGATTTGGCAGATGTTGGAAATCTTGAGCAACGCATACAAATTGCTGGAGGAACTCTGTAAGTCATGCAACATCTGTGGAGTTAAACAGTTGGCATTTTAAGACCAGATGTTTCATCACGACTTAAAATGACAATTGTTTATTCCCATCCATCATTGGTGCTGCCTGACTTACTGAACTCTTCCAGCATTTTATACCATAAGACCATAAGATATAGGAGCAGAAGTAGGCCATTCAGTCCATTGAGTCTGCTCCACCATTCAATTATGGGCTGATCCAATTCTTCTCGTCATCTCCACTCTTCTGCCTTCTCCCCATGCCCTTTGATGCCCTGCTTAATCGAGAACCTATCTGCCTTAAATGCACCCAATGATTTGACTCCCACAGCAACTCGTGGCAACAAATTCCATGGATTTACCACCCTCTGACTAAAGCAATTTCTCCCCATCTCTGTTCTAAATGGACGTCCTTCAAACCTGAAGTCATGCCCTCTTGTCCTAGACTCCCCTACCATGGGAAATAACTTTCCCATATCTAATCTATTCAGGCCTTTTAACATTTGGAATTTTGCTATGAGATCCCCTCTTATTCTCCTGAGCTCCAGGGAATACAGCCCAAGAGCTGCCAGACGTTCCTCATACGGTAACCCTTTCATTCCTGGAATCATTCTCGTGAACCTTCTTTTAAACCTCTCCAATGTCAATATATCCTTTCTAAAATAAGGAGCCCAAAACGACACACAATACTCCAAGTGTGGTCTCATGAGTGCCTTATAGAGCCTCAACATCACATCCCTGTTCTTATATTCTATACCTCTAGAAATGAATACCAACATTGTATTTGCCTTCTTCACCACTGACTCAACCTGGAGGTACCCTGCAACCTTTAGGGTATCCTGCACTAGGACTCCCAAGTCCCTTTGTATCTCTGCATTTTGAATTCCCTCCCCATCGAAATAATAGTCTGCCTGGATTTTTCTTCCACCATGCCATACACTTTTCAACATTGTATTTGTCACTACCACGGATTTGGCAGCACAGTAGATACGGCAATAGTGCTTGTGAATTTGCATGTGTCAGCTAATCATTATTTAATTGTGGTAGTATTTAACTCCATTCTTGTCTTCGTAGTGCTTGTTGAGACTTGGACAGAGCATGGCAACGTTTTGTTGCCTGTGCATTTGGCCTTCCCTGAGAAATTGGACTGTTGAGATAATTAACTCTGAAGACTAGAGGCATTCGTTTAATGTTTAGATTTTTTTCAACCGCAGTGTAGGCTTCATTCCCCATTTGAGAGTTTTAGTAAACAGCCCTATTTGGCCTAGCATTTATTGTTTATTTTCCCTTTAACACTGTTCACATTAAAGTTTGTGAACTATTGACCTGCTTGAGTTTTCTCTCCCTCTGCACTTGGGCCATATACGAAACTGGTAACAGTATTTCATTTGCCATTTCTTTGCCCGTTCCCCTAAACTATCTAAGTCTGTCTGTAGGCTCTCTGTTTCTTTAACCCTCCTACTCCTCCACCTATCTTTGTACCATTGGCAAACTTAGCCACAAATCCATTAATCCCATAGACCAAATCATTGACATATATTGTAAAAGTCAGCGATCCCAACACCGATCCTTGTAGAACTCTGCTGGCAACTGGCAGCCAGCCAGAATAGGATCCCTTTATTTCCACTCTCTGTTTTCTGCTGATCAGCCAATGCTCTACCAATGCTAGTAACTTTCCTGTAATTCTATCGGGTCTATTTTGCTAAGCAGCCTCATGTGCGGCATCTTGTCAAAGGCCTTCTGAAAATCCAAGTAAACCACATCCACTGCATCTCCTTTGTCTACCCTGTTTGTAATTTCCTCAAAGAATTGCAGTACGTTAGTCAGGCAGGATTTTCCTTTCAGGAAACCATGCTGTCTTTGGCCTATCTTGTCATGTGCCTTCAGGTATTCCATAATCTCATCCCTAACAATCGATTCCAACAACTTCCTAACCATTGTTGTCAGGCTTACAGGTCTATGGTTTTCTTTCTGCTGCCTCCCACCCTTCTTAAATAGCAGAGTAACATTTGCATTTTGTGTTTGTTGGTTGGATGAGCGAGTCTGGGAGAATACTAGAGGAGTGGATTACCTGATAACGGAAAAAACAATATTCAGTTCTTTAGGTTCCAGCCCACCCAAGTGCAATATGAGATATTTTCCTTCTACTTTGTGCTTGGCATATCCATAGCAATGGAGAAGGCCCAGGGTAGACATGTTGGTATGATAGTGGGATGGAGAGTTGAAGTACATTCAACCTGACGTTTATCATTGCCGTTAAGGACAGAGCTCTGCAAAACAGCTGCCTAGTCCATGTTTGGTGTCCTCAATTTAGAGAAGGCCATGTAGGCCACACTGAATGCAGTAGATGGGATTGGAAGAGGTGCTGGGAAAATTCCACTTGAAGAGATGTTTAGATCTTAGAATGGTGTTGAGGATGGAGGAGAAGAGTCAGGTGCTCAGCATTCTATATTTGCAAGTAAAGTGCCCAGGGACAGGGAAGAAGCAACACACACAAACTGCCGGAGGAACCCAGCAGGCCAGGCATTAGCTATGGAATAGAGTACAGTCGAAGTTTCAGGCTGAAATCCTTCGGCAGGACAAGGAAGGGTCGTGGAGAAAATTATACACCAGAGACAAAGGCCAGTGGGGTGGAAGGCAAGGACTATGGGAATTCTGGCTCTGTTCTGCTTGTTGAATTTGGGAGATGAGAGCAGATGTATGGGAAATGGAGGGGAATTGTATGAGAGCTTCATCAGCTGTGGCAGAGGGGAAACCACATTACCAGAAAGAGAACATTACAGAAGCCCAAGAGTAGAAGATCTTATCTTGCAAAGACGACACAGCAGAGACAGAGAAACTGAGATAAAGGAACGGCATTCCGACAGGAGGAAGGGTGGGAAGATGTGCTGTGCAAATCGGTGGCTTCATAGAAGCTCTCAGTGGCAGGCTATCTCTAGAGTTGGAGGCAAAGAGAACCAGAAAAATAGGTTTTACAGACAGTTCAGGTGAATTTGCAGGCAGGCTGGAAGAAAATGTCAGAAGTTAATGATTTGTGCACAAGTTCAGCTAGCATCACCAATACAGTCATCAGGGTAGTGGAGAAAAGGTCTGGGGGGAGGGTATTTGTGCTGGAATAGACTTGAAACCCAGAGTCTTCTTTGTGGCCTACCAAAGGCATGGTAGTTACGGTTCATGCAAGAGTCCTCGCCTTTGAGAGTCATACAGCAGATAGAGTAGACAGTCAGCATCTTTTTCCTAGGACAGCGAGGGCCAACAGCAGGGGAGGTCTGCTTAAGGTGAGTGGAAGAAAGTATAGGGGAGATGTCAGGGGTAATGTCTGGAGAGTGGTCACTACAGAGAGTGGAAAGTGCCCAGAACACGCTGCTGGGGTAGTGGTTGAGGCTGATACAACAGGGCGTTTAGGAGACTCTTGGATAGGTATATGGATGGAAGAAAAATGGAGGGTTAGAGGTTGTGTAGGAGGGAATAGTGAAGTTGATTATGGAGTAACGGGACTATACCGTGCAGTACTGTTTTATGTTCTATCTGCAGGAAGCGGGAGGAATCAAATGAGAGGTTATTGATGGTAAGGACAAGTTCTGCCAAGATTACATGCATGTGTGAATCTCAGAGGGTCTCCACCACTCCAGCTTCACAGATCCATCAAGCTGGATATAATCCTGATTTCTGGCACGGTTTGTGTGGAATTTGCACATCCTACCTATGACTCCTTGAGTCTTTCCCAGGCGCTATGGTTTTCTCCAATGACCTAAAGATTGACAGGTTGGAAGTTAGTTATCCATTCTAAATTGCCCACAGTATGTAGGCGAGTGACAGGATCTGGAGGAATATTGCAAGTAAAATAAGAAAATAATGGGGAAGTGGGAATTGACCTGATGACTTTCTCCTACATTGTTAGAAAGGTGGAAGGAGTCCAATCTTTAGAGACAGTACAATAATCTAAAACTTAATCCCTAATCCACAAGGAATTCAACTAGGTCTAAGAACCATTTCCCATTCCTTGCCAATTTAGTTCTACACAAGACAGAATTGCAGCCGCAGATGATCTAAGTAAAGCAAAAGGCAATCTCTTTTCAATCAACAGTCACACTTACAATGAATGGAAAGTAGACTTTTTATTTTCTCCATTTTAATTTGTTTTCAGGATTTGGGCCATGCTGACGACAACAGCATTTATTGCCCATCTCTAGTTAAACCTTCAGGGTTCATTTTACATAGCCCTGAGCTGACAGCTTTGTTTGTTTGCTTGTTCATTTATTGGGATACAGCATAAATAGTCCCTTCTGGCCCTTCAATCCCCCGATTTAACCCTAGCCTAATCACAGGACAATTACAGTGACCAATTAACCAACCGACTGGTATGTCTTTGGACTGTGGGAGGAAACTGGAGCTGCTGGAGGAAACCCAAGCAGTCACGGGGGAACATGCAAACTTCTTACAGGCAACAGCAGGAATTGAACCTGGGCCGCTGGAACTGTAAAGCATTGTGCTAACCACTATGCTTTGACTTCATGCAAACATGATATGCTAAGATATCTCTGCAGTAAAATATAGTTGAGAAAAAAAGCACCTCAATAAATATAAAATTCTAGGAAATGGATTCAACAAATAAATGAATATTGTAAATAAAATTCAACGATTTAGGCTGACAGGGCTATAATTACCTGCACTAAAATTACTGTTATTAACAAAGCTATGTTTTTGACTGTTAGGAATCAGACCAGTAATAATAGTGGCATCACTATATGTGTGAGTTAAGAAGTTATTGATTTGAAATAGCTGGTAACTTATGGCACTGGAATTAGATGTAGTTGTATATAATAATAAATATTGTCATTTTCTATTTTTGTAATTGCATTTTTTATTCATGGATGCAATGATGATATAAATACTAATCAATTCAATATATTGAGAATACATTTTGGTCTTGTACTTTAAACTAACATTAGATTATCTGCTATTGTAGCCAAGAGAGTTCTTGCCAGTTTTTAGGATATGTTAGCTCAGCTGAAGTTGATGTTACTCTTATAATGGCTTTTTAATGATATTACTGTTGTCGTTGTTGCTTTCTGTACCTTGTGGCACATCAGGTGGCAAACTTGCCGTTTCTTTAGCATTTTTGTCTTTTTTTTATGAAGCTGAGTTGTTAGTTTGATAATCCAGCCGTTATGGATAGAAAGCGTGCAAGGAACCAGCTGGATTCAAACCCAGGACTACTCGCCTCAAAGTTTGGTGGAGAGGCCACTGCACCATCAGCCAGCTTTTGTAGCTTAGGAAGGTTAATGGCACCTAATGGCGACTCCTCTGCTTGCATCTTCGGAAACAGCTCTATTTCTATCTTTAATATCTCTATTTTTCCCTTTCAAGGTTCTTTTGAAGATCCTACCCTGGAGTTACAGGCTGACTGAGGTTCTTTGCAGGAATGGGGCCCACGCTTGGGGCTTTACAACTGGCCATTGTTCGGCACGCTAAGGGCTTGGCCTAAGAGCTCCACACGCCTTCGGAGGCCTGAGATCGCGTGGCTCTGGAGACTGGGAGATCGGAGGTTGGTGCCTCTGCAGGAGATCAGTGTGTCATTGGAGAAGCAAGATCTCTGGCTGTGTGCCCAGAGACCTGAGATCTTTGGCTACAGAGCTCAGAGAAAGCGACGCAATCAACTTTTAACATTATAAGCCAGTGAGTTGTTTGTTATGTCTCCCCTCTCGCTGTGGAACAGAAACACCACTTTCTCCCTTATTAGAGAGAGGGAGAGAGCCTGTGGTATGTCGAATGCCGGGTGAACAATGTAGTTTTTGGAGTACTGCAAATCTATGTCTTTGCTGTTGCCTTGCTCACACTTGAGTGCTCAGTGGCGGGTGCCGATGCTTTTTTTGCTAGTGGGGGGGGGATTGTTGCTTGCTGCCATTTACATGTGGCAGGGAGGGGAGCTAGGGGGGACTTTGGGGTTCTAACATTTAACTGTCCCCCATTCTTTGGGGGCAGTCCTCTGTTTTCGTGGATGGTTGCGAAGAAAAAGTATTTCAGGATGTATATTGTATACATTTCCCTGACATTAAATGTACCTTTGAAACCCTTGATATTGCCACTGAAGAATGGAGCGGCACAGTAGAATTTGTGCACTTAGTCTAGAGAAACAGTTCTGTAAGGTCACAGTGGACTCAGATGCCACAGCCTCTCTGGTTCAGCCAAAGGAGTGATTGTTCATCCTTTTATTTTTTTTTATGATCACAAGACATTGCTGGTTATCAAGGACATTCAATACTCCATATCTGCCCCACTTGCAAGCTGCTGGACAGCAAAGGAGCTGGGCTTGTTACACTCCTTTTTGTGACCTGCTTCAGCAACCCAGGGAAGAATGTGTCAGCAGAACATGGAGCCAGTACACTATCCAACAGACACGGCTGGTTTTCTTGGAGTTTTTTGTTGTGATTGCAAGGCCCTGTTGGATATTGGTAATGTAGAATACGGCAAGTGCGATTCACTGGTTGATTGGCGAGATCGATGCCAGGGTGGGGGGTGCTGTGCGGCCTCAGTTGTGGTGCAGACCAGGACTCATTTATGCCTATAGTGGCTGCTGAGACAGCGATGCCAGAGTTGGCTGTGTACTGCTGGATCCTGCACTGGTTTGGAGGCTGGCTCCTCTGTCAGTGCTGCCCTCCAGTGTTTGCTCAGTGGAAGACAAGCTGGATAGCATTCAACTGTAGTTGCTCGGTATGATATGAAGAACTGCTGCAAAAATGTGGCTCCAGGATAACTTTCATGCGCTAACAATTTCCAGGACATAGGACATTAGGAAGTAGTGATCATAACATGATAAGTTTTTATCTACAATTTGAGAGGGATAAGTGCAGATCAGAGGTGTCAGTGTTGCAATTAAATAAAGCAGACTACGGAGCCATGAGGGAAGAGCTGGCCAAAGTTAAATGGGCAGATGCCCTGGCAGGAAAGACAGTGGATCAGCAGTGGCAGATATTCTTGGGGATAATACAAAAGATGCAAAAACAGTTCATTCCAATGAGAAGGAAGGATTCAAAGAGGGGGAAGGGGCCCAGTGGTTGACAAACGAAGTCAGAGATTGCATAGCATTAAAGAAAAAGAAGTATGACAGGGCTAAGATGAGTGGGAATACAGATGATTGGGAAAGTTTTAAGGAACAGCAGATCTTAACTAAAAAAGCAATACGGAGAGAAAAAATCAGGTATGAGCTCAGTCTAGCCAGGAATATAAAAGGGGATAGCAAAAGCTTTTTTAGTTATGTGAAGAGAAAGAAGATAGTTAAGAACAATGTTGGCCCCTTGAAGAATGAATTGGGAGAAATTGTTATGGGAAACAGGGAAATGGCAACAAAATTTAATGCGTACTTTAGATCTGTCTTCACCAGGGAGGACACAAGCAATCTCCCAGATGTATGGATGGACCAGGGTCATAAGATATCAGAGAAATTGAGACAGATTGACATTAGGAAAGAAACTGTGATGAGTAGACTGGTAGGACTGAAGGCTAATAAATCCCCGGGTCCAGATGGTCTGCACCCGAGGGTTCTAAAAGAGGTGGCTCAGGAAATTGCGGATGCATTGGTAATCATTTTCCAATGTTCTTTAGATTCAGGATCAGTTCCTGAAGATTGGAGAGTGGCTAATGTTATCCCACTTTTCAAGAAGGGAGCGAAGGAGAAAACAGAGAACTATCGCCCTGTTAGCCTAACGTCAGTCGTGGGGAAGATGTTTGAAATTATTAAGGAGGAAATAGTGGCACATCTTGATGGCAGTAATAGAATTAGACCGAGCCAGTATGGATTTACCAAGGGCAAATCATGCTTGACTAATCTGTTGGAGTTTTTTGAGGGTGTAACAGGGATGTTAGACAAGGGTAAGCCAGTGGATGTTGTATACCTAGATTTTCAGAAGGCTTTCGATAAGATGCCACATATGAGATTGGTGAGTAAAATCAGAGCTCATGGCATTGGGGGCAGGGTTTCAACATGGATAGAAAACTGGTTGGCAGATAGAAAGCAAAGTGTAGCAGTGAATGGGTGTGTCTCAGACTGGCTGGAGGTGACTAGTTGGGTACCACAGGGCTCTGTATTGGGACCACAGCTCTTTATGATTTATGTCAACGACTTAGATGAGGGCATTGAAAACTATATCAGCAAGTTTGCTGACGATACTAAACTGGGTGGCAGTGTGACATGCGAAGAGGACGTTAGGAGAATACAGGGAGACTTGGATAGGCTGGGAGAGTGGGCAGATACTTGGCAGATGTCATTCAATGTGAATAAATGTGAAGTTATCCACTTTGGAAGCAGGAACAAGAGGGCAGAGTATTGTCTGAACGGTGTAGAGTTAGGTAAGGGAGAAATGCAAAGAGACCTAGGAGTCCTAGTTCATCAGTCAATGAAGGTGAATGAGCAAGTGCAACAGGCAGTAAAGAGGGCAAATGGAATGTTGGCCTTTATTATAAGGGGAATTGAGTACAAGAGCAAGGATGTCCTTTTGCATTTGTACAGGGCCCTGGTGAGACCACACCTGGAATATTGTGTACAGTTTTGGTCTCCAGGTTTAAGGAAGGACATTCTGGCAATTGAGGAAGTGCAGCGTAGATTCACTAGGTTGATTCCTGGGATGGCAGGGCTGTCTTACGCAGAGAGATTGGAGAGATTGGGCTTGTACCCACTGGAATTGAGGAGATTGAGAGGGGATCTGATTGAAATGTTTAAGATAATTAAAGGATTTGATAGGATTGAGGCAGGAAATATGTTCCAGATGTTGGGAGGGTCCAGTACCAGAGGGCATGGATTGAGAATAAGAGGTCAGTTATTTAAAACAGAGTTGAGGAAGAACTTCTTCTCCCAGAGAGTTTTGGAGGTGTGGAATGCACTGCCTCGGAATACAGTGGAGGCCAATTCTCTGGATGCTTTCAAGAAGGAGCTGGATAGATATCTGATGGATAGGGGAATCAAGGGATATGGGGACAAGGCAGGGACTGGGTATTGATAGTGAATGATCAGCCATGATCTTAGAATGGCGGTGCAGACTCGAGGGGCCAAATGGTCTACTTCTGCACCTATTGTCTATTGTCTATTGTCTATAACACTCAGTGACTTGGGCTATATTATTCTGTATATATATAATTAGTAAATGTATGTTTTCATTTATCATAATTCTCACTGTTATCATCAGGTACGAGATACAGAAGCCTGAAGACACACACTCAGCGATTTAGGAACAACTTCTTCTTCTCTGTCATCTGATTGCTAAATGGATATTGAAGCTTTGGACGCGACCTCACTTTTTAATATACAGCATTTCTGTTTTTTGCACATTTAAAAAAATCTATTCAATATATGTAATTGATTTACTTGTTTATTTATTATTATGTTTTATTTTATTTATTTATTTTTTTCTCTCTCTGCTAGATTATGTATTGCATTGAACTGCTGCTTCTAATGCTAGTGATAATAAACCTGATTCTGATTCAGATATGTGTTTTATATGCTGTGCACTGTGTGACAGTATTTCTGTGTTTTGCTCCTTGGCCCCAGAGAAAAGATGTTATATCTGGCTGTGTTCATGTGTATGGTTGAATGACAATTAAACTTCAACTTGAACTTGAACTTCAGTGTGGTTCTGAAGTTAAGCTTTTTGATTAATCCAGTCCAGAAATGTTAGTGCGATGCACACTGTGTGGTTTAAGTTTTCATTCAACACATTTCTCAACTTATGTTGAGATTTGTAGTGCCTCATGTTCATCTCCATGGAGGCTGCCTGCCCCACTGAGTTCCTCCAGCATTTTGTGTAATATGCTTTGGAGTTCCAGCATCTTGCTTGTGTTTTGCATTTTCCCTTCTAGATCCTCCTACGAATTTTACTTGTTCATGCACAAAACCACATGGACACAAAATGGGGCATTCAAATATGCCTGGACTTCAGCGTTGAGATGCTTTAATGCATTCATGTCTTGTTTGCATATGGCGTCCTATCACTTGTAAGTCTTCAGCTGTTTTGATGGGATGTCAAACTGAAACCTCATTAACTGGATCAAGCTGGTGTGAAATAACCAATGTCAATAGTTGGCTCTTCAAGTTTCAAAGTACATTTACTATCACAGAATGTATACGTTGTACAACATTGAGACTTCTTTGCTTACAGGCAGCCCCAGAGCAAGAAATCTGTAATAACCCAGTTTAAAAAAAGACCAACGCGGAAGAGGGAAAAAACACAAATCATGCAACAATCCAAAAGAGCAGCAACATTTCGAACCAAAATGAGTCTTTAGATCCGAACCCTGGAGTAGCTCAGTGCAGGTCCAAAGCCTCGGTATCAGTTCATCAATTTAGCAGGTATGGAGCACAGCAGTCGGGACAGTCTTCATAGCCTCAGCGCCATGGAGAGAGGCGAGACCATTGTAGAAGAGCAAGCAAAATCGGCTCCCACCTCCGATCCTGACACACTGCCTTTCTGGTCTGTGTGGGCTGGCGTTTGAAGTTGTCTAAACAGCATATTGTAGCTCACACTAGGACCTGGGCACCACTGCAGTGAAAGGTTCCGGGCTAGTCCATGCAGCCCAGTGACTCACTTTGGGCCCAGATTTCACAGCCCAGCCCAAAGCCGCTCTTGATTTCTCCAGACTGGCTCAGTGCCCAGAGTGATCCAACCTCGCACCTGGGCCAGCTGGACAGCTAGTGAAACATAGAACATAGAAAATCTACAGCACATTACAGGCCCTTCGACCCACAATGTCGTGTCGAACATGTAACTGGCTCTAGAAGGTTCCCTACACCATAGCCCTCTATTCTTCAAAGCTCCCTATCTAAGAGTCTCTTAAAAGACCCTATTGTATCCACCTCTACCACCTTTACTGGCAGTGTATTCCACACACCCGCCACTCTCTGTGTGAAAAACTTACCTCTGACATCTCCCTTGTACCTACTTCTAAGCACCTTAAAACTATGCCCCCTCATGTTAGCCATTTCAGCCCTGGGAAAAAGCCTCTGGCTATCCACACGAACAATGCCTCTCATCATCTTATTCTTCTTCATCAGGTCAAAACATCTCTGCCTCAACCTCTCCTCCCAGAATGGCTCACTCCATCTGTGTTGATTCTTCTTTTATCAGCATGGTTCATCCCTTGAATTCCCCTTGTCTTCGCTCACCTCTTCATTGTTTGCGATGATAATTTACCTCAACTTACTTCAGAAAATATGTTATTAGTAACGTTTTTAGGCAAGTTTCTAGCCTTTTGAACTACCAGTGAGCTGCGGCACATGTTCAGTAGCGCCATCTTAAAAGAAAATATAAAAGGATCTGGAGCTTCATTCACCCCTTAACAAATACCACTGAAATAGACTAATTGTTCATTAACTTTACTACAATTTGTAAAATAGACTGTGTGCCAGTTGTCTGTCTTTATTTACCTTCTGTGCAAGAGCAATAGCAGTTTAAAGTTAATTCACTGGCTGCAAACTACTTTGGAACATCCTGAACATGAGAAAGATATTATATAAATGCTAATTTCTTCTTTATTCAGTTGTTGTGTTCCACATGAAAGGATTATAGATTTCAAAGTATTTTTCACAAAATGAAGAGGACGAACTCACCCTTTTTAATATTTAATATTTAACTCCAACATTTAATATTGGAGTGAAATTGAGAAAACTCATTGTGCCAGAGAAGGTAATTAATGTGTAATGTGTCAGAAAACATACTGTTCCTTGAGCTCACATTTGGCTTTGATGAAACTGCGGATGAAGCCTAAGATGAAAGGGGAGTAGGATGGAGGATCTAAGTCAGAAACAAAAAGAAGTTTAGGGTAACTCATATCTTGTAATGAGAGGATATTAAAAATGAGTAAGTTGGAGCATCTATTTTTGACATGCACAGGTTGTGGAAGCTTTTTGCATGGGTACTTATAAGAGGCAGATCATGCACTCACCTTGAAACTATTTTGCCCAGCAGTTAGGACATGGCTGATCTGGACAACTCCATACCTAAATGAAAGTGCCATGACTTGTACTTAGCTCTACTGTTCAAGTAAGGAATAAGCACATTCCTGGATCATTAGTGAACCCAGGAAACAGACTTCATGCTTCTGTAGAAAACAAAACAGAATGGCCTAAACAGCCTTGGTTCATGGTATTCAAGGGCTGAGAGAGAACTTTCTTGTATCTGTAATGTGGTTAACATGTTGTCTGTGAGTTTGAACCTGGTGATAGTTAGTAATTGATTTATTATTAACTCAGGTACTGAGATGCAGAAATAAATTTTGTTTTGCATGTCTTCCGAGTTATAGAAAGTCAGAAAGAAGTACAGCAGAGAAACAGGCCTTTTGGCACATCTGGTCCATGCTGAAAAACATTCAACCTACCAACTCCCATCAACCTGCACTGGAACCATAGCCCTCCATATCCCTACTATCCGTGTGTCTATCCAACCTCTTAAACATTGAAACTGAACTCGCAAGGACCACTTGTGCTGGCACCCTCTGAGTGAAGAAGTTTCCCCTCATGTTCCCCTTAAACTTTGCACCCTTCACCCTTAAGCCATGACCTCTGGTTGTTGTCTCAGCCAATCTCAGTGGAAAAAGCCTGCTTGCATTTACCCTTTCTATATCCCTCATAATTTTCTATGCCTCCATCAAATCTCTTACATTCTAAAGAACACCGTCCTAATCTTTTAAATCTTTCCTTATAACTCAGGTTCTCCAGACCTGACAACATCCTTGTAGATTTTCTCTGCACTCTGTTTACATCTTTCCTGTAGGTAGGTGGCCAAAAGTGCACACAATATTCCAGATTAAGCCTCACCAAAATCCCATCTTCTGTACTGAATACATTGATTTATAAAGGCCAATGTGCCAAAAGCTTTCTTTACGAACCTATCTCTGTAACACCACTTTCAATGAATTATGTACCTGTATTCCCAGATCCCTTTGTTCTACAACACTCCTCAGTGCCCTACCATTAGAGCTACCAAAGTGCATAAAATTCCATTTGCCATTTTTCAACCTATTTCTCTAGCTAATGCAGATCCCTGTGCAAGCCAGGATAGTCTTCCTCACAGTCCACTACACCTCCAATCTTGGTGTCATCTGCAAATTTGCTGCTCGTTAACCACATCATCATCCAAATCATTGATACAGATGACAAACAATAAAGGACCCAGCACCAATCCACTGCTAACCACAGGTCTCCATTCAGAGAGGAACCCCTCTATAACCAATCTCTGGCTTCTCCCACAGAGTCTTTCTTACAGAATGCCATCAGGCACCTCAACCAGCATGGATAACTTCACCTGCACTGGCTTCCATTCATTTCTGTTTCCTTTAATCACCCATTTCCTTTCCATTCTTTCCTTGGAATAATTAACAATTTGGAGAATTCCTCTGTATTGCTCTCATTAAAATTGGCCTTTCAGTGTGCTTTAGGCTGGGACTCTGATTTTTATGAATATTCCAGCCTGCAGTGTTACAATCTTGACTATCTTAACTCATGCAATAATATAGGAAAAGCAGAAAAGAACTTCCACAAGGAAGTAAGAGTCCAAAAGAATTTAAGAAATGTCCTTGGCAAGTAGCATGAAGGAGAACCCTAGGGCATTTATAGACGTTAGGAGTAAGATGGTAGCTAATGAAAGGATAGGTGCCATAAAATTTATGCCTGGTGTCAGAGGAAGTGGGTGAGGTCCTTCGTATCAGTATTCACCAAGAAGAAGGCCATGGGTGATAACAAGATTAGGGAGAGTTGTATTGATATTCCAGGGCATGACACTATTAAGAAAGAGAAGGTGTGCATTGCGAAACATTAATGAGCTAATGTTAGTGTAAATAAATCCGCAGGGCCTGTTAGGCTCTATCCCAGGATACTGAGAGAGGCAATGAAAGAGATTGCAAGAGCAGTGAGAGAGAATTTTGTATCATCCTTAGCCCAGGCAAGCCACTAGAAAACTGGAGGATAGCAAATGTTATCCCTTTGTTTCAGAAGGGTAACAGGGACAGACTGGAAAATTATAGGCTGTTGAACTTTATAGCAATGGTAGGGAAAATTTTGCTGAATTTTTGGGACTTGGATATGGAAAAGCAGCAACATAGAGAAATCAGCATGAATTTGTATGGGGGGAAGTCCTGGCTCTCAGATTTGACTGAGTTTATTTTGAGAAAGTATTGAAAATGGTTGATGAGGCTAGGGTAGTGGACGTTGCCTACAGCAGAGCATTTGACAAGCTACCTCATTGGAGGCTAATCCAGAGGGCTAAGGCACATTTGGATCCATGGTGAGGTGTCTTGATCACAGAAGGCAAAAGGAAGTGTTGGAGGGTATTTCTTTGACTGGAGGTTGTGATCAGAGATGCACTGCAGGCATTACTGCTGGGGCCTTATATTAACTGGATGTGAATGTGGCTGGTCTGATTAGAGTGTTTGCAGACAAGACAAAAATTGTTCTTTGGATAGTGAATAAGACTGGTAAACAATATAATGGAATATAAATCAGTTGTAAATTTGTGTAGAGAAATGTCAGATGGAACTCAACGCATACAAGTGTTGCTGTGGCAGTTTGGGAGGTTAACTACATGAGGAAAGTACACAATAGGTGGAATGTCTGTTAGGAGCATTGATCTGCAGAGGGATCATGGGGAATGTGTCTGTCGGCCCAATCAGCTGCAGGGATTGAGCACAGTGATGGTGTCTCTCACAGGTCAGTGACACCTGTTTAAAAGGAGAGCTTTGCAGACATTCGGGGTCACTCTGGTGACCAAATCAGCAGCAGGAGCAGAGCAGAGCGAATGAAAAAAAATGTAAAGAAGGGACAAGCAGAGCAGCCATTGTTGGGAGTAGGCCAGTGGTGAGAGTAGGAGTGTCAGGCTTTGGCTCGAAAGAGGCAAGGCTCTGGGTAAGTTTCTGTTAAGGTTCCCTTTTATTTTCTTCCTTGCTGTACATAGCATCATAAATGGCAACTGGGTGTTTTTCATGCCCGATGTTGGAATCCTGGGAGACCCAGAGTCACCCTGGGAACTGCATCTGTGTGAAGTGCATCTGGCTGCAGCCCCTTGAATACCGTTTTAGGGATCTGGAGCAGCAGCTGGATGACCTTCGGCTTGTATTGGAAAGTGAGGAGATAACCGATCAGAGCTACAAGGAAGTAGTCGCCCCGAAGTTGCAGGAAGTGAGTAGCTGGGTGACTGTCAGGAGAAATGGAAAGGTGAATAGGCAGTTAGCACAGAGAACCCCTGCGGCCATTCCCCTCAACAATAAGAATACAGTTTTGGATACTGTTGTGGGGGATGATCTCCCAGGGGAATGCCATGGAGACTAGGTTACTGACACTGAGCATGGGTCTGTGGTGCAGAAGGGAAAGTGGGAGAAGAGGAGATCAGTAGTGAGAGGGGACTCAATAGTCAGGGGAACAGACAGGAGATTCTGTGGATGTGAACGGGACTCCCAAATGACATGTTAGGGATGACTTGGATCACGACTAAAGCATTTTGGAGAGGGAGGGAGAGCAGCCAGATGTCTTGGTACATCTTGGTACCAATGGCATAGGAAGGAAAAGCAATGAGGTCCTGAAGAGAGAATTTAGAGAGCTAGGTAGAAAGTTGAGAAGCAGGACCTCCAGGGTAGTAATTTCTGAATTGCTACCTGTGCCTGGCACCAGTGAGGGTAGAAACAGGATGATTTGGCAGATAAATGCATGGCTGAGAAGCTGGTGCAGAGGGGCTTCAGGTTCTTGAATCATTGGGATCTCTTCTGGGGGAAGTGTGACCCTGTACAAAAGTGACAGGTTGCACTTGAACCTGAGGGGGCCAATATTCTTGCAGGCAGGTTTATTAGAACTGTTGGGGAGGGTTTAAACTAATTTGGCCGGTGGGTGGGAACTGGAGTGATGGAACTCAGCTTAGAATGGATGGTGGAAAAGTAAGGATAGCGTGCAGTCAGACTGTCAGGAAGGACAGGCAGATGATAGGGCAAAATTGAAGCCAGCAGGGTGAATGCCAATGCATTAGGGATGCAGAATCAAAAAAGTTAGCAAATACAATACTCAAAGTGTTATATCACAATGCACTGAGTATAAGAGTTAAGGTAAATGATCTTGTTGCACTTTTACAAATTGTTGGGTATGATGTTGTTGCCATCACTGAATCATGGCTGAAGGATGGTTGTAGTTGCGAGCTGAATGTCTGAGGTAATACATTGTATCAGAGGGATAGGAAGGTAGGTTGAGGTAGGTTGAAGGAAGGTAGGGTGGCATGGCTCAGCAGGTAAAGAATGGCATCAAATCATTAGAAAGAAGTGACGTAGGATGGGAATATGTAGAATACTTGTGGGTTGAGTTAAGAAACTGCAAGGGTAAAAGGACCCTGATGACAGTTATATACAGGCCTCCCAACAGTAGCTGGGATGTGTACTGAAGATTACAATAGGAAATAGAAAAGGTGCGTCAAAAGGACAATGGTATGATAGTCATGGGAGATTTTAACATGCAGGTTGGTTGGAAAGATTAGGTTGGTAATGGAGCTCAAGAGAGTGAGTTTATTGAATGCCTATGAGATGGCTTTTTAGAACAATTTATCGTCAAGCCGACTAGGGGATCAGCTATACTGGATTGGGTATTATGTAATGAACTGGAGGTGATTAGGGAACTTCAGGTAAAAGAACCCTTAGGAGACAGTGATCACAATATGATAAGAGCTCAACTTGTAATTTGATAGGGAGGAAGTAAAGTCTGATGCAGCAGTATTTCAGTGGAGTAAAGGAAATTACAGTGGTATGAGAGAGGAGTCGGCCAAAGTAAATTGGAAGGAGAAGTTGGCAAGGATGACAGCAGAGCAGCAATGGCATGAGTTTCTAGGAAAAATTAGGAAGGTGCAGGATAGATGTATTCCAAAAACAAAGAATACTCAAATGGCAAAATTGTGCAACTGTGGCAGACAAGGGAAGTCAAAGCTAATGTAAAAGCAAAAGAGTTGGCATACAACAAATTAGCGGGAAGGTAGAGTGCTGGGAAACTTTTAAAAACCTACAGAGAGCAATTAGAAGTATCATTAGGAGGGAAAAGGTGAATATGAAAGCAAGCTAGCAAACAATATCAAAGTGGATAGTAAAAGCTTTTTCAAGTATGTAAAATATAAAAGTGAGATGAGTGTAGATATAGGACCACTGGAAAATAAGACCAGAGAAATAATAACAAGGGGACTAGGAGATGGCAGATGTCTAAATGAATATTTTGCATCAGTCTTCACTGTCTGCCAGTTATTGAAGGTATGAGGGAAGAGAAGTCAGTGCAGTTACCATTTCAAGGGAGAAAGTGCTCAAAAAGCTGAAAGACTGACGAATTAATAACTTACCTGGACCAGATGAACTGTACCCTTGGGTTCTGAAAGAGGTAGCGGTAGAGATTATGGAGGCATTAATAATGATCTTTCAAAAATCATTGGACTCTGGCAGGGTGCCAGAGCACTGGAAAATTGCAAATGTCACTCCACTCTTTATGAAAGAAGGAAGGCAGCAGAAAGGAAATTATAGACCAGTAAGCCTGACCTCAGTGGTTGGGAAGATGTTGGCGTTAATTGTTAAGGACGACATAGCGGAGTACTTGGTGACATAGGACAAGATATGACAAAGTCAGAATGGTTTCCTTCAGGGAAAGACTTACCTGATGAACCTGTTGGAATTCTTTAAGGATATTAAAAATAGGATAGATAAAAGGGATGCAGTGGATGTTGTATATTTGGACTTTCAGAAGGCCTTTGACAAGGTGCCACACATGAGTCTGCTTATCAAGTCAAGAACCAATGGTATTACAGGAAAGTTACTGGCATGGTTAGAGCACTGGCTGATTGGTAGGAGGTTGAGAGTGGGAATAAAAGGATCCTTTACTCGTTGATTGCTAGTAATTAGTGGTATTCCACAGGGGTCGGTGTTGGGACTGCTTAGTTTTATGCTGTAAATCAATGATTTAGATGATGAAATAGGTGGCATTGTTGCCAATTTTGCAGATGATACAAAGATTGGTGAAGGGGCAGGTAGTTTTGAAGTAGGCTGCAGAAGGACTTAGACAGATTAGGAGAATGGGCAAGGAAGTGCCAAATGAAATACAATGTTGGAAAATGACTGGTCATGCATTGTGGCAGTAGAAATAAATGTGGAGATAATTTTCTAAAAATCCAAAAATCTGAGATGTAAAGGTACTTAGGAATCCTTGTACAGAACACCCTAAACGTTAATTTGCAGGTTGAGTCAGTGATGAAAAAGGCAATTGCAATGTTAGCATTCATTTCAAGAGGTCTAGAATACAAGAGCAGGGATGTGATGCTGAGGCTTTATAAGACTTTGGTGAAGCCTCACCTTGAGTATTGTGAACAGTTTTGGACCCCTCATCTAAGAAAAGATGTGCTGGCATTGGAGAGGGTTCAGTGGAGGTTCACAAGGTTGATTCTGGGAATGAAAAGTTTATCATACGAGGGACATTTGATGGCTGTGGGTCTGTACTCGCAGTAATTTAGAAGGATGAAGGGGGATCTCATTGAAACCTTTTGAATGTTATAAGGCTTAGATAGAGTAGATGTGGAAAGAATGTTTTCCATGGTGGTGAGTCTGAGTCAAGAGGGCATAGCCTCAGGATAGAGGGGCATCCATATTATACAATGATGTGGAGAATTTTCTTTAGCCAGTGGGAGGTGAATCTGTGGGAGTTGTTACCACATGCAAGCTGTGGAGGTCAGATCGTTGGGTGTATTTAAGGCATAGATTGATAGGTTCTTGATTGGTTATGGCATCAAAGGTTACGGGGAGAAGGCCAGGGAGTGGAGCTGAGAAGGGGAAGAAAGCACAAGCCATGATTGAATTTGAATCAATGGGCCAATGGCATAATTCTGTATCTATGTCTTATGAAAGTGGGAACTCAATTGGATAGGGTGGTAAGAAGGTGCATAGATCCTTGCCTTCAGTATTAGAAACATTGATAATAAAAGTCAGGAAGTCATATGGCAGCTCTGTACATAAATTTTTTGTAGGTCTCATGTAGAATGTTATGTAAAGGTCTGAACACTCTCGGAAGGATGTGGACGCTTTCAAGAGGGTGCAGGAGTGACTAGGAAGAACGTTACCTGAAGTGGAGTTCTGTGGCTATAAGGAGAGCTTTGGCAAATTTTAATTGTTTTCTCTGGCACATCAGAAGATGACAGATCTGAATTGTATAAAATTATTAGAGATATAGTGTAGATTGTCAGAATCTTTCTCCCATGTTGGGTAAGTCTATTACTAGAACACATGCAGTACCCACCAGAAGTCTTGGACACATATATTGTATATAGCCTAACACAAGATTGCCGAAGACTTTCGCTTAGTACTGTAGTAATTTTACACACTGCACTGTACTGCTGCAAAAAAACAAAACAAATTTTATGACATGTGTGGGTAATGATAAACTTGATTCTGATATGGGTATCTATTGTGGACTGAGAGTGGGAAGGGGGCAGGGAAAGAGGAGTCAGGGAAGGGAGTGGGGAGGGAGCGGGAAGCACTAGAGAGACATTCTGAATGATCAATGATCCAAATGTTTGGCATCAAATGGCATTGCCTGGTGTCTTAGGGCTGGGTCACCCCTGCCACCTGCCCACACCCCTCCCACGGTGCTTCACCCGCATCATTCCCAACATCCTTTACTCCCACAAGATTTACAAGCTTGCTCCCTGCTCCATATTGACAAATACAGAACTGTGCAAAAGTCTTATGTGCCCTAGCTATGTATATGTGCCTCAGACTTCTGCCCAATACTGTAGATGTAAGGGAAGAAGGGGAAAACTTAAAGAGATTGAAGTTTAAAGGTTAAGTTCTTTAACACGAAGAGTTTCCGGTGCCTGGAACATACCATCCGAGAAGGAGACAGAAGCTGATAGTGATGTTTAAGAGACATTTAGAGAATAAGCGGGGGAGAGAGGGACATAGACTGCGAGCAGCAAGATGGGATTAGTTTAAGGCTGACATCGTGGTTGGCACAGACATGATAGTCAAAGGCCCTGTTCCTGCTCTGTACTCCTTTCTATCCCGAGACAGCAGGGATTGAGGAGGATCGTGCTGGTGAAGCACAGGTGGTCTGGCTGTGTTGATTTGTGTCAGCAAAGTGAGTCTGCAGAACGCTGACTCTTAGTATCAAATGCTGACAGTTGGCATGTAATCAACAAAACAGCGAGGGAGCTTGATCTCGCAGATAGCTGACACCGCACATGTTGAAATAAGTGTTAAAAAGTTATTTTTCAGTGGTTTGTAATTAGATTTAATATGGACTTAAAACCTGAATTAAAGCTTTGCTTCTCATTCCTGTCACTTTACTCACCAGCTGCTTTTGTTATCACTTCTGTCATGTGCTGATAGTCAGCTTGCAAAGAAATGAAATGCCAGGCATTATTTCTCAACAAAAAATTATTTTCAAAATTGAATTTTGCAAAAAACACAAAGGTCTAGAAATTGGATTGTTTAGTTTTTTTTTGTGCTATTGAACTTTCATGTTTTTGTGTCTAAACCAATCTGTTCACGAAATTGGGGCCAGAATTATTAAGTTGCTATCCTAAGTGAGGGCTTTGATGGGGGAAGGGGATGATGTCATTTATAATAACATGTTTGTTTAGAGAGCTGACCATTTTTTGCTTTAGAAAGACTGTTGGCTGCTCTTGTGATCATATTAGGTGTACCATCAAAAGTATTTTGAGCTTACTTTAAGTTCAAAAGTTAAATTAAGACTTTAAGCCCTCTCTGATACAAGTGTATGCAAGCACTCTGACTATTGGAGATTATACTGTATCAATTACAGTTCAAGAGCTAGTTTACCTCACTGTTTTAGAACTGTCTAACTGTCAATAATTACTATTTCAAATAGTGGGTCTCCCTCCCTACTAAGGGGGATATACATCCAGTTAGCTAAGTAATTTAAACACAGGTTACTTTAATTTAGTGACATTTAGTTTTGATAAATATGTTCCAAACTTACAAAAGTTAGGATTCTAACTTACAAGGGATTTCCAAACGCAAGTACTGTTCTTACAAACTATAAAGACATACATAACAACAAGTTGCAGACAAAAGTGCTCCCTGTCACAGAAACCCAAGACTGAGGAATGGCTTCTAAATCTTCTTGCTTTCTCACCCCTTCTCTCTGTCATTCCTCACAATCCTGCCTACTTACAAATATTTATACTGTTTTTCTGTTGGTTGACATCATCTGCATGTGACGATTTTTAGTTATATTGTTGACTTCAGAAAGGGTAAGACAAGTGAACACACATCAGTCCTCCTTACAGGATCAGAAGTGGAAAGACTGAACAATTTCAAGTTCCTGGGTGTCTCAACATCTCTGAGCATCTTTCCTGAGTGCAGAATATTGATGCAGCTACAAAGAAGGCATGACAATGGCTATATCTCATTAGGAGTTTGAAGAGATTTGGTACACTTGCAAATTTACTACGGAGAACTTTCTAATTGGCTGCATCACCATCTGGTAATGGGGGGGGGGGGGAACACTGCACAGGATTGAAATAAGCTGTAGAAAGTTGTAAACACATTCAGCTCCATCTTTTGCACTAGCTTCCCCAGTTTCCAAGACATCTTCAAGAAGTGATACCACAAAAAGGTGACATCCATCATTAAGGACCTCCATCACCCAGCCAGGACATGCCCTCTTCTCATAGCTAGCATCAGGAAGGAGGTACAGGAGCTGGACCGCTCACACTCAATGATTCAGAAACAGCTTCTTCCTCTCTGCCATCTGATTTCTGAAGCAGTATATTGCAATACATAATAATAAAAATCTGTAAATAACAGTAAATGTATATATACTTACTGTAATTTACAGTTTTTATTATGTATTGTAATGTACGGCTGCCGCATAACAACAAATTTCACAACATATGCCAATGGTATTAAACTTGATTCTGATTCTATTCATGAGGCCAGGTGAGTGCAATGTTTAATTAGTGGACCCCATTATTTGTCTTTGAATAAATCCTGGGTCAATGAGGATCCCATTGTTCTCTTGTTTACATCAGTTGGCTGATCAAGGAATATTGGTTAGAGATTTAACTGAGTAAACAACAGTATTTTGACCCTTGAAAAGGTTATGCTGCAGTGCTAAAAAGCTGAGTTTAGCAATAAGCTCTGCAGGGACCTTGCAACTCTTCTCTATCTGCATTGTATTCTCTGTTGCACACTTACTATGTTTATTTTGGTAACTAGGCACGTGGATGGGGGCATGGTACAACGAAGGGAATAAGTTACAGATTCTTGCATATTTTGTTACTATTTGGGACCAGCGGAGGTCGTATCTTTTGCTGACCTCTGAGATAATGCTCAATAGTGTTTAATTGTATGTTTGCTAATTGCAAATGAAGGATCAGATAAAGGGTTTGACTTTGGGAGCATCCATAGGATCTGTGAGCATGTCTTGCAAATATAACGGTCCATACAGTTGCACACACGTGACAATTGTTTTTGGTTTTGATTGAGGATTAGTTTTGCCGCTATACTTCCAGCTCCTTTGGGGCCTGGAAAGTGAGTGTCCATCATACTGTTCGAGATGATGCTTTGAAAGCACCACATTCACTGCAGCTATGTTGTTCAGAAGATTACTAAGCCTTTACTTCTCTTTTGCTGTGGCTACCTCTGATGGCCCACTGGATGGCCGATACAAGTTAAGGTGATGAGGTACACTGCCACTTCTCCACTTACCATCTCTTCATTTCTTTGATAGTCCTATAGGCTGAATTGTATGAATTATGGCTGTCAACAGACTGCTGAAGAGGGGGCAGGCATGACCAGAGGTCCCAACGAAAAAGAAGATTAATTCTCACGCCTATATGATTGTGAACCTCGAGAATATTCAGGGAGCCATTCTCTATTCTCCAGTTCTCTGAAGGCTCATATGTCCAAAAGATTACGTTTCTAAATCAGTTCAGAATCAGAATCAGAATCAAATTTAAAATCACCTGCATATGTTGTGAAATTCATTGCCCTTGCTGTAGCAGTACAATACAATACATAATAATAGAGAAAAACCTATGAATCACAGTAAATATATAGATATAAAATAGCTGAATTAAATAAATAGTACATAAATAAAATTTAAAAAAAAGTAGTGAAGTAGTGTTCATGCATTCAATGTCCATTCAGCAGTCAGATGGCAGAGGGAAAAATCTATTCCTGCACCATTGAGTGTGTGGCCTTCAGGCTCCTGTACTTCTTCTGTGATGTAGTAATGAGAAGAGGGCATGACCTGGGTGATGGGGGTCCTAAATATTGGATGGCACATTTTTGAGTAATTCCTCCTCAAAAATGTCCTAGAAACTTTGGAGGCTAGAGCTCATGATGGAGCTGAGTAAGTTTACAACTCTCTGCAACTTATTTTGATCCTCTGCAGTAGCATTCCCCCCCTACACTTCTTCCATATGAGACAGTGATACAGCCAGTTAGAATGCTTTCCATGGATCATCCATATACATTTTTGAGTGTTTTTGGGGACATGCCAAATCTCCTCAAACTCCTAATGCCCCTTATAGCTGCTGTCATGCCTTCTTTGTGGCTGCACTGATATGTTGGGCCCAGGTTAGATCCTCAGAGATAGTAACACCCAGGAATTTGAAACTGCTCACTCTTTCCACTTCTGATCCCTCGATGAGGACTGGTGTGTGTTCCTCATCTTAACCATTTCTGAAGTTCACCATCATTTCTTCCATTTTACTAGAGAGACAGAGTTGTGACAGAGACTTATGAATTACTATTACTAGATCTAAGTTCACTCACTCATGTGTGGCTTCTCTGAATGTGGAGGTGAAAGTCATTGTCATCTTGGACTTCCTGGCCAGCTTTTATGTCTTATGATTGTAAGGTCTTATGGTCTTATTTGACAAATACCTTTACATGTATTAGGAAATTGCTGTTGTGTTTTGGTGCTATAAGAAACAAAAAGAAATTCAACAATTATGTAGAATAAAGAATAAAAAATAAAGTTAGAAGTACAGATTTGAATTGCAATGTGCATCACTACATATGTACCAGAATGCATTTACAATCTGCTTTAGAGTGACTGAGGGAATGGATAGAGAAGATGGGGAGGGTGGCTAACGGGAATGGTTAACTGCCTTAGGGAAGAAGCTTTTAAAATAGAGTGATTTTTCTTGTTTTAATAACTCTATAGCACTTTACAGAAGTGAGCTTATGGGTGCAGTTTGCTGGGTGGGTGATGTCTGCAATGATTTTTTTCCATCTGCTTTATTCTGGACACATACAAATTCTGCAGTGATGGTAGACTGCAGTGAATGACCTTTTCTGCGGTCCTGACAGTTCACTGTAGTTTTCTTAAATTGTGAGAAGAAACCAGACAGTTATGGCCGACGTGAGGATGCTCCCTATGAAGGCAGTGTAGAAATGCTCCAGGATGTTCTGGGGAAGGTGGAATTTTACCAACTACTACAAGAAGCACATCCTCTGCCGAGCCTGTTTGTTAATGGAGGAGATATAATTCTCCCACATGAGATCCTGTGAACTTATAATAAATAGATACCGTGGCAAGCCTTTGGTCCATAATGACAGATGAGGAAGCCCGTTAATTCAACAACTGTTCTATTGCGATAAACGCAAAACAGACTGGGCACCATGACCCAGAGACTGAACCCAACCAGTCTCAAACAGACGGGGGCAAGTGACCATCACACACCCCAGTTACAGTTGGAGTGACCCACAAATACCCAAGTAAATAACTGTATAAACCAAGCTAAAATGTAACAATAAATGAACTGGAGCTTCCTACCCATATCCCATAAAAGCATTTTAACACAAGAACAATAAACAGTGCTGGTCATTAGAAATGCAGGGGCGGGCTGTCGACCACACTCCCCCAGAGCCTCACGATACTATTCAAATGAAGAAAACATAATTGAAGAAATAAAACACTTATAAAGACAAGAAAGCATTCAGAATGATTAAATATATTCAATTTAATTCAATTAAATTAAAAATGTCAGTTATTGGCAATCTCTCTCTTTTTCTCCCTCTCTCTTGCTATCTCAACCTCTATCTCTCTCTATCTCTCTCAAAACATTTCCTCACCATTAACATGCATAATGTCATTGAACCCACATCAAATTAAGGCTGGCAGATTCCAGTGGGCAGATTTCCCAGCAGGAAGGAGGATGCTGCTGACAGGCACAATGGGGAGTCTGCTGTTGGAGTCGAATCGGAATATCAACAATGAATAACAAAATTATTATTTTGCTTTTTACTATCTTCTTCTTGTATTTGCACAGTTTGATCCCTTTTGCACATTGGCCGTTTGTCCATCTTGTTATATGTTTTTTTCATTGATTCTAGTGTGATTCTTTGTACTTACTGTGAATGCCTGCAAGAAAAGGAGTCTCAGGGTAGTACAGTATACGTACCTTGATCATAAATTTACTTTGAGGATGTCAGGACTGCCTTACCCATGTGTGATGTGTGATTCCTGAATTTCATATCAATCACTGGAAGAACAAATATTCCTTATGCATCCCATCTTGAACTGTGAATTGGAAGAGTTCTCCTGCAAATAAAAGTACAGCAAGGTTATGCCTGATAATGTTCCTTGTCATGTCAGTCACTGAGTTATTCAACGTGGAAGCAGGTCCGTAAGCCCACAAGCTCCAAGCTGCCATCGTATCCATTTACACTCACCCCACTTTCCCGTTTTGGAGGAATGTTGATCACATGTTCCTGCTTTTTTTTCACAGCATTCAGTACCAACAGCTTTATTTCCGTAAATACTTTTCAGAGATCAGGTTCTGCAGCCTTCATGTACATTAGCTAAGGACAGAAGCTCAGGAGAGGTACAGACTCAGACTGTCACTAAGCTGTTGCAAAACATATCTTTAATAATGTTTGGATCTCAACAGAATGAACCTCTTTATACCTTATCGATTATCATGATGCTTAAGATCTGAACAATTTTCTATTCTGAAGGGACTATTTCAGGTAAGTCTCAGAGTTAGAGTCATACAGTCATACAGCACAGGAACAGGCCCTTCATTCCAACTCAACTGTGCTGATATAGATGGCCATTATTGTCCCTGTCTCCCTCAAAACCAACAGTCCACTGACCCTTTGGTTAATAGTAGGGGTCCATGGTAAAAAAAAGCTGGGAACTCCGGCTCGGAACATTTCTTATATGTACGGTACATGCAGTTTGTGGACTGGACTCTGTAGTTCACATTATGATGTGTTTCTGGTCACTGGTTTTGTAGCTATTTTGGGTGACTTGCAATCAGAGTGGCCTGCAGTGGCTGAACTGAACTGAATATTCCTGGGCTCTTCCGTTTTCACGTGTTGTATATTGTGTGGTTTTTCACACTGTTTTTGTTGACGGTTGTGCAAATTGTTTTTTGCACATGGGTGGGGCGTGGTTGCCATTTTATTTGAACAGGTTCCATGGTCGTCTTTGTTTTGTGGCTATCTGTGGGGAAGATGAACCTCAGAGTTGTATACTTCATACATACTTTGATAATAAATGCAATTTGAACCTTTGAATCTTCAAATGTCTTTTAAATGTTTTTATTGTACCTGCTTCAGCCATTTTCCCCTGGCTGCTCATCCCATATGTAATACCCTGGTTACAATTTCTACTGCTATGCTGTGAGGTGTTTCATTTTAGTAGTTTTCCGTAGAAACAGTGTGTCCTGCTGGTAGAATGTTTTGATTTCGGCTAAGGATAAGGAGGCTTGTTGTTCAACTTAGGGATGTTGTGTCAGCCAATCAGGTTGGTGTGGTTGAGTGGAAGTTCTGGAGAGCTGTGGAGAAGAGTTTTCTGAAGGACAGTAGTCTGGTTTGGGGTCTTTTGACAAGAGCTGCAGACGGGGGCAGAAGGGAAGATGCTATAGAAAGCTGTTGGAAGGAGAGTCCCCGTTGCAGGAAGTGCTTTGTGCAGATGAATGGCTCAAAGAAGGAAGGGTCAATGCTCCATAGAGAGCCAATTTGTCCAAGATGGACTTCAAGCGGAGTTTGGAATGTGATGGATGCTTTTATACCCATAAAACAATTACAGCATGGAAACAGGCCATCCTGGCTCTTCTAGTCCGTTTACTCTCATCTAGTACCACTGACCCGCACTCAGCCCATAACCCTCCATTCCTTGTCCATATACCTATCCAATTTTGCTTTAAATGACAATACCGAACCTGCCTCTACCACTTCTACTGGAAGCTCATTCCACACAGCTACCACTCTCTGAGTAAAGAAATTCCCCCTCATGTTACCCTTAAACTTTTGCCCCCTGTCTCAACTCATGTCCTCTTGTTTGAATCTCCCCTACTTTCAATGGAAAAAGCCTATCCACGTCAACTCTATCTATCCCTCCTCATAATTTTAAATACCTCTATCAAGTCCGCCCTGAACCTTCTACGCTCCAAAGAATAAAGACCTAACTTGTCCAATCTTTCCCTGTAATTTAGGTGCTCAAACCCAGGTAACATTCTAATAAATCTTCTCTGTACTCTCTCTATTTTGTTGACATCTTTCCTGTAATTTGGTGACCAGAACTGTACACAATACTCCAAATCTGGCCTCACCAATGCCTTGTACAATTTTACCATTACATCCCAACTCCTATACTCAATGCTCTGATTTATAAAGGCCAGCATACCAAAAGCTTTCTTCACCACCCTATCCACATGAGATTCCACCTTCAGGGAACTATGCACCATTATTCCTAGATCATTCTGTTCTACTGCGTTCTTCAATGCCCTACCATTTACCATGTATGTCCTATTTGGATTATTCCTACCAAAATGTAGCACCTCACACTTATCAGCATTAAACTCCATCTGCCATCGTTCAGCCCACTCTTCTAACTGGCCTAAATCTCTCTGCAAGCTTTAAAAAACTACTTCATTATCCACAACGCCACCTACCTTAGTATCATCTGCATACTTACTAATCCAATTTACCACCCCATCAACCAGATCATTAATGTATATGACAATGTTTATGCAGAATGTGTGTCGAGCTTGTGAGTAAAGAGGTACACCCCGATTATTCCAGTATGAGCTCTAAGGTTTATATGCACATTGAACTGGTTTAACTTTAATGGACCCTTCTATTTTTCTTTTCTTTTTCTTTAACTGTTTGTTAAAGTTGCAACTTTGGTAAATATATGTCCTTTATTATTTTGTGTGGTGTATGATCAGTCATTTCTGGGCTACTGATAATTGTGTATGATTAGTATTTACACAGCATTTGCTCAAATCGAGGTTCCTTTAATCAGAACATCACAATGTCCCTGTTTGGTTGAACCTCAAATCATACCAACCCTAAACATACATTGTTTATGAAAAGTGGCCTTATCACTGCTGAGTCACATGGCTGTTAGCAGTGTTAGCTATCGAACCAAGTCTGTATATGAACCTGGTGAGAGTGTTATACATATATACACTATCATCTAGGTTAAGAGGCTAAAAGTTCAAAGTAAATTTATTATCATATGTCACCATCTAACACTGAGATTCATTTTCTTGTGGGCATATTCAATAAATCCAATAACCATAATAGAATAAATGAAAGACCACACCAACTTGAGCATTTAAACAATATGTAAAAGACAACAAACTGAGCAAACACAAGAAGAAAGTAATAATAATAATGAATGAGTAAGCAATAATCATCGAGAGCATGAGATGAAGAATCCTTAAAATTGAGTCAATACGTTGCAGAACAGGCCCTTCTAGCCCTCTGAGCTGCATCACCCAGAAACCCACTGATTTCATCCCAGCCCAATCACAGGACAATTTACAATGACTGATTAACCTATTAACTTGTGTGTGTTTGGACTGTGAAGCACCAGAGGAAAATCGTTTGCACATTGGAAGAATGCACAAACTTTCTCAGAGACAATGCAGGAATAGAACTCTGAACACCAACGGCCTGAGCTGTAACAACGTCGTGCTAACTGCGACACCACTGTGGGGCCCCGATAATGAATGTATCAATTTGTTTTACTACCCAGTGAGTTAAGGCTCCTTTACCTCCTTCCTAATCACAGTAATAGGAAGAGCACATGTCCAGAATGGGGGGGGGGGGGGGGTCCTTGATGATGGATGCTGCTTTCCTGCAACAGTGAGCCTTATAAATGTGTTCCATGGAGGGGAGGGCTTTACCTGTGATGGACTGGGCCATATCTGCTACTCCTTGTAGTTTTTTTCTATTCAAGGACACTGGTGTTCCCATCCCAGACCATGATGCAACTAGTCCATATACTTTCCACCGCGCACCTATGGAGGTTTGTCAAAGTTTTAGATTAAATGCTGAATCTGCACAAACTTTTATGAAATTAGAGTTCCTGCCATGCCTGCTTTGTAATGGCAGTTACGTGTTGAGTGAAGTTATCCCCTTTGGTTTGAGAGCTTGACGATTGAGGGGTAATAACTGTCTCTAAATCTGGTGGTGTGAGTTCTGACACTGCTATACCTTCTTCCTGATGGCAGTAGTGAGAAGAGAGTATGTCCTGGGTAGTGGTGTGGGTGGGGTGGGGGAGTACCTGATGTTAGATACTGCTTTCCTGTGACAATGCTTCATGTAGATGTGCTCAATGGTGGGCAGGACTTTACCCATGATGGACTAAGCTGTATCCACTACTTTTTATAGGATTTTCTATTCAAAAGCATCAGTGTTCCCATACCAGGGTATGATGCAGCCAGTCAATATACTATCCACTACATATCTATGGAAGTTTGTCAGATTTTTAGATGTCAGGCTGAATCTTCGCAAACTCCTAAGGAAGTAGTTGTACTTATCTGCTTGGACTAGGACTATTCCTCTAAAGTGATAACACCGAGGAACTTAAAGTTGCTGATCCTCTCCACCTCTGGTCCCCCAATGAGGACTGGCTCATGGACCTCTGGTTTCCTCCTCCTGATATCAATAATCAGCTCCTTGGTCTTGCTGACATTGAGTAAAAGGAGTTGTTATAACATCACTCAGCAAGATTTTTGATCTTCCATCTATGCTGATTTGTCACCACCTTTGAATCGGCCTACAATTGTGGTATCATTAGCAAACTTGACATAAGTGTAAAGTGAGTAGAGCAGTGGGATAAGCACCCAGACTTGTAATGCACCTGTGCTGATGAAGTTTGTGCAAGAGATGTTGTTGCCAATCTGAACTGACTGGGGTCTGCAAGTGAGGAAATTGAGGATCCAATTGGACAGGGAGGTTTTAAGACCAAGGTCTTGAAGCCTATAGATTAGTTTTGAGGGGATAATGGTATTGAATGCTGAGCTGTAGTCGATAAAGGTCATCCTGCTGTAGGCATATTTGCTGTCTAGGTGGTCCAGTGTTGAGTGAAGAGCCAATGAGATGGCATCTATTGTGGACCTGTTGCCTGGTAGACAAATCGTGACATCACGTAGCTGACAAATATAATTTTCTATAATTAAAATGTGATATTGCTAATCCTTAGACAAAAGAAGATACATAACAATAGACAATCTGTAACTTTTTTAAAAGACTCATTTTCAGGAAACCTGAAGAATATTGTGCATAGTTTTGAAAGCAATGTGAATACCCCCTGTGAAGGAAATTAACTATCTTCAGCTCAGTGAAAGACATCACTAACTGACCTGATGACATAACATTAAGAAAGACAGTAATCACTTGCCTCAAGGGATTGAGAAGAACTGTTTGTGAAGAAGAAAATCTTAAAGATCGACTTAAGTGAACTTACAAAATGGATGTTGATGCACCATTGTCACATGTTTATGGGAAGGTTATAAAGGAAAAAATCTTTTGAGGTTTTGGAAATATGCAGAGCTGAGATAAACGAAGTTAGTGCTCTAACATGAAAATTACACAGAAACCTCATACATTGGGAAATACTCAAAGAGTTATTTGAATATCAGATTGAAGAGAGTTTTCTAGCACTGGTAACCTACTGGAGTGGCTGATAGAGTGATAATCTACTCCCAAGGGGAGTCTTAGCAGGAGTTGGATCTCAAAACTGGTCCACAGGGAGAATCTGAGTTAGAAATCTTCACTTAGCAAGAGAGAGATAAGATAGATATTTGCTTCCTGGCCAGGCTGGGGGGTGGGGTGGGGTGGGGATGGCTTCCTTTTGCAGAGCTCAGCTCTCTAAACATAGCAGCAGCTACTCTTGTGGTGTTGTTTTTGAATAAAACTTCCGATTTTTAAAATTTAAAACTTCTGACTAATAATCTGTGTTTAGCTTCTTGTCATAAACAGGAGCCAGTCTTCTGTTTTTAATATAATTGGCAAGCAATAATCAGCTTGAAGTTGAAAGGACAGTTTTTCAACCAGATGCACAGCCTATAGATAGCAGGATGTTGGGTCACAGCAACTTCTCAAGACTTCTCTAGTGGTGCACTCTAAGAGAAAGGGTGATTTAATCTGGCTTGTTTCAAATCAGAGGACACTGGCTTATTTTATCTCCCTCTTGCTAAGCGAAGATTTCTAACCAAGTCACCTAAGTGACAGAAAAAAAATGCATAACCATAGAGACCAGTTTAGACTTAGTACGAATGGTTAAAGGAATTGTACCAGTGTTTTGGAAATCCTTTGTATTTTAGACATTGTTTGTAATTTGGAATTTTTTTTTAAGATAGAAAATCCTCTCTGAGTTCCAAAAGTGTTTTATAAAAGCTATTTATATTAGATAGGGTTTAAGTTCTTCATTTAGAACTTCGTGGTCAGCATACTCAACACCATCACAGAAGTTCTGCAGTCATGTGGAAAACTAGAGACACTGATGCCATAAGTATTATAGAGCCAGGTGAAGATGGTAGAGAAGGCATTGGCGAATAACAAAAGATGGGCCTGGAGGAGAGAGGATGAACAGATATGTGAATTTATCGCAGAAAAGAGGGGTAAAAGGACAATGAATGCTGAACAGGTGAAGCACAAGACTGGAGTTCCCGACTCTGTGAAATTGTTGAACTCAGCGCTCAGTCCTCATGAAGGCTGTTGACCTGAATTCTTGACTATCCATTTCCCTCCGTTCATGTTGCTCGACCAGCTAAGTTACTCCAGCTTTTTGAGGGCTGATTCAATATAGTACACTGTAATGTGCCAGTCAGATGACAAAGTTTCATTGCTCATGCTTGTATTTAGCTGTAACAGTGTAAGAGGTCGAAACCAGTGAGACTGTCATGGGACACGTGAGATTTTTGAGCAAAACATAAAATACTGGGAAATCTCATCAAGTCAGGCAGCTTCTACGGAGGGGAATAAACAGGTGAAGTTTCAGGCCGAGGCCCTTTATCAGGACTGGAAAGGAAGTGGGGAGAAGAAGGTGAAGGAAAGTTATGGAGTACAATCTGGAAATAGGTGAGGCGGAAGGTAGGGGAGTGGCAGGAGGGGGATGAAGTCAGAAGCTGGGAAAGGGAAAAGATGGAAAAAATGAAGAAGGAATCTAATAAGAGAGGACAGTGGACCATGGAAGAAAGGGAAGGAGAAGGGGAACCAGAGGTGGGTGAGGAGAAGAAAGGTGATGAGAGGATAACCAGAATGGGAAATAGAGAAAGAGAAATGGGGGGGGGGGGGGAAGAAATCACCAGAAGTTGGAGCTGGTCAGATGATTCAAGTGATGGGCATCTGCATGGTCTTTTAATTATAGTAAAATAAAGTGTAAGTAAATAAGTTTAACTTTTCAAGTAGGAGATTTACGCACCATCTCTCGTGTGCACAATATTCCAAATGTGATAGCACCAGAGCCCCATGTAGGCTCTATATAATTGGAGGAGAATGTTTCCACTCTTGTAACACAGATCTTCTTGTAATAAAGGTCAATATACTTTGTACTCTCCTAATTGCTTGCTGAAACTGCATATTAATCTGCAGTGATTGATGTTCATCTAGTATTTAAATGCATGGTCATATCTCAACATACTCTAACCCTCTGGATGTTCGCACTAGCTCTGCTTGAAAAGATGCCAGAGCCTTCCAGTGCAGCTATCGGACTCAGCATCAAAACTTTAAGGGAGAATTAGTAAATGATAGTTCACTGGAACATTTAACACAGAAGGAAATATGAAATCACAAAACACTAAACTACCTTAAGATAGGTGCTAGCAGCATAATAAGTTCACAACAGTGTGTCTTGCTATTTATTGTGAGATTACTTCATAATTTTTATTATAAATTGAATGATAATGATGTTATGAAACAAGATGTGGCAGTATTAAAAACTTCTTGCAAGTTTTTACACCTTCCTAAAGAATTCAGAATTCAGCCATAGCTTTCATAAAAAAATGTAGGTTCCTCTGTCATTTATCAACAGAAGTTCGAACTGTACAGAAAGAATTCAACTGTCTGACACGATAACATTGCCCTCCACAGATACAATTTCATTAAATTTCATATGTGTGTCCTTGAAAAGTGGATCTGAGCCAAATCTTTGAGCTAAAATTCATTGCACAAGCTAACAGATTAGTTGACTGCAGACTAGTATAGCATATTATCTAATGTATGGAAGAATCATGCACCAGCTATGTGCAGAAAGATTAAGGCTGACATTAAAAGCAAAGGTGACTTGGTAAGGACATAACGTGCACTAAGAGTAAAGTGATCCCTAGTTTTCTAAAAGAACTAAATAGAAAATATTTCATTTCACTGGTTTTCCATGTATGTAATGGCCACATTAATACATTTCTATATTTGAATGTTAGCAAATGAACAATATCAGATTGATTGTGGGTGTGCATGCAGCCAATTGGTCGCATGGTGAACCAATTGGGCCTCCTACACAAGGGAGGCACACTCTTTTGGCGCTGGTTTTCGTGCGTGCGTATTTTTTTCATCTTGATGTGCTGGATTTGTAGCTCCCACACTGTAAGATTCCAAGCATGCACCATGACTAATATCACTCAGTAAAAACTGTAATCCTACCACTCCATTGTCATTTTTGCTCCGTGCACACATAATAGTAAAAACAAAAAAAAACTCTGTGCTACCAATACTTCTAATGGCAACAGGTAATTTAGAATTTACGAAGCGTGTATTTTCGAGGTTGAATTGAGCTTCATGACAACAATTTCTTCTAGTACTCTGAATGCACTTCAAGCAATGGGATGGTGTCAAAAATGCATTATGCATTTACATGTCAAATGTGCCTTAATGATAGGAGCTTTAGCACAATTGCACTTGAAGCATGTCGACATAACAATTCTTGAAGTCAATCAACACAAAATGCTGTTTTGTTATGACTGTTGCTATCTTGGAGTGGAAATCTTCAGCTATTGCTCTTGCACAGCTCAACATTTATCAGGGGTATTTAAAGGAACTAGTGACTACTTCCAAAAAGCAAACAGGTTGAGAGGCTTCTATGGCGTGAAAGAAATTGCCAGCATTTCAAGTCATGACATGGCATCAGAACTGGTCCAGGGCATTGACCTGAAATGTCGCATGCAAAAGATTGATTGAGCAGTGAATTGATTGGGCCTCTTACATGGGGGAGACATTCTCATTTGGCGTGGGCTTTAGGTCCAAGAACATGTTCTGTGCTCCACACAGATGCTGCTTAACCTCTCAGAAGTCTGATTATATTTACCCTATCTATACACCTCATAATAAATTCATGAGGGGTATAGATAGGGTAAATGCAAGCAGGCTTTTTCCATTGAGGTTGTGTGAGACTACAACTAGAGGTCATAGGTTAAAGATGGAAGGTGAAACGTTTAAGAAGAAAATAAGGGGGATCTTCTTCACTCAGAGAGTGGGAGAGTTTGGAATTAGCTGTCAGTGGAAGTGGTGGTGGCAGGTTTAATTTAGACACAAGAGAAATTTGGATAGGTACATGCATGGGAGGGGCATGGAGGGCTATTGCATGTATGCAGATTGATGGGACTAGGCAGATTAATAGTTTGGCATGGACTAGGTGGGCTGAAGGGCCTATTTCTCTGCTGTAATGATCTATGACTTGGAGTTCTTCCAGTGGTTTACTTTTGCCCCAGATTCCAGCATCTGCAGTCTCTTGTTGAAAATTCAAAGTAAATTTATTAGCACAAGACTGTAGGTATATTTCACCGTATACTATCTTGAGATTCATTTTCTTGCTGTCATTCACAGTAGAACAGAGAAATATAACAGAATCAATGAAGAACTACACACAAATAAAGACTGACAAACAACCAACGTGCAAAAGAAGACAAACTTGTGATCCATCAACTGCTTACTAAATGGTCTCTTCCAGCCATAAGTCCAATTCAGTGTGTTTCCTGCTCTCTGAAGTTATTTTCAGTTGGAAAATCTTCAGGGAGTGAAACAGTAGGTAATAAAGGAGTTATTTTTGGTGAATTCAGGACACCCCCCAAAAAGCAGTTGCTCTCAGGTGTGACTGCATTAATAGATGGTTCCCTTCAAGTCAAGAATCACTGGAAGAATGCTGAAGGTATTAACAAAGTACTTGGAGATGGTCACGTGGAGAAGCTGAGGTGGCTATTAGGACCACAACAGTAACATTTATAAGATATTCAAGGCATATTTACCTCTGCTTTCAACAGGCTGAGCAGCCCAACACTGACCCTACTGACCAGTAAGTATTTGTACTCCAATTGAAATCTGTCATGTTGCGTTGTCATTCCTGCAATTTCAAAACATAGCAAGAAATGAGTTGCGGACAACTGTTTCAAGATGATTTCACATAGGGGATCGGGCATGAGAAGACAAAGGAAATGATCGCGGACCTCTGAAATGTGCAGCCGAACCATCCTTCTTTACCAATACATGGCTGTTCCGTAGAGAGAGTTCAGTGCACCAGGTTCCTGGGAGTTCACATCACAGATGACCTCACCTGGTCCCTTAATATCATCTCCCTGAACAAGAAGACACTGCAGTCTCTCCACTTCCTAAGAAGATTGAGGCAAACAAGGCTCCCACCCATTTCCCCCCCATCTTAATTGTGTCTTGCAGGAGCACCTCTGAGAGCATCCTGACAAGTTGCATCTCCATCTGATATGGGTGCAGTCGAGCATCCAACCATAGGGGTCTCCTGCGCGCCCATCCAGCATCCTCTTTGACTTTCCACCATCAAGCAGGAGACTATGATGCATATAAACAAGAACGGTCAGGATGAGAAACACTTTCCTCTCCAGCTCATTAGGCTTCTGAACTCCTGGCTGCACTGTATTCGTAGTGTTACTGGTTAATCTGTTCCATACATTACAATATTTAATATTAATGCATTTTAATTTGTTTTATATGTGTGATTCATCTGTAGATTTTATCCTTACCTTAATAAGTTATCGTGTGTTATGTGCTTTACACCTTGGTTTGAAGAAACATTGTCTCATTTCTATTTACATTATATGGTTATATACATTATATACATGTATATACAAACATTTGTAGTTAAATGAAACTAAATTTCACTTGACGACTTGACAAACTTCATTATGCAGTGCTTGTACATTTCATGCTCTTTTGATGGGCAGAGTATATCTTGATCATTGATCGTGGGATAGGTTAATAGGTCAGTACAACTTCAAGGGCCAAAGAGCCCATTTGCACTGTATTCTTCCATCAGTGAGGAGGGAGCTCCTTTATCCTGTTGATTGTTGAAAAGCCTTGATAGAGTGGATGTGGAGAGGATGTTTCCTGTAGTGGTGGTCTCAGACCAGAGGGCACAGCCTCAGAACAGAGGGACATCCTTTTAGAAAGAAGACGAGAAAGAATTTCTTCAGCCAGAAAGAGGTGAATCTGTGGCATTTGTTGCCACAGGCGGCTGTGGAGACCAAGTCATTAGGTATACTTAAGGCAGAAGTTGATAGATTCTTGATTAGTCAGGGCATGAAGGGTTACAGGGAGAAGGCAGGAGATTGGGGCTGAGGGGGAAAGAGATCAGCCATGATGAAATGGTGGAACAGACTTAATGGGCCAAATTGCCTAGTTCTGCTCCTATATCTTATGGTCTTATGTGTATGGATTTTCTGAGACTGCAGGATTTCTTGTAACACAAAGTTCCATTTACTGTCCACAAAACACAAAATGCTGGCAGAACTCAGCAGGCCAGACAGCATCTATGGGAGGAGGTAGTGACCCCTCCTGATGAAGGGTTTCGGCCCGAAACGTTGTCACTACCTCCTCCCATAGATGCTGTCTGGCCTGCTGAGTTCTGCCAGCATTTTGTGTTTTTATTTATTTCCAGCATCTGCAGATTCACTCGTGTTCCATTTACTGTCCACATCTTTTTTTCTGAACCTGATTCGTTCCCACTGCTCTGTACTGGAACCAAGAAATACTCTGCTCCCTTGTGAATTACCATGGGTACACACAACATTGTCTGGTGTGTTGGCAGCAACCAAGTGACTTCATTCGCAGGAGAATAGGGTTGAGAAAGATAATGAACCAGCCATGATGGAATGGCAGAGCAAACTGAATGGGCTTGATGATATTACTCTGCTCCTATGTCTTATGGTTGCACAGTCTTACAGGAGTGACAGCTACAATTAAGCAAAGGGTACTAACCAGAGTTCGGCCACTGTGTGCTAAGCATAAATTGATTCATAATTTAAAGATTAGCTTTATTTATCATATGTACATACTGTGAAACATACTTTGAAAAAATTGCTTCTTCTTGTGCCAATGAGGATTGCGCTGAGGGCAGCCTATAAGAATCCCCAAGTTTTGGCACTGACATAGCATGCCCACAACTCCCTAATCCAAACCTTAACCATACAGATTTGGAATGTGGATGGAAACTGGAGCACCTGGAGGAAACCCACACCGCTACGACAGAACGCACAAACTCCTTACAGACGGCAACAGGAGTTAAACTCGTTCAGTGGTTGCTGGTGCTGTAAAGTGATTATGCTAACTTGTGTGGTATTGTGTAATTTGGCCTAAGAATTCAATGCTCACATGCAAATTACGTCATGCTGCCAATGTTGTGTATTTAATATTAAATAATATTTGAGTAATCCTGTATCTATATATATTTGTTAATCATTTTTGTTCCTTTAAATAATTGATTATGGATTATATGCATAAATCTGTGCACTGCATATGGCATCAGGTTACCATGTGATACTCGCTTGCCTCGCATAAAGTAAACTCAAAGTGAGACCTGCATTTCAGATTCCTGTGTCTTCCTTTGAATTAGTTTAATATTTTGAAGATACAAAACATAACAGCCACATGCATTGGGGTTAGTGCAAAAGTGATTCCTTTAACAGAGAATTTTTGGAGGAGCGCTGCAGTATGGAACAAGATCTCACTGTGGTGATGAGAAAGCCCTTACTGTCAGTTGCACAGTAAACAGTTAAGGAAGAGGGACACTAAAGTCATGGAGAGAAGAGTGGAAAGTATTAAGACAAGTTAGGCTGTCTATCTGGACTTTCCATAATGAACTCAACCGAGTGTGTAATGTAATAATTATCTTAACACCTCATTCATAATTCATTTCAGCATTCTGTTATTGTTTTAGCTTGTTCTACTTCAATGGACTTTGTAATGATTTGATCTATGTGAACAGTATGCAAGACAAGCTTTTCACTGTATCTTGGTGCATATGAAAACAACAAACCAATTCTAATCCCAGTTCCAATTCACCGGAAGTTCCTCACTGACCTTGCCTCTGTCACTGAATATAAAGGTTGTCATTTAGCCATAATACACAAAGTCACCTCAAAATAAACTTTCCAAATCATATTTCTAAATGAAAGCTTATCAAATTCAGAAGCTGAGTAATTGTTCCCATGGCCTCTGTCTTTTGTATGCCTTTGACTGTCCAAAGCATCAACAGAGTGCTATTCTGGTGGCTGCTGAATATTGTTTAAAGGTTGCTGGTTTTTACTGGAGGTGACTGCTTTTGACCCAGGAGAATGGCTTGAAGCAACTCCAGATCTAAAAGACCGTGTAATTTGTTGGAATCTGATGTGTTGTGTATTTGACATTTCAACAATATTTGTGTAATCTTGTATATATATTGCTTAGTAAAGCATTCATGTTTGTTTAAATAATGTGTTATACAGTATGTAAAATAAACATGAATTGCATACGTCATCACACTACCATTCGTGATACTTGTGCATCGTGCTTAAAGTAAAAGTCAAAGTCAGACCTGCAATCCTCGACTCCCCATGCCTCCCTTTTTAGGTTAATGTTTTGAAGTTACAAAATGTTTTTAATCTAATGTTCTTTTAGAAGTCAGGAAATAAGCACAAAACGTGTTGCTTTGCAATTGTTTTGTTAAGGCACAGAAGAAAAAGAGAATTGGAAATGTAGTGATGGAGAAGTCTAGGAGTTAAGAACAGAGGGACTAAAGAGATGGTTAACCAATAAGGTCAGCCCTTCTTATCCCCCATAGACCAGAAACATTCCATTTGAATTTGTTAACAATCCCAGTTGGCCCCTTTTCAAATAATGCAACACCAGAGGTTAGGTTCTAGGTGGTGATTCAGAATATACGATAACGTTATGAAGACATCTTTCCAAAATTTCTCCAAGCTAGGACAAAACCAGTACATATGAATGAGAGAGGCCTCGCCCCTTTTGCATTTATCACAAAGCGGACTAATGTTAGGGTAAAATCGAGATAATTTAGATTTAGACATATGGGCTCTATGAACAATCTTAAACTGTAAAAGGCAATGGCGAGCACAAAGAGAGGTTGAATTAACCGATTTGAGAATCGAGTCCCAAGTCTCATCAGATAAGGAGGTATTTAAATCCTGCTCCCATGCTATTTTAATTTTATCCACAGGGGCACGTCGTAAGGCTGCTAATTTATCACGAATAAATGATATTAAACCTTGACCTAGTGGATTAATGGAAAGAAATAGTCCATAACATTTTCTCAGGCATTTCAGGGAAGTTAGGAATTAAAGGAATAATAAAGTGTCTAATTTGGAGATAACTGAAAAAATGAGTATTGGGCAGATTGAACTTAGCAGAGAGCTGTTGGAAAGAGGCGAAGCGATTATCGATAAAAAGATCTTCAAAATGCCTAATGCCCTTCCTATACCAATCATGGAATGCTGAGTCATACATAGTAGGTAAAAAAAAGGTGATTATGTAAGATAGGGCTAGAAACGGAAAAAGCATGGAAACCATAAAATTTCCTAAACTGAGCCCAAATACGCAAAATGTGTCTAACAAGAGGATTAACTATTAATCTGGACAAACTACTAGGGAGTGCAGAGCCAAGAAGTGCAGAGATAGATAAATCTTTAGTGGAGCTCAACTCCATTGCCACCCAATTAGGGCACTCGGGTTGGCCATGGAAAAAAGACCAAAAGGTAGCACAGCGTATATTGGCTGCCTAATAATATAAACGAAAGTTAGGTAAAGCCATGCCACACTCTTTTTTAGGTTTTTGGAGATAGACTTTATTAATTCTGGAACGCTTATTCTTCCACAGATATGACAAAATAATAGAGTCTAAGGAATCAATAAAAGATTTAGGAATAAAAATTGGGATTGATTGAAATAAATATAAAAGTTTAGGAAGAACATACATTTTAACAACATTAATATGACCTACCAAAGACATAGATAGAGGTGACCATTGTAACAGACTCTGTTTTATAGTACATGTAAGATTGGCACGAAAATTTTCACGAAAGAGATCTTTAAACTTCCTTGTGACTGTAATCCCAAGGTAAGTAAATTGATTATGAACTACTTTAAAAGGGAGATCACGAAATGTTAATTCTTGTGCTTCTTTATTAATTGGGAAAAGTTCGCTCTTATGTAAATTAAGTTTATAGCCAGAGAACTGGCTAAACTGGTCAAGAAGTGAAAACATTGGAGGTAAGGATGTAGATGGATTTGAAAGAAAAAGTAATAAGTCATCAGCATAAAGAGAAACTTTATGCTCAACACCCCATCTCCAAATCCCGGTCAATTCAGGACAATTTCGAAATGCTATCGCCAAAGGTTCTATAGCCAAATCAAAGAGAAAGGGACTTAAACGGCATCCCTGATGGGTGTCACGTTTGAGGTTAAATAACTGGGATTTCTGAAAATTAGTCAAAACAGAGGCAGTAGGACACAAATACAGCAATTTGATCCAAGAGATAAAACTTTGACCGAAGTCAAATTTTTCTAAAACTGCAAAAAGGTAGTTCCACTCTATACGATCAAATGCTTTCTCCGCATCGAGGGAAATAACATATTCAGGAATTCCAGTTGGAGGTGAATATAAAATGTTAAACAAATGCCGAATGTTAAAAAAGAGGAAGATGGGTTTTAATAAAACCAGTTTGGTCATCAGAAATAATAGAGGGAATAACAGTTTCTAATCTATAAGCCAAAACTTTAGCCAAGATTTTAACATCACCATTAAGCAAAGAAATTGGCTTATACGAGGAACACTCTGTTGGGTCTTTACCCTTTTTTAATAAAAGAATAATAGATGCTTCATTAAAAGGGGGTGGCAATTTGCTGTAATTAAACGAGTCAGATAATACTGAGAATAAATGAGGAGAAAGAAGTGAAGAGAATGATTTATAAAATTCTACGGGGAACCCATCAGGTCCAGATTTCCCTGAGGACAATGCAGAATTAATTGCAAAAGATATTTCTTCTGATGATATAGGCGCATTAAGTTTGGCTTTAAAATCAGATGAAAGCGAAGGAATATTCAGATTATTTAAAAAATGATCAACAGAGATATTGTCATTCAAAGATTCAGAGGAATAAAGTCGAGAATAGAAATTTTTAAATGTGTCATTAATTTCTAAGTGATCCGATGTAAAGTCTCCATTCTCCTTCCGGATCTTTGTAATATGTTGTTTGGCTTTGGAACGCCTCAGCTGATTGGCTAGAAATTTACCAGATTTGTCACCATGAATGTAAAAGTAATTCTTACTTTCAAGAAGTTGGCGTTCGACAGGTTGAGTAGACAGAAGATTAAATTTAGTTTGAAGTTCTACACGCTTCTTGTATAGTTCAGGATTCTTAGTTTGAGCATACAGTTGATCCAATTCTTTAATCTGATTAATGAGGTCTAATTGATCTGCACAGAACTTTCTATTAAGATTTGCTGTATAGGAGATTATTTGACCCTTCAAATATGCTTTCATGGCATCCCAGACAATCTGGGATGACACTTCAGGTGATGTATTGGTGTTAAAATAAAAGGTTATCTGATCCTTAATAAATTTTAGAAAATCATCATCCGATAATAAAGTCGAATCAGACTGCCAGTGTTATTTCTCTGAGGGAGACCAGGAAAGTTTAAAGACAGAGTAATTGGGGCATGGTCAGAAATCAGTATACTCTGATAATCACAAGAATAGACAAATGGAATGAGTTGATTATCGAGTAAGAAGTAGTCAATTCTAGTAAAGGTATGGTGAACATGTGAAAAAAAAGAATAATCTCTCTCAGTAGGATGAAGGAAACGCCATATATCAGAGATACCATAATTAGAGAGAAACGATTGAATAGCTAAAGCAGATTTAGTAGGTGGTCTAGTAACAGAGGACGATCGATCCAAATTAGGATCTAACCAACAATTGAAATCACAACCCAGTATAAGAGAGTTTGAATTTAAGTCTGGTAGTGAGGAAAAAAAACGTTCAAAAAATTAACATCATCAAAATTGGGGGCATACAGGTTTGCTAGTACAACTTTAGTATTATATAGTTTAACAGAAACAATAATAAAACAGCCATTTGTATCAGATATCTTATTATGGAGTTCAAAAGGAATATTTGAGTTAATAAGGATGGAGACCCCCCCCCCCCCCCCTAGCTTTGGCAGCAAAGGATGAATGAAAATGCTGACCTGCCCAATTTGACAAAAGCTGGGAGTTATCAAAACAACTAATATGAGTTTCTTGAAGGAAGGCAATGTCAGCTTTGAGTTGTTTAAAATGTGAGAAGACCTTCCTTCTTTTAACAGGGTGAGTCAATCCCTTTACATTCCAGCTCACAGATTTAAGTGTATTAGCCATTATCAATTGTTAATGCATAGAAGGCAGCAGGCATATAAAAAGTCAAGCAGTCAGAATCTCAGAATGAGGAGTGTATAGAAGTGAGATAGTCTTATTGAATAGTATTGCAACAGCAACCTCAACTTCAGTAAGATTAAGGAATTGACTGTGGACTTCAGGAAAGGGAAGTCAGGAGAACACACACCTATCCTCAGTAATGGAAAAGCTGAGTAGCTTCAAGATCCTGTGTATGAACATTTCAAAGTTCAAAGTAAAATTTATTATCAGAGTACAAACATGTCACCACATACAACCCTGAGATTCTTTTTTTCTGAGGGCATACTTAACAAATCTATAGAACAGTAGCTGTAGTCTATAAACAAACTGTGCAAATGCAGATATAACTAAATAGCAATAAATAATGAGCATGAAATAACAATAAATCAGAGTCCTAAATGAGTGTAGTTATCCCCTTTTGTTCAAGAGCCTGATGGTTGAGGGGTAGTAACAGCTCTTGAACCTGGTGGTGCAAGTCCTGAGGCACCTGTGCTTTCTACCTGATGGCAGCAGTGAGAAAAGAGCGTGGCCTGGGTGGTGAGGATCTTTGATGATGGATGCTACTTTTCTACGGCAACGTTTCGTGTGCTCAATGGTTGGGAGGGTTTTACCTGTGATGTACTAGGTTGAATCCACTACTTTTGGAAAATTTCCCACTCAAAGGTATTAGTGTTCCCATACCAGGCTGTAATGCAGCCAGTCAACACTCTTTCCACCACACACCTACAGAAGTTTTTGATGACATGTCAAACCTCTGCAGACTCCTGAGGAAGTAGAGGCACTGTCATGCCTTCTTCCCAATATTATTTATATGATGGGCCCTGGACAGATACTTTGAGATAGTGACACCCAGGAATTTAAAGTGACTGACCCTCTCCAGCTCTGATTCTCCAATGATTACTGGCTCATGGACCTCAGGTTTCCTTCTCCTGAAGTCTACAATCAGATCCTTGGTCTTACTGACATTGAGTGAGAAGTTGTTGTTATTAGCCAAGCCAAGTTTCCAATCTCCCCCTCCCCACCCCCCCCCACCCCCGCCGTTCGCTGATTCATCACCCTCTTTTGAATCAGTTTGTAGTAGTGGCATCATCAGCAATCTTGTATATGGTACTGGAGCTGTCATGGGTCAGAGTTGTGTGAAGAGCCAACAAGATAGCATCTGCTGTAGACCAGTTGCTTCGATAGTCAAATTGGAGCAGATCGAAGTCACCATTCAGACAGGAGATGATATGCTTCAACACCAGCCTCTCAAAACACTTCATCACTGTAGATGTAAGTACCACTGAACAAAGTCATTCATACAGATTACCACGCTCTTCTTGGGCACCGGTATGATTGAATCTTGAATCAGGTGGGTACCACACACTGCTTGACTGAGAAGTTAAAGATATCTGTGATTACAACTGCCATTGGTCGGCACAGGTCTTCAATACTTGGCCAGATACTCCATCAGGACCAGATGCTTTCCTAGGATTCAATCTCTTCAAGGCAGCTCGTGGACCTTTGGGGCACGGGGGGTGTGCGATGGTTCCTTCCTGTCCTGATGATCAAAGCAAACATAGAAGGCACTGAGCTCATCCAGAAGTGAAGCTCTGCTGTCCCCATGTCACAAGATTTAACTTCATTGGAGGTTATGGCATTCAAACCCTGCCACAGCTATTGAGCGTCCCTCGTTAATTCCAGTCTAGTATGGAATCTCCACTTTGTCTGAGAGATGGCTTTCTGGAGATAATACCTGCACCTCTTTTATAGCATTTTTGAACTCCAGACTTGAATGCCTCTGATCTGGCCCTCAGTAGATTATGGATTTCATTGTTCATCCATTGATTGGGAAAAATCCTGAATGATTTTGTATGAACACAGTCATCCACAGCTGTTTTAATAATGTCTGTAATGACCCTGGTGTAGTCATTCCGGTCCTCAGATGAGTGCTTGAGCACAGATCAGTCCACTGACAGGGCCATCCTGTAACCATTCCTCAACCACCTGTGACCACCTCTTAGTTGTCTTGATCTCTGGAGCCTTGCTCTGAAGGCTCTGTCTGCATGCAGGTAGTAGGAGTACAGCCAAATGGTCCAACTTGCTGAAACACAGTCTTGGGAAGGAACGATAGGCATTCCTTATTGGAGTGTAGCAATGGTCTAGTGTGTTGGGACCTCTGATTGAATAGGTTATGTGTTGGTAATAATAGGACAAGGTTTTCTTCAAACAGGTCTGGTTAAGATTTACAACTATAATTTGAAATGTGTTGGGATGGGCTAATCCTTGTTTACAGACAGCATCATGCAGTTTTGTAAGTGCTTGCTTATAGTTGGCTGTTGGTGGTATGCAAACTGCAGTCAGCATCGTGGATGAGAACCTTCAAGGCAAGTAAAATGGTCTACATTTAATTGTTCTAAGTCGGGGAACAAGAAATTGACAAAACCCCAACGTTGGTGCACCAACGAGAATCGACTAAAAAGCCACCTTTTTTCTTACCAGTATTCAAGGTGGATCCATTCTGAAAATTGTAAAACTTTCTGGTTGGATAGCTGAGTCCAGCATATTTGCTGTTAATGAAGTCTCAATGCAACAAACAATTGAGATCTGCCTCATCTCCCTCTGATACTGCAGCCTTGCCCTGAGATCATCAATCTTATTTTCAAGTGACTGTATTTTCACCAACAAAATGGTATGTAGAGGAGGCCTCATCCCCCTGTGCTTCAGCCTGGTTTGAACTCCGCCTCTCCTGCCTCAAAGGATCTCAAGGGATTTATCCTGAGTCCAACATATTGATGCAACATGGCAATGAGAGTTTTGGACCAGAGAGCACAGACTCAAGTAGAAAGATGTCCCTTTAGAACAGAGGTGAGAAGGAATTCCATTAGACAGGGGCATTGATTCTGGAAAATACATTGCCACATATGGCTGTTGATGCCAAGTCATCGGGTATATTTAAAGCAGAGATAGATTAATAAGGCTGTGTCAGGTTATGGAGAGAAGGTTTGATAAATAGGTTTGATAAGGAAAATAAATCAGCCATGATGACATAGCAAATCTCCTCAAACTGCTAATGAAGTACAGCTGTTAGTGTGCTTTCATGTTACATCAATATGTTGGACCCAGGATAGATCCTCAGAGATGTTGACTCCCAGGAACTTGAAATTGTTCACCCTTTCCACTGCTGATCCCTAGAAGATGACTGGTGTGTGTTCCCTCAGCTTCCCCTTCCTGAAGCCCATATTCAATTCCTTAATCTTGCTGACGTTGAGTGAAAGGTTGCTGTTGTGACATTACTCAACCAGCTGATCAATCTTTCTCCTGTTCTAAAGGGATATCTTTCTACTTGAGTCTGTGCTCTCTGGTCCAAGAGTCTCCCCCAATGGAACCATCCTCTCCTTATCTATTCAATCTAAGCCTTTCAACATCTGGTAGATTTCAATTAGATCCCCCCTCATTCTTCTAAACTTCAATGAGTACAGGCCAGAGCCATTTAATACACCTCATTCCCAGAATTATTCTCGTGAGCCTCCTCTGGCCCTTCTCCACTGCCAGCATTTCCTTTCTTAGATATGCAGCCCAAAACTGTTCACAATACTCCAAATATGATCCAACTAATGCCTTAGAAAACTTCAGCATTATATCCTTGCTTTTATATCCTAGTCCAATTGAAATGAATAACATTGTATTTACAATCCTAACAACCAATTCAACGTGCAAGTCAACATTTAGGGAACCTTGCACTAAGAATCCCAAGTCCTTTTGCACCTCCAATTTCTGAATTCACTCTCCTTTAAGAAGATAGTCTACAATTTTGTTCCTTCTACCAAAGTGCAGAAGAATACAGCCCCATATACTGTATTCCATCTGCTACTTATTTGTCCATTCTCGTAATCTGTCCAAGTCCTTCTGCAGACTCCCTGCTTCCTCAACACTACATACCCCTCCATGTATCTTTCTATCATCTGCAAACTTGGCCATAAAAACCATCTATTCTGTCATCTAGGTGAAAAACAGATAATGCAGAAATGAGCAGATCCAACACTGACCCCTGAGGAATGCCACTAGTCACCAGCAGCTAATTAGAAAAGGCTCTCTTTATTCCCATTATTTGCCTTCTGCTAGGCAAACTGCTATTCATACTTGTATCCTTCTTGTAATGCCATAGGCTGTTATGTTGTTTAGCAGCCTCACATGCAGCATCTGGTCAAAGGCCTTTTGAAAATCCAAGCTGACAACATCCGCTGACTCTCTTTTGTCTATCCTGCCTGCTAATACCTCAGAGAATTCCAACAAACTTGTCAGGCAAGATTTCCCCTGAAGGAAACCATTCTGACTTTGGCCTATTTTACCGTGTGCCTCCAAGAATCTTGAAACCTCATCCTTAATAATGAGCTTTAATATGTTGTCAGCTGGCCTATAATTTCCTGTTTTTTTGTCTTCATCTCTTCTTAAAAAATGGAGTGACATTGTGCTCGTCCAGTTCTCCAGAGCCATTCCAGAATCTAGTAATTGTTGAAAGATCACTACTAATGCCTCCACAATCTCTTCAACTACCTCTTTCAGAACCCTGGGGTGTAGTCCATCTGGTCCAACTGACTTATCTACCTTCAGACCTTTCAGCTTCCCAAGCACCTTCTCTTTAGTCATAGCAACTCCACTGACTTCTGTCCCCTGACACTTTTGAACTTCTGCCTTTCTGCTGTTGTCTTCTGCAGTGAAGACTGACACAAAATACTTATTTAGTTTGCCCACCTTTTCTTTGTTCTCCACTACTACCTCTCTGGTGGCATTTTCCGGTGGACTGATATCCACTATTGTCTCTCTTCTACTCTTCATATATCTGAAAAATACTTCAGGTACCCTCTTTTATATTAATAGCTTGCTTACCTTCATATTTCATCTTTTCTCTCCTTATGGCTTTTTTTAGTTGCCTTTTGTTTGTTTTTAAAAGCTTCTCTGTTCTCTAGCTTCCCACTATATTTTGATATATTACTTGCCCTCTCTTTTGCTATTATGCTTTTTTTCAATCCTCTTGTCAGCTACAGCTGTCTCAAACCCACTTTAGAATGCTTCTTTTTTGGAACCAATCCTGTGTCTTCTGAATTGTTCCCAGAAACTCCAGCCATTGCTGTTCTGCCACCACACTTTTAGTATCCCCGTCCACTCAACTTTCGCCAGCTCCTCTCTCAAGCCTCTGAAGTAACCTTTACTTGCCTCTAAAACTGATACATCCTATGTTAGTTTCACTCTCTCAAATTGCAAAGTGAATTCTATCGTATTATGATATTTGGCTCCCAAGTGTTCCCTTACCTTAAGCTCCCTAATCAAATCTGTTTAAACAACATCCAATCCAGAATTGCTTTTTCTCTAATGGTCTCAATCAGAAGCTACTCTAAAAAGCTATCCTATAGGCATTCTGCTAATACCTTCTGTTGGGATCCAGCACCAACCTGATTTTCCCAATATTGAAATCCACCATCACTATCTTAACATTGCCTTGTTTACGTGCCTTATACTGTTTCTTATTATAATTTGTACTCCAAAGCCTGGCTACTGTATATGACTCTCGACAGGGTCTTTTTACCTTTGCATTTTCTTAAGGTGGGTAAGCATCTTTCCAATTGGTTTGTTTGTTTATTTATTTAGAAGTACAGCGTGGAACAAGCTCACCCAGCCCAATAAGCCACACTACCTAGCAACCCACCTCTATAACCCTAGCCTAATCACAGGGGAATTTACAATGACCAATTAACTTAATAACCAGTACGTATTTGGATTGTGGGAGGATACTGGAGCACCCAGAAGAAACCTATGTGCTTATGGGAAGGGTGTACAAACACCTTACGGAGGATGCTGGGATTGAAATCTGAACCCCATCGCCCAGAGCTGTAACAACATCACTCCTACAGCTATGCTACTGTGGCAGACATTATTATGCATTGCACTCTGATATAGATGTTCATCTTAGAAAAAATTCATTAAGCATCCTGATATGAAAATCGAATCTATGTGCAGTACAAATGCAGACACAATGTAGCACAACAGCCATAGTCAGCCCAAGTGCTTTTAAAATAAATAACATCTATAGCTTTAGGCTCTTACTTCAAAGAAACCCTGTAAAGGGCCCTCTAGGGCCCTCTCTTTCTTTGTGCATAACATTGCTGTAGACCTGAAAACTGAAAGCTGATACTGTTGTATACTGCAGTTGTTAAATGGTTGATTTCCCCTGATACTCAACCATCCCTCGTGGCTCATTACGTGCATTTACATTTGACTCATAAATCTTCGGCAGCCATTTTTTTTTGTTCTATTAATGTAGGTGTGACTGAGGGAAGTCCTTTGATAATTGGCTGACAATGTTTTGAAAGGTATGATAGGCAACTCACTTAACCCCAAAGAATTGTTCATACCTCAGTGCCTGCCATCTGAAACCATCCACTAAAGGCGATGCCTACTTCAAACAGGAAGCGTCAGTCTGGAAACTACAAGACTGCTATCACTGCCAGAGAGACTACTTAATAATTAAGGATAAGGATATTGGCAATGAACAGCCAACTGAAAGCCTGGGGCTGTCGAAGGTACTAAGCTAATGACAGAAACTGATAAATTAAGGATAAAAGGTAAAGAGCCAGGGTATGGCAAGAAGCGGTAGATTTGGAACATCCTCAAAGTGTTAAATTAAATAACAGAAAACAAGCATAATTGTAATATGCCTGGGGTATGTTCCCTGGATTACATCCAGCTACATAGCATAAACAAATGTATACCCATGATATCCAAAACAAGACGAGTCCAGTTTTCTGCTTGCAAAGTGAAAGCTATCACTTTCTAATTTGCTTTCGCACCTTAACATTGATTCCATTCGGTCTGAGTTTTACTGCGATCTCTCAGCAACTAGGACTGTTGTTCCCGAACTCATGATAATAATAATGATAACTTTATTGACAGAGCACTTTTCATACAGACGATGTAGTTCAAAGTGCATTACTGTGAGATAAACGTACAAACATGAAAATAAAATAATAATAAAAATAAACATGAAAATGAAAGACAAAAAGATGTTAGTTAAGAGCAATGTTAAATAGATAGGCTTTGAGCTGGTGTTTAACAGTGTCAGCTGAATCCGCTTCCCTCATAGTTTTAGGTATTGAATTCCACAGTTTAGGAGTGTAGTACCAAAAAGCTGACCTGTCAATTATCTTTTGAGGAAGATTGTTTAAATTTAAAATACTAGTGAATGAAGACCAGTGAGCTTGAGCAAGGTTATAAAATGGAAATGTTTCTGTGGTGTACTCCAGTCTCAGACCATTTAGAGCTTTAACAACTAGTAAGAGAACGTTAAAATCAATTCTAAAAGATACAGGAAGCCACTGCAGAGCAGTTAATATGGGAGCGATACGTTCCCTTATCCTGGTTTTGGTAAAAAGTCTAGCAGTGGCATTATGAATGAATTGAAATTTGTCAATAGATTGATGTGGAAGGCCAGTAAAAAGTGCATTGCAGTAATCTTGTCTATTCGATACAAAGGCGTGAATCAGTTTTTCAGCATCATTACATTTCAAAAATGGGTGTACCTTTGCAATATTTCTTAAAAAGTGTAGACATTTTGCTCTGGTCACTTTTTTTTAATGAGGGATTTAAAATCAAATCTGAATCAGAGATAACACCCGGGCTTATTATTTCTGAGGAGTAAGTGGAGCCAAGTTTATCAAGAAGTTTATCTTTTTTGGCTTTGGAACCAACCAAAGGTTTAATGTCAAGCAAGTATTTTATGGTAACACCAGTTATCACAGATCATTGGGAGTAGTTGACAGTTCACTAACGTCGCTAGCAGACCATACATTGATCCTTCTATGTACGGAAATTTAACCGTTTATGTATTGGCAATGGAATTGGTTTATTCTTGTCACATAGGGCAAGATAGAGTTAAACATTGTCTTGAATACTGTTCATACAGAGCAGATCATTGAAGTAAAGTCAAAGTAAAATTTATTGTCAGAGTACATGCATATCACCACATACAACCCTGAAGTTCTTTTTCCTGCAGGCATACTAATACAAATCTATAGAACAATAACTATAAACAGGATCAACGGACAACAAACTGTGCAAATGCAAATATAAGTAACAAGATAAAGAGTCTTTAAAGTGAGAGCATCGGTTGTGGGAACATCAGAAGAAGAATGAGTAATAGTTAACCCCTTTTGTTCAAGAGCCTGATGATTGAGAGGTAGTGCCTATTCTTGGAGCTGGTGGTGCGAGCCTTGAAGACTTGTTCATTTTATCTGGTGGCAGCAGTGAGAAAAGAGCATAGCCTGAGTGGTGAGGATCTTTGATGATGGATGGTATGGCAATGTTTCATGTAGATGTGCTCAGTGGTCGCTAGGGCTTTACCCGTGATGTACTGGGCCGAATCCATTACCTTTTGTAGGATCTTCCACTCAAAAGCTTTGGTGTTCCGACACCAGGCCATAATACAGCCAGTCAGAACACTTTCCACCACACATCAATAGAAATTTGCCAAGGTTTTTGATGACATGCCAAATCTTCCCAGGCTCCTGAGGAATTAGAGGTAGTGACGTACTTTCTTTGCAATTTTATTTATGTGATGGGTCTAGGACAGGTAGAACATTGTAAAACAGTAATATATAATAATATGTAACAACTACAGAAGAAGTGCAGTGCAGGTAAACAATAAGGTGCAAGATCAAAAGGATGGAGATTGTGAGGTAAATATCCAAGTTATTGTACAAGGGAACTATTTAATTGTCTTATGACAGTGTCCTTGAGTATGGTGGTACATTCTTTCAGGCTTTTGTATCTTCAGCCTGATGGAAGAGGGAGGAACAGAGAATCCTTCTTGTGGTAAGAAGGATTGGTTGTTCCTGTCCAGGCAAAAAGTTAACTGAAAATAATAAAAAAAGAAAACACAGCTACTGGAAATGGAAATAACATCAGAAAATGCTGGAAGATCAGAACAGTTCAAGCAGCAGTTGTGGAAAGCGAGGCAAAGTTAACATTTCCAGCAAAAGACCCATTGCAATTACAGAGGTGACTCCTATTAATTTTTATTGATGCCCTATAGAAAGCATTCTGCCTGGATGTATAACAGCTTGTTATGCCAACTGCTCTGCAAGTGACTGTAAGAAACAGCAGAGAGTTGTAGATACAGCTCAGCACATCACAGGAACTAGCCTTCCCTCTATGGACTCTGCCTGCACTTGTCACTGCCTCAGTAAAGCAATAAAGTGACATACATAATCAAAGATCCCATTCACGTCAGCCATCCCCTCTCCCATTGAGAACAAGAGAGAAGAAGAAAGAATGTACCACCAGGCCGAAGAACAGCTTCTATCCCACTGCTATCAGACTCTTGCATGGACTTCTTGTATAAGATAGAGTCTGATCTCACAATCTACCTTGTTGTTATCTTGCACTTGTTACGCCCGTGGCCCCCTCCTTTTTGAGAATCGCAGGATTGCTATTGATTCGGGTCAGGAGCCCCAGGAAATGAGAGAGAGACACGCAGATTCCTCAATGTTTGGAATGTGTCCTGGGCCTCCGAGAGACAAAGCCACGGTTAACGGCCATTATCTCTTGGAGACAGAATTGTGTATTGAGTACTGTACGATTCATTGAAGCCCCCAGGCAATGAACAGAGGGGGGTTGGTGGAGGGATTGCATCATCCCAACCTGATTGACATCTGAGACCCTGTGAGTCAGGATAAAAGAGGGTCTGGGGAACAGCCCTTTCAGACGCACCAGAAGAAATGCTAGAACTCCTGCAACAGCGTAATAGCGAAAGCCGGTGGAAAAGCTCACGTGCGTCCTTTTCCATTTGCCTCGGAATTGGTGGGCCTTTACCACAGAAGCACGGCTTTAGCTAACAACAAAGGGGAAATCAGCCCCCAACGACTCTCGAAGGATTGACATCATAAAAGGAATGGGCAAGTTAAACCTCCGTCTTTCTCTCCAACCAAAAGCTGCAGCTTGAATGAACTTGAGTGACTTTTATATTTCCATCGGACAGTACATTATCCCCTAGACAACGATAGAGCTATTTCTTATTGATTATTATTATACCCGCGCTTTTAGATTTAGTATTGACGATGTATATTATCTGTATGTTTGCATCGATGTTATTTTTGTGTATTTTTATCAATAAACACTGTTAAAAATGGTACCATCAGACTTCAACGGACCTCTCTATCTTTGCTGGTAAGTGACCCAGTTACGGGGTACGTAACACACTTTATCGTTTACCCACACTGCATTTTCTCTGTAACTTTCACAGTTTTATTCTGCATTATTATTGTTTTATCTTATTCCCACTCAGTGCGCAGTATAATAATTTGATCCGCATAAACAGTATACAAGTGAAGCTTTTTGCTGTATCATAGGATATGGGAGAATAATAAGCCAAAATCAATGCAAATGGAGCAAAACACAATGCAGTTTTCTATCATGCAATTTAGCGCATGTGACTGAGGACTCATTTCTACCTCCTGATGATAAGTGTGGTTGTCAATGAATGGTGAAACTTATTTGTATTTATTGACATCTCACCTGAAAGTTATATTTCTGAGCCCAACAGTAACTCTGAGCTTACTGAGCTGAGGAGTAGAAGTTTTTATTCCTGCCTCTCAACTTTTTGATGGCCATAGCTGACTAACGTTACGTACCCCGTAACTGGATATCTTACCAGCAAAAATAGAAGTATCCGTTGGAGTCTGGTACTACTTTTGAAACAGTGTTTATTAGTAAAATATACAAATCAATATCAACAATGCAAATATACAGATAATACACGTTAGCAATGCTAAACCTAAAAGTGTGGGTATAATAATAATCAATAATAAACAAGCTCTATCGATGTCTAGGGGACAATGAATTGTCATATGTGAATATAAATCTCAGTTCAGTTCACACAGGCCGAGGTAGTTGTTGGTCGATGTGTTGTAATTGTTGGAGAGAGAGAGAGAGAGATCAAACAGTGACAGCCAATCAAACCCTCCTTTTCGATCTTGATCCGTCGATGTGTTGTTGTGACTATGCAGCTATGACCCCTCTGTCCTTTAGCTAGACCATTCTTCCATGGTGGACTCGTCACCCAGGCAAGGGTGGACACACACACAAGCCCCCACCGGCCTCGCTGTTAGCACTGTGAGTTAAAATTGACCGATCCTTCATTCGGTCTCTGATGCCCCACACTTTCTCATGGGTTCCAACACTTAAGCAGTGCTCACTAGTGTGTCTCTTGGTGCATCTGAGGGGTGTCTCACCAGACCTCACTTTTATCCCTACTCATGGGGTCTCAGGTGTCGATCAGTTTTGAATGGCTTAGCCCATCAAACCAGCCCACTCCGGCTATCCACTGAGGAATTTTAATGAACAGAATAGTACCAAGTAAACAGCCCTCTCCGGAGCTGTGAGTCTTACAGGAGTCATAATATGGTCTCTCTCCCCAGGTGTTATCTCTCCCTTGTCGGAAGCAAATGTTCCAGTCCCAGTATGTTTTGTTCCATCTCTTTCTCTCTCATTAACAGCCTGGCAACAGTAACGGTTTGTAATTCTCCCAGGGGAGGGGGACATGGGCAACCTTGCACCCTTCTGCCCATCAGAGCTGTTCATCCTTCGTAACACTAAGCACCAACCCTAAGTTATTTATGGCTAGATTTATAAAGCTAATGCAAAGTAATGGGTGGTGGGGTAGAGGTACATCTGTACCAGTGGGGGTGTAAGGTGCTCCTTCCCTCCGCTGGCCTGCAGGTCACCCTTGGGCAAGGTGTAGCACCTGCTTAGGCCCCTGATCAGGGTCACGTGAAGCCATGGGAGCAGGTGGTGGATGGTTGTATGAGCAGCTGGTGCATATCACAAGTCCTGGTTATGTGACCACTGATGCCAGGCAGACAGTCTCTGCTGGGCTCAGCTGTCTTGTAAAGACACTGCCCAGAAGAATGACAATGGCAAAACATTTCTGTAGAAAAAATTGCCAAGAACAATCATGGTCAAAGACCATGATGGAATGGCACATAATGATGATGATGAATGTTAATTAAGTGTTGCGATGTAACTAAGCCATCGGTTCTAACAAACTCACCAGATATCTGAATAGGTTTGCGGAATCCATTAAAAGGACAAGGCCAGCTATGCTTTTTATTAATTTTCTTTTTATTTCACCATTAACCTTTGTAGTTAATTAATTAACATCTAATAAAGTGCTTTCAATTAAACTATGACACTAGTTGTTATTTACTTTTTAATTGTTATTTAAATTATTATTTGAATCCATTTAAACTCCTTTGAACTATCTTTGAGCATGAGTGAGCTACCAATGGTCAGGAAGATACAGACCCAGCTTTCACCACCATGAGCTGGTCTCGTTTCACAGCATTTCTCAGATTTAGATTGAACTTCAAATTTATTTATCACGGGTACGTTGGAAAATACAGTGAAATGCATTATGTGTGTTAACAAACAGCGCACCTGGGGATGTGCTGGGGGCAGCCGGCAAATGTTGCCATCCTGCGCAGTGCCAAGATAGCAAAACAACATAGATCACAATAAGACAGAACACAACAAACAAAACAACAGCAGCAAAACAAGTCCCTTTCCTCTTTTACACACACATACACACACACACACACACACACACACACACACACACACATACACACACACACACACACACACACACACACACACACACACACACACAGCATTTGGGCTACGACTTTCAGACTTCTGGTTGACCTTCAGGGTTCGATCTTTGACTGACCCTCATGCTTCCTTGTGCCTCCAGCTTGCACGGACATGCACCAACTTGTGGCAGGCTGACAACCACGCATGTCCTTCGTCCCCATGTCCACATTGCTGGCCTTCAAATGCAAAGAGGCAGTTTGGACTGTGAATGTCTTTTGTCCCATGTCCACATTGCTGGCCTTTCAAGCTCCTGGCCTTCGAACTACTCACTGGCTACTCCACTTTGTGGGAGAGAAGCCTCCACTAGTGCATATCACAAAGTTGCTGCAAAAAGACAGGTTCCAGTATCGGATTATCCCTTGGCCAACAGTAAGCACTGAGCAAGATCTGGCTCAGTCTGACTTGCTGCATACTTCCAGCAACTTTGCCCTTTATTAAACCATTATGATTAGGTATATCATAACATGCCTCCTTTTGTAAAACAATCATGATGTTTCATCAGTAACTTAGAATCTTCCACCTCTGTTGGAAGGTTCTATTACAAACTAAAAGCAAAATGCATTCCAGTTTTCTCTGGTGAGAAAAAAAATCTGCTTTGAAGGAAAAACTTGTATGCTATGAATTGAAGCATGACCTTGTGTATAAAGTCAATGTATGTGCTACAGTAATAAAATGAATCAGGTTTATCACCACTAACATATACCATCTCTGTGCCATTGAATTCCACAGCTTCGCTACACTCTGGCTGAAGGAATTCCTCCTCATCTCAGTTTTAAAGGGGCACCCATTATTTCTGAGTTTCTTCTAATAATGGAAAAATCCTCCCTACATCTGTTGCATCTAGACCTTTATCATCTGGTAGGTTTCAATGAACTCCTCCCTCAACTTTCTAGATGCCACCAAGTATGGTCAAAGAGATATCTATCACTCCTCATATGTTCGTCCTTTATTTCTAGGATCCTTTTTGTGAACCTCGTATGGATCCTCTCCAAGGTCAATATATCTTTCCTTCAATAAGGGGACACAAATTGATCATAATAGAACATAGAACATAGAACACTACAACACAGTACAGGTCCTTCAGCCCATGATGTCGTGCCTACCTTTGAAACAACCTGAAGATTAATCTAACCCTTCCCTCCTACAGAGCCCTTCAGTTTTGAATCATTCATGTGCCTCTTTGAAGATTTTCTTAAATGCCCCAAATGTATCAACCTCTACTTCCACGTGGCAAGCTGTTTCATGTACACACCACTCTCTGTATAAAAACTTATCTTCAATATCCCTGCTATACTTTCCTCCAATCACTTTAAAAGTATGCTCCCTGGTTTTAGCCATTTCTGTGCTGGGAGAAAGTCTTTGCTGATCCACTCGATCTGTGCCTCTTTTCATCTTGCACACCTCTATCAAGTAACCTCTCATCCTTCTTTGCTCCAAAGACAAAAGCTCACTCAATCTCTCCACATAAGAAATGCTGTCTAAACTAGGCAGCAGCCTGGTAAATCTACCCTGGACCCTCTTTAAAGCTTCTACATCCTTCCTATAATGAGGTAACCAGAAGTGTATTTTAGAGAGCTGCAACATTACCTCATGGTTCCTGAACTCAGTCCCCTGGCTAATGAAGGTCAACACACCATACACCTTCATACCACCCCTCTCAACTTGTGCAGCAAATTTGAGGGATTGATGGATGTGAACCTCAAGATCCTTCTGTTCTTCTGCACTGTTAAGAATTCTGTCATTAACCCTATATTCTGCTTTTGAATTTGACCTTACAAAGTGAATCTCTTCACAAATCTCTGGGTTGAACTCCATTTGTTACTGTTCAGCCCAGTTTTGCATCCTGTCGATGTCCCACTGTAACATATGATAACCTCTGACAATGCCACCAACCTTTGTGCCATTTGAAAACTTACTAAACCACCCATCCACTTTTTCACTCAAGTCATTTATAAAAATGACAAACAGCAGGGGTCCCAGAACAGATTCCTGAGGTACACCACTGGTCACCAACCCCCAGGCACAACCACCCTTTGCCTTCTGTCGGCAAGCCAATTCTGTATCCATACAGCCAAGTTTCTTTGGACCCCATACCTAACTCGCTGAATGGTTCTATCATGGAAACCTTATCAAACATCTTACTAAAATCTATATACACCATATCTACCACTCTACCTTCTACCATCCATGTGCTTTGTCACATCATCAAAGAATAATATTCCAAATGCAGTCCTAATATTCCTCATGTGTGCTACCTTGTCAAATGCCCTCTAAAAGTCCAAGTAAATAATATCCACTGACCCTTCTTTATTTAACCTATTTCTTACCATCTTAAAGATAATAAATCTGATTCCTTCTTCTTTTCCCTGACCGGATGCTCAATGTCTCTGGTCAGCCACAGCCCCTAATCTTCCCAGCCTTGCTCTTCACCCTAACATGAACAAGCTGCCCTGAAATCTTCCTAACTCACTTTTAAAAGTCTCTTACTTTCCTGGCATACTTTCAACTGCAAACAGCCCCTCTTAAAACAATGCACACAAAATGCTGGGGGAACTCAGCAAGTCAGGCAGCATCTATGGAAATGAATTAACATTCAATGTTTCGAGCCGAGACCCTTCTTCAGGACTGGAGAAGAAGGGGGAAGGATGAAGAAATGTAAAGGTCGAGGGAGGGAAAACTCTTTTATGAGTTTCTGTTAAATGCATTTGAGCTTAGTCTTCCCTAAATTTATAAATTTAATGACAACTATTCCTATACTTCCTCATAATTATTTTCAAACTTACAGAATTAATATAATTGGTTTCAAAGTTCTCTTCTATTGACATATTGACAGTTTGCTCAGCCTCATTTCCTAAGAGGATGTCAAGTCAAGCTGCTCCTCCATTAGTGTGTGATGGTATTGGGTTTGCTGACTGCAAAGTTCTACACTCAAACAAAGACCTTAAGCCATATTCAATATAAGTAGTCAGAAGTACTCTCACTAAAAAGAGGTTTTACTGTCACTACCCAGTCTTCAGAAGCTAGTTCACTTCCTGGTTATTCTTCACGGTGAGTTTAGCTGCTAATATCCACTATATGAGTGGTGGCTCCCCACCTGTCCCTACCAAGGCAAAGATGTGTTCAGCTAACAAAGTAATTTAAACATAGGTCACTTGCTTTTAATAGTACACACTTAAATCTAAGCAACATTCTTAAAACACATTTAAAACTCACCAAGGATTTCTAACTTATAAAAGTTTAAGTCACTCCTTGAAGTCGCAAGTGAGAGAGTGACATCTCAAAGGATGGAAGTCATTTGAAAACTGCAAGTTTCATCAGGAGTGAGTCTTATTTAAGACAATAAAAATAAATGAGTAGTTATTGTTGGAATGCAGTGTTAAAGCAGTCTGGCTTTGAGTCAATAGGTTTGGGAAGAACAGGCTTTGGCAGGTACAGGTGGAGGTTCTCTATAAGTTTACAGTAAGATTTTTTTTCTGTCTGTATATATCTAGAGCACTGACAATGGGTTCAGATTTCATGGTATGTTCCTTGTGTGAGATGTGTGAATTTTGAGATACCTCCAGTCTACCTGATAACTACATCTACATGAGGTGCACCGAATTGCATCTCCTTAGAGACCGTGTTAATGGGGAGGGGAATGATCTATCAGGGAGAAGCCACAGTGAGCAAGTCTCTGGCAATGAGTCTGGCTCTGTGGTCAGAAGGGAAGGGTGGGGAAGAGGTGAGCTGTAGTGATTGGGGATTTGTTGGTTAGGGGAACAGAAAGGAGGTTCCATGGATGAGAATGAGATATCTGGATGGCTCACTGCCTCCTGAGTGCCAAGGTCATGGGCATCTTCAATCAGTACCACAGCATTCATAAGTGGTAGGATGAGCAGCCAGAGGTCATAGTCCACGTCAGTACTAATGAGATGGGTAGGATGTGTGACGAGGTTCTGCAAAGTGAGTTCAGGGAGTTAGGTGCTAAGTTAAAGGACGGGACTTCCAGAGTTGACCTCAGGATTGCAACCTGTACCACATGCTAATGAGGTCAGAAATAGGAAGATCATGCAGTTTAACACATGGCTAAGGAGTTGGTGCAGGATGGAAAACTTCAGTTTTTTGGACCATTGGACTCTCTTCCAGGGAAAATGAGACCCATACAGAAAATATGGTTTGCACCTGAACTGGAGAGGGACTAGTATTCTAGCAGGGAAGTTTGCTAGTGCTGCACAGGGGGGCTTGAAATAGAGTTGCAGGGGAATGAGAACCAGATTTCCAGAACAGATAGTGAAATGGTTGTGGAGAAAGATGTTATTAAGCCTACATACAAGGTCAAGAATAATCAAAACGATGACTATGGTGGGACTAATGTTTTGAGCTCCGTATATTTCAAAGTAAGGAGTACTGTAGGAAAGGTGGATGAGCTTAGGCCATGGATCAGCATGTTGACTTGTGACATTGTAATCATTGGTGAGACTTGGTTGCAGGAGGGACACAAATGGCAGCTCAATATTCAAGGGTTCCATTGCTTTGGACGTGTTAGAACAGAAGGGATTAAAGGAGGGGGAATGATATTACTAATCAGGGAAAACGTCATGGAAATGAACTGTCAAGGCAGACTGAAGAGTTCATCTAGTGAGGCTTTACGGGTAGAACTGTGAAATAACAAGATATGTCCATAGTAATGCAATTATATTATAGACCATACAACAGTCTGCGGGATTTAGAGGAGCAAGTTTGCAGAGAGATTACATACTTTTGCAAGAAGCATAAGATTGTGATAGTAGGTAATTTTAACTTTCTATATATTGACTGGGACTACAATACTTTAAAAGAGCTGGATGGGAAAGAGTTCCTCAAATACGTTCAGCAAAGTTTCCTTAATTAGTACACAGAAGTCCCAATTAGACAGAGTGCAATACTAAATCTTCTATTTGGAATTGAGACAGGGCAGATGACAGAAGTTTGTGTAATTTGTACCTAGTGATCATAATGCTATTCGTTCCAAGGTAATTATGGAAAAGGATAGGTCTTTTCAGATTGAGACTCTAAATTGAAAAAAGGCGAATTTTAATGGTATTAAAAAGGATCTGGTAAGCATGTATTGGGATAGGTTGTTTTCTGGGAAAGATGCACTTGGTAAATGGGAAATCTTCAAAAGTGAAATTTTGAGAATACAGACTTTGTTCCTGTCAGAATAAAAGGCAAGGGTTACATGTTTCTGAAACCTTGTTTTTTGAGAGATATTGAAGCCCTAGTTAAGAAAAAGAATGATGTACATAGCAGATATAGGCAGATAGGAACAAATGAGGTACTTGAGGAGTAAAAGAAATGCAAGAGAACATCTAAGATGGAAATCTGGGGGCTATAAGAAGACATGAAGTTGCCTAGCAGACAAGGTGAAGAAGATTTCTGAGGGCTTCTAAAGATATATTAAAAGCAAAACAATAACAAAGGACAAAATTGGCTCTCTGAGAGATTGGAGTGGTAATCCATGCCTGGAGCTGAAAGAGATGGAGGAGATCTTAAATGGATTTTTTGCCTCAGCATTTACTTGGGAGACAGACACAGTCTGAAGACAGTCTGAAGATGTGAGGAATTGCAGTAACGAGGTCATGGACCCCTGTACAGATTACAGAGGAGGAGGTGTTTGCTGCCTTGGAGGCAAATACATCCCCAGTCTGATAAGGTGTTCCATTGAACCTTATGGGAGGCTAGTGTAGAAAATGCAGGGGCCTTAGCCATGGGCGAGGTGCAGGAAGATTGGAGGATAGCTAATGTTTTTCTGTTGTTTCAGAAAGGCTCTAAGAATAATCCAGAAAATTATAGGCTGGTGATCCTGACATCAACAGTGGGAAAGTTATGGAAGGTATTCTAAGGGAATGGATATATAAAAATTTGGAGAGACAAGAACTGCTTAGGGATGATCAACATGGTTTTGTGCATGATATTTTTTGTCTAAGTTTAATGCTTTTCGAGGAAATTGCCAGGAAAGCTGATGAAGGCAAGGTGGTGGATGTTGTCGACATGGACCTTAGCAAGGTCCTTGACAAGGTTCTGCATGTTAGGTTGGTCAAGAAGATTCAGATGCTTGGCATTCAAAATGAGGTAGAAAACTGGATTAGGCATTGACTTCACAGAAGAAGCTAGAGAATGGTGGTAGATGGTTGCTTTCTGACTAGAGGCCTGTGATTAGTGGTGTGCTGCAGGGACTGATGCTGGCCCCATTGTTGTTTGCCATCTATATCAACAATCTGGATTATAAAGTGGTAAAACGGATCAGCAAATGTGCGAATGACACCAAGATGGGGTGTAGCAGACAGCGAGGAAGACTACCAAAGCTTGCAGCGGGGTCTGGACCAGATGGGAAAATAGGCTGAAAAATGGCAGGGGGAATTTAATGCAAACAAGTATGAGGCATTGCACTTTTGGTGGACCATCCAGGGTAAGTCTTGTATGGTGAGCAGAAGAGGGATCTGGGAATACAGATCCACAATTCCGTGAAAGTAGGTAGGTAGGATTGTGAGGAAAGCTTTTGGCACATTGTCCTTCATAATACGTGGCTGAGAGGATGGTGCAGGAGGGAGGGTTTCAGGTTTGTAGATAATTGGGCTTTGTTCCAGGGAAGGTGGGATCTGTTCCGAAGGGACAGTTTACACCTGAACTGGAGATGTACTAACATTCTTGCAGGGAAGTTCGCTAGTGCTTCTTGGGGGGGGGGGGTTTAAACTAAATTTGCAGGGGGCGGGGATCCAGAATGTGAGAGAGGGTAGCGAGAGGAAGAATAAAGGACAGGTGGGGACTACACGGTTCCGGAATATTAACTGTGTAGTAGAGAAAGGTGAGGCGGAACAAGTGATAAGGAGGACACATGTACAGAGGGATGGTCTGACGGAACATGGAGTTAAATGTGTTGAAAGAATAAGTAAATTTAGGAAGGACAACAAAATTCTAGGGGCGTATAGCCCGATGGGAGTTCGGGGAGCCGGGTTAAGCACAATAGGCAGCGATTCAAACAGAGAGAGGAGAAATGGGCTAAAAATTCTATATCTGAATGCATTAGGGTCAAGGCGGATGAAACAAGGCGGATGAGCTTGAAGCCCAGGTGCAAAAGGGTAACTATGATGTTGTTGGGATAACAGAGACATGGCTGCAGGGAGATCAGACCTGGGAAATGAATGTTCAAGGGAAGGGACAGAAATGTGGGCAGAGGGGGTGGGGTGGCCCTGTTGGTGAGGAATGAGATTCAGTCCTTTGCAAGGGGGGACACAGGGTCAGGAGAAGTAGAGTCTGTGTGGATAGAACTGAGGAACAATAAGGGCAAAAAGACCCTAATGGGTGTTGTCTACAGGCCCCCAAACAGTAGCATGGATATTGGGTGCAAGTTGAATAGGGAGTTAACATTGGCATGTGGCAAAGGTAATGTCACAGTAGTTATGGGGGATTTCAACATGCAGGTGAACTGGGAGAATCAGGTTGGTGCTGGACCCCAGGATAGGGAGTTTGTAGAGTGTCTAAGGGATGCATTCTTGGGACAGCTTGTACGAGAGCTGTCCAGGGACTGGATTTAGTGTTATGTAATTAACAAGATTTGATAGGTGATCTTGCAGTAAGGGAGCCATTAGGAGGTAGTGGCCACAATATGTTAAGTTTTTATCTGCAATTTGAGAAGGATAAGGGCAGCTCGGAGGTGTCAGTGTTGCAGTTGAACAGGGGAAACTATGGAGCCGTGAGGGAGGAGCTGGTCAAAGTTGACTGGACGGATAGCCTAGCAGAAAAGACTGTGGAACAGCAATGGCAGGTATTCTTGGGAATAATGCACAAGGTGCAAAATCAGTTCATCCCCCAGAAAAGGAAGAATTCAAAGGGGGGAAAGGGGCCACAGTGGTTGACAAAGGAAGTCAGAGATTGCATAGCATTAAAAAAAAGTAAGTATTGTAGCGGTGTGCTACACGGAGCGCTAAAATAACGACACAGAGTCGGTAAACTGCAATTAAAGATGATTTTATTTGAACTTCACAGCCTTGCTTTAAAGCCTCCCTCATCCCGCCCTCCCCGGGCGCGGATGCTGTAAGGGACACGTACTCACAAACCCCCGCAGGCTTTTTCCCTTTGTTGTGGACCTGGCCTTTGTGCCGGTGCACTGGCTATTTGTGAGCTGGTTCGAGTGCGCTAGGAAGTGGGTCGCCACATAATCCCCCCCCCCCCCCCCCCCCCCCAGAACCGGCGATACACCCCCCCAGTGTCCACAGTCTGGGCCGGACCCGGTTTGGGAGGTCGGCCTCTGCGCCGCGGTGCCGGAAACTCGACCGGTTGCGCCAGGTCCACATGGTCCGGTTTGAGTCGGTCCACCGTGAAAACCTCCTCTCTCCCTCCAACGTCCAGCAGGAACGCGGACCCATTGTTCCTGAGCACCATAAACGGCCCCTCGTAGAGCCGTTGCAGCGGTGGCCGATGCCCGCCCCTTCGTACAAACACAAACTTACAGTTCTGCAGGTCTTTGGGTACACAGGTCGGGCTCTGCTCATTCTGCGAAGTGGGTATGGGGGCCAGGTCACCGAGCCTCTCGCGTAGTTTGCCCAGAACTGCTGCGTGTTCTTCCTCTTGCCCCCTTGGGGCTGGTATGAACACCCTGGGGACGACCAGGGGTGTGCTGTACACCAACTCGGCCGATGAGGCAGATCGTCTGCACCGAGTAGGACCCAGGGAAGCTCGTCCGCCCAGTTAGCTCCTCTCAGGCGGGCCATGAGAGCCGACTTTAGGTGACGGTGGAAACGCTCCACTAGTCCGTTCGACTGTGGGTGGTAGGCAGTTGTGTGGTGCAGCTGAGTCCCCAAAAGGCTGGCCATAGCTGACCACAGGCTGGAGGTGATCTGGGCGCCTCTGTTGGAGATAATGTGGGCTGGTACAGCAGAGTAGGACACCCAGGTGGCGATCAGTGCCCGGACGCAAGATTCGGAGGTGGTGTCGGTGAGCAGGATCACTTCTGGCCATCTTGTGAACCGATCCACGATAGTCAGGAGGTGCCGCACTCCACGCGACACTGGCAGGGGGCCCACAATATCCACATGAATGTGGTCGAAACGCCAGTGGGTGGGGTGGAACTGCTGCGGCAGAGCTTTGGTGTGCCGCTGCACCTTGGCCGTCTGGCAGTGCATGCACGTTCTGGCCCATTCACTGACCTGCTTGCGGTGTCCGTGCCAAACAAACCTGCTGGAGACCATCCGGACAGTGGTCCGGATGGAGGGGTGCTCCAAGTTATGAATGGAGTCGAAAACGCGTCGCTGCCAGGGTGACGGGACGACGGGACGGGGCTGGCCGGTGGCGACGTCACAGAGTAGGGAGCTCTCACCTGGGCCTACGGGGAGGTCCTGGAGTTGCAAATCAGAGACTGCGGTTCTGTAACTCGGGATTCACTTGTCTGCCTGCTGTGCCTCTGCCAGCGTCTCAAAGTCTAGCCCTTGGGAAAGGGCATGAATGTTAGGGCGAGAGACCGCGTCCGCCATGACATTGTCCTTACCCGAGACATGCCAGACATCCGTCGTGTATTCAGAGATGTAGGACAGATGGCGCAGCTGGCGGGACGACCAGGGATCGGACACCTTTGTGAACATAAAGGTAAGTGGCTTGTGGTCTGTGAACGCGGTGAAGGGCCGACCTTCTAAGAAGTACCTGAAATGCCGGATTGCCAGGTATAGCGCCAACAGTTCCCGGTCGAAAGCACTGTATTTGAGCTCGGGTGGTCGTAGGTGTTTGCTGAAAAACGCCAGGGGTTGCCAGCGACCCTCGATAAGTTGCTCCAGTACCCCTCACCGACTGCCGTGTTAGATGTGTCCACTGTGAGGGCGGTAGGGACACCATTCTGCGGTGCACTAGCATTGCAGCATTTGCCAAGGCTTCCTTCGTTTGAACGAAAGCGGCGGCGGAATGAGCAAGTGCAGCAGGCAGTGAAGAAGGCTAATGGAATGTTGGCCTTTATTACAAAGGGAATTGAGTACAAGAGCAAGGAAATCCTCTTGCATTTGTACAGAGCCCTGGTGAGACCACACCTGGAGTATTGTGTACAGTTTTGGTCTCCAGGGTTAAGGAAGGACATCCTGGCTGTAGAGGAAGTGCAGCGTAGATTCACGAGGTTAATTCCTGGGATGTCTGGACTGACTTACGCAGAGAGGTTAGAGAGACTGAGCTTGTACACGCTGGAATTAAGGAGATTGAGAGGGGATCTGATTGCAACATATAAGATTATTAAGGGATTGGATAATATAGAGGCAGGAAATATGTTCCAGATGCTGGGAGAGTCCAGTACCAGAGGGCATGGTTTGAGAATAAGGGGTAGGCCATTTAGGACAGAGTTAAGGAAAAACTTCTTCTCCCAGAGAGTTGTGGGGGGTCTGCAATGCACTGTCTCAGAAGGTAGTGGAGGCCAATTCTCTGAAAGCTTTCAAGAAGGAGCTAGATAGGTATCTTATGGATAGGGGAATCAAGGGATATGGGGACAAGGCAGAAACCAGGTATTGATAGTAGTTGATCAGCCATGATCTCAAAATGGCGGTGCAGGCTCGAAGGGCTGAATGGTCTACTTCTGCACCTATTGTCTATTATCTATAAATCAATGTATGAGTACAGGAGTTGGGGTGTTATGTTGAAATTGTATTAGACATCGGCAAGGTCTAATTTGGAGTATTGTGTGCAGTTTTGGTCACCTACCGATGGGAATGATGCAAATAAGAATGAAAGGGTACAGAAAAATTTATGAGGATGTTGCCGCAACTTCCCTGGGTTATAGGGGAAGGTTGAATAGGTTAGGACTTTATACCCCAGAGATGAGAAGATTAAGGGAGGTTTGTTAGAGGTATACAAAATTATGATGGGTATAGCTAGGGTAAATGTATGTAGGCTTTTTGCGCTGAGGGTGTGTGAGAGTTCAATTAGTGGTCATGGGTTCAGAGTGAAAAGATATATGTTTAAGTGGAATATGAGGGGATCATCTTCACCTAGAGGTGGTGAGAATGCAAGCTGTGGATGTGGGGATAATTTCAACATTTAAGAGAAATTTGGATAGGTACATGGATGGGAGGGGTATAGAGGGCTATGGTCTGGGTGCAGGTCAATGGGACCAGGCAGATTACTGGTTTGGCACAGACTAGACAGGCCAAAGGACCTGTTCTTGTATTGTAGTGTTTTATAATTCTATGATTCTAAAAGACTTGCAAATTACAAGCCATTTCTAAAACACAAAGAATCTCCAAAGCACAGCTACAGTTCAGAAAACTACAAAGACGTAACCCCTAGTTACAGCCAAACCAGTTGTCTGTTGCAAAAAAATCGAAGGTAGAGGAATGGACTCTAGTTCACCGTGTGTTTCTTTCATGTTTCCTTATGCTCCTTACTCCATTCCTAATAAGCTTAAATTACTCTCTTCATTTATGTAGTTTCATTACCACTTCATACAATATGATATTTTCTCAAATATTCTATTAATACTAATGGCCTAAAAGCATTTTGGAGACACAGTTCCCAGCTACCCATAATTAATGCTGTGAAGCTAACTTCCTTGAGTATACATGTAAATCTTCCAACTTACTAATTGATCAGTTATTGATCTGGTCTGTGAGCTTCATTGAAATAATCAACTTAGCCAGCATTGCCTGTTTGAAACAAGCCCAATTAAATAACCCTTTGTCTAAAATTGTACCTCTTTAGCAGTGATACAGGTGCTATAAGGAGTGGTTATTTGCAAAGAATACGTACACAACGCTGGAAGAACTCAGCAGGTCAGGCAGCATCCATGAGAAAAGAATAGCCAATGTTTTGGGCCAAGACCCTTCATTTGCAAAGATGTGTTGTAACCAAACTGATTTCTGGCTTTCATTTATATTGGGAACTGAAGACTGGCTCCTGTTTACAATCAGAAGCTAAGCAATGAATATAGTTGGAAGTTTAATTTACAAGTGTTTGATCTTTACAGCTGAAATCAATAAGTTCTGTCCCATCTCATCCCTTAGTATTAGGACAGTCCTAATCAATATTTGGGAAAATAAAATGCCCTACTGTTACAACTCTATTATTCCTACAGCTGTCTGTGATCTCCCTAAATATTTGCTCCTCTAACTCCTTTCTTATTTCCAAATTCTATCAATATGGCCTCATTTGATGTTACTCCCTGGATATCCTGTCTAAATATTTCCGTGATATTCTCTCTAATCAATAGTGCAACTTCCCCCTTCTCTCTTGCCTCCACATTTGTCATACTTTAACCTCTTTATTTTTTACTCTCTTTGTGCCCAAACTCCAGTCAGATTAGTTGAAACCTTCCTACCTCCTAGCTTCAGTCCTATCTCTGTAATGACCTTTAGCTTCCTTTGTGTTTTGATTTTCTAGCTTTTCCACAACTATAATTTTCAGACCTCTGTTACTGGTTGCCATATTTTCAGACAAGCACAGGAATCTCCTCCCACTGCCTCTTTACCTCTTCTTTGTTAAAATCTCTTTGACCAAACTTTTGCTTGCATTCTTTACTTACTCATTATGTAGCTTATTTTGAAATGTGCAACAGATAAATTATTGTGAACCATGATATGAATGCATGCTGTGCTTCTGTAACCTTAGCTACAAAATTATTGCACTTTTCACTGGGATGTTCAGCTGTAAAATATATTTAGTTCCTTCCTTGAACAAACCTGTTCTAACTTGAATTGCATTAAAATGTGAATTGACTTATTACAGTAACAGGCATGATCTACGTGGAAAACTTGTTTTGCATGCCAGCCATACAGATCATTTCAGCACTTCAGTGCAATAAAACCAGAATGCAGAATAAAATATTACAGAGAATGTGCTGTGCAGGAAGATAATGTAATGCAAAGGATAACAAGGTAGATTGTGAGGTCAACAATCCTTTTTGGAGACTTTAATAGTCTTGGAACTGCAAGACAGAATCTATCTTTGAGCCTGGTGGTATATGCTTTCAGGCTTCTGTAACTTCTAGCCAATGAGAAGGCAAAAGGGAGAATGTCTAGGGTGGCTGAAGTCTTTGGTTATGTTAGCTGCTTTACCAAGGCAGGGAGAGGTCCATGGAGGTGCGACCGGTTCCCATGAGATACTGTGCTATATTTACAACTCTCTGCACTTCCTTCCTCTTGTCCTCTACTACCACCCCATGAGCGTCCGTGTCCAACACGTCATTCTCTGCTCCTTCTGCCACCCTACCACAGGACCCTTCCACCAAACATATCATTACCTCCTCCACCACCCCCCCCCCCCCACTGCCTGCTTTCTGCAGGGGTTGCTCACTCTGTGATATGGCTGTCCATTCGTCTCTCTCTTCTGGCAGGTATCCCTGCAAGTGACTAAAATGCTGCACTTGCTTGGGGCCCTGAATGGAATTTGTAAAAGCATAATTTCCTGGTGGCCAACCTTTTTAATTCCTGTTCCCATTCCCACTCTGATATGTTAGTTCATGGCGTCCTCTGGCAAGATGAGACCACTCTCCGGTTGAAGGAGCAACACTTCATTTTCTGTCTAGTTAGCCTCCAACCTGATGGCATGAACATTGATTTTTCCAACTTCCAGTCATTTCTCTTCCCCTTCCGCCACCTGTTTCTATTGCCCACTTAGGCCTCTTACCACTTCTTCCCACTTCTTCTTTGCCTCTGGTGCCCCTCTTCCTTCCCTTTCTCTAATAGTCCACTCTCTTCTCTGATTCCTTCTTTTCCAGCCCTTTGCCTTTTCCACCTATCACCTCCCAGCTTCTTACTTCATCCCCCTTTCCCATATACCTGTCTTCACCTATCATCTTCTTACTTAGGCACCTTCCCCATCCCGACTATCTTATTGGGCCCCTTCCTTTCCAGTCCTAAAGAATGGTCTCAGCCCGAAACGTTGACTGTTTATTCACTTCCATAGATGCCACTTGACACACTGAGTGTGTCCATCATTTTGTATTGATCTGGAAGGATGTATTCTGTGCTGCATCAGTCAAAATTACTGAGGTTCAAAGGGGACATGTCAGATTTCTTTAGCCTTCTGAGGAAGAAGAGGTATTGGAGAGTTTTCCTGACTATGACAACCATATGGTTGCACCAGGACATGTTGATGATGCTCATGACGAGGACCTTGATGTTCTTAATCTTCTTGGCTTGGCACCATTGATGTGGGCAGGAAGATGCTCCTTGACTCCCTTTCTGAAGCCAATGACCAGCTCTTTTGTTTTGCTGACATTGAGGGTGAGGCTGTTGTCATGACATCATGCTTCTGAGTTCTTCATCTCCCTCCAGTACTCTGAGCCGTAGTTACCTGAGATTTGGCCCACTGTGCTGGTGTCATCTGGAAACTTGTTAGAGCAGGATCTGATCACACGGTCTTGAGTATATACAGACTACGTTAGGGATCTGAAACCACAGCTCTGTGGGGCGCAGCATTGACAATAATCATGGCAGAGGTGTTTCCACCTGTCCTTTCTGATTGTGGTCAGGAAGTAAATAATCCTGTTACAAAGGGAGGAAGTGCTGAGTCCCACATTGAGGAGTTTGCAGATGCTTTGGAATCATAGTATTGAAGGTAGAGCTGCAGTTAATAAACAACAGGCTAACAGAAGCTTCAAAGATGAGTATAGGGTCAGTGTGCTGATGCCTGCCATAGATCTGCCATAGATCTGGCAGGCACATTATATTGGGTTGAAGCCGTTTTATAGGTATCTTGCTACAGGTCTCAAACAAGTGAATATCTGCAGATGCTGGAAATCTGAACAACATACAGAAAATGCGGCAGGAGCTCGGTCCAAAATGACAACTGTATTTTTCTCCATAGATGCTGCCTGTCCTGCTGAGCTCCTCCACCATTTTGTATGTGTTGCTACAGATCTTTTGTTTCTTTCTTCTGTGTTAACTTTAAAACATTACTTTAATAGTTAACAGTACCAGGTATGTACCCCTTTAACACTTACGTGCCCCCAGCACATCAGGACCGGGTGATTGAAATGCTACGATTTTCCGATTTTCCGTTAACGTGCATTAAAGCACAAACCACTCACTGCAGTCTGCTGTTCTGCTGTTACCACTGTGCTGGTTTAACTGCACACTGAAAAGCTATGAATTGCGTGAAGCAAAATAATCGTTGCACATTAATTATTTCTTTTTATACATCTCTGTAGATTAATGAGGGTATAAGCAGTTCTTGGCAGAAGTATTTGACCTTCAGATGAACTGTAACTTTCTGATGAATAATAATACTTTGTAAAGGCAGACCATGAACTGTTGTTTCCCATGTTTTGAAGCACAACGAGTAAGTATGCTACTTTAACATTGGTTTAACGATGGCTACACTGAAGACTATAAGCAAGGACTTTACTGCTTTCATTGTGCCTCAGTAATCAAAGAGATTCTGTTTATTTTAGTTATTGAGATATGGCATGTAATAGGCCCTTCCAGCCCTTAGGGCCGTGCTGCCCAGCAACCTACCTACTTAACCATAGACTAATCTCAGGACAATTTATAATCACTACTTAACCTACTAACCAGTAGATCTTTGGAACATCGGAGCACCTGGAGGAAACCCACGCGGTCACAGGGCGAATATACAAGCTCCCTGAAGTGAGTGCAGGTCACTAGTACTGTAAAACGTGCTAATCGCTATGCTACTGCATCTCTAATCTACCACTTCGGTTCTAAAACTAACTTTTTTCTGCATTACTGTTACCTTTATGTTGTTGGTGCAATATTTGATCTAATAAAGTCTATGGGTCCAAACAAAACTTTGGCTTGAAGTTTTGTGGTCCAAATCTGGCTGAGTCTCTGACTAATAGTTGGGGCACAGATACTCATCTGACAATATGGAAAATTGCCCAAGGTTCTTTCCCATCCAGCCAACAGCTCCTGCACTTGCATCTCCCTGCTACAACCCTCTCCAGTCTAAGCATAGAATGTAGAACAATACAGCACTGGACTGGCCTTCCAGCCAATAATATGTGAACCTTGATGCTCACTTATGCTAGACGCCTGCCTCCTGTGTAGCATCCATATCCCTCCATCCTCTTCATATTCGTGTGTCAATCTAAAAATCCCTTAAAATCCCCAGACAGCCTGATTCCACTAGTACCTCTGGTAACCTATTCCAGTAATCTACATATAATGGGGTGACCAGAAATGCATGCAGTACTCCACGTGAGCTGGCTGAAGTTTTATACAGCTGTTGCATGAATTTTTTTAAATCACCCTACCAATAAAGCCAAACATGCCATTTGCATTCTTTATTATCTTATCCACATACGTAGCCACTTTGGACCTAGAGTTATGAACAATGGGCCTAGAGCCCAGTCTTCCTCTGTGCTTCAATGTTAATAAAGTGTCTACCATTTACTGTATACCTTTTGTTTTCATTTGGCTTTCCAAAGTGCAACACCTCACACTTGCCTGGATTAAACTCCACCTACTACTTCATAGCTCATATTGTAGACCAGTGGGCATCTTTCTTGTTCTCTGTTTTTGTTTTCTAAGCTTGCTTTTTAAATAGCAGCTGCCATTTGAAAAATCACGTTGAGATGTAAATAAACTTACAATTAACAGTGTGTTTAGTTTCTTGTCATAAAATGGAAATCAGACTTCAGTTCTTAAAATGTAAATTGAAAGCAGTAATCAGATTGAAGTTAAACACAGCTTTGCAACCAAGCTCTGTATTTGCAGGCACTCTGCCTAGTCACTGCACTTTCTTTAGAACTGCTGATAGTAGAGTATAAGAAAATGGTAGATTAATTTGTTTTGTTTCAAAGAGACTAGCTGACTCTTAAGTTGCTTAGTCCAAGGAAGCTTGTTGACAGATGGATAATGTCATTTAATATTTCAATAACTGCAGTATTCATAGTTGCGTGTTTTATGTTTTCAAAGAATTTGGTTTCAGTGCACTAGCTGAAGAACTATATTTCCACAGACCTCTACATAGTTTGTGTTAAAAGGATACCTAAGGAAATACCATAGGCTTGTTAAGTTACTCAAGTGGGAGAAAAGGGTATAAATGTGGAAAGCAGTTTGGGTCTATTAGGAATATGGTACAGGACATCAAGAAGAAACATGGAAGAATGTGAATCCATTCCTCCAACTTCAGTATGTCCTTTTAGTTTATAGGAATTGTACTTGCGCTTTGGAAGTCCTTAATGCTTAATGCTTTGCGTTTAAGAAATGTTTTCTCTTTTGGAAATGATTTGTGTTTATAATTTGGAATTATTCTATAAAGATTCAAGATTTAAGATAATGATACAATGATTCATGATAAGATAGAAATCCTCTGAGTTTTAAATGTGTTTAAAGAATGTGTGGATTTAAACATGCATCACTGTGAATAAATGAACTGCATTTTAAACTACTTTGTTTGCTGTACGCATCTTCTCCTTGGTAGGGAGAGGGAAGCTACCACTCAAGTAATAGTTATTGGCAACTAAGCTCACTGTGGAGAATAAACAGGGAAGTAAAATTGGTTTTGAAGATTGGATAGTTATAGTATAATCTTCCTTTAGTGTGGGTACTCATGGCAATTTATATCCGATAGGGCTTGAAGTCTTTGTTTGAGCTTAGGTCTTTGTGGCCAGCAAACCCAATATCATCACAATATCTGCAATCAGGGATTCCCAACCTGCGGTCCACAGACTCCCTTGGTTAATGGTAGGGGTCCATGGCATAATAAAGGTTGGAACCCCTGGTGTTAATGATCTATATCTCCCTGCATTCTTTGATAGTCCTTTATGTTTTCCACAACTCAACCAATCCTTCAGCAAAGTTCTTACTCAGCAGTGATTTGCTTCCTGGCTTTTAGCTTGGGTTTCCCTCAGAACTACTTATCTTCAAGACCAAATAGAAGCGAGAATGATTACCCTTGCTAGTTAAGTAGTATTTGATGGGGTATAACATCAATGAGTCCTGATAAGACAATTCAGTCAAATCAAGGGGAAATCTTCACACTATAGCAAGCACAAGGAAAGATGGTTGTACTTGTCAGAAGCCAGAGATCAAATTCCCATGACTAAGAGAGTTCTTCAGACTAACTTCCTGTGCAAAACCATTGAAATCTGTTTCAACAATGATGTTTATCATCTTGAATATTTGGATTATGGATGCTTGCTCATGATTAAGAGCACCAAATTTCTTGGTGTTCACCTGGCGGAGAATGTCACCTGGTCCCTCAACACCAGCTCCATAGCCAAGAAAGCCCAGCAGGGTCTCTACTTTTTGCAAAGTCTGAGAAAAGTTCATCTCCCACCCCCCATCCTCATCACATTCTACAGGGGTTGTACTGAGAGCATCCTGAGCGGCTGCATCACTGCCTGTTTCGGGAATTGCACCATCTTGGATCACAAGACTCTGCAGCGGATGGTGAGATCAGCTGAGAAGATCATTGGGGTTTCTCTTCCCACCATTACAGACATTTTCACCACATGCTGCACCCGCAAAGCTAACAGCATTATGAAGGACCCCACACACCCCTCATACAAATTCTTCTCCCTCCTGTCATCTGGCAAAAGGTACCAGAGCATTCGGGCTCTCATGATCAGACTGTGCAACAGTTGCTTCCCCCAAGCCATCAGACGCCTCAATATCCAAAGTCTAGACTGACATCTACATCATTTATTATTATATTGAAATTGATCCTCTACTGTGCCTATTGTCTTGTTTATTAATTAATTATTGTACTGCCTTGCACTGTTTTGTGCACTTTATGCAGTCCTGTGTAGATCTGTAGTCTAGTGTCATTTTTGTGTTGTTTTACGTAGTCTAGTGGAGCCTTGAGTTGTCTCATATAGTCTAGTGTAGTTTTGTTTTGTTTCATGTAGCACTATGGTCCTGGAGGAACGTTGTTTCATTTTTACTGTGTACTGTACCAGCAGTTTACATCAAAATGACAATAAAAAGCGACCTGACTTGACCTGACTTGATTGCACAGTTCCATTCACATAACTAAAGTTCAAAGCTCAAAGTAAATTTATTATCGAAGTATGTATGTGCAACCCTCTCTCCAGGGCTCATATACTAACTTGGCTCATTAGCTAACTCTGCTAATAGCCACCTGACTCAGCGGTGAGAAGGCCACCTTATGTAAGTAAGATATGTCTAGGATCGTTATGATTTGGGGTTCAACCAAGCTGGAAGGTTGGGATGTTCCAATTAAGGAACACTGACTGTAGCACATGCTGTGTAAATACAGCTCATGCACAATTACTGGTTGCCAAGAAATAACATACCATACACCAGTATAAAATTACAAAGAAAACGTATTTACCAAATTTCAAGTCTATCAAATGATTAATTGGAAAAGAAAGAAAAAATTAAAAGGACCCATTACAGTTAATCATTCCAAATGTGCATGTAAACAGTGCTTGTTTCTGTAGTAGCTGGGTGTATTGCTTTACTCTCAATGATGAATTCCCATCACCAACCACAGGTAGAACATCTCACAAAGCACTCCTTGCATTAGGGTCTCTCCTTCGGATGGGATCCTCTAGCCATCTTCTCTGGTGCTCTTCTCTCCACACCTCCTGCCAAAAGACCCCAAACCAGACTACTGTCCTTCAGAAATCTCAACCTGCCCAGCTCTCTATAACCTTCTCACCCATCCCACTGGGCAGAAAGATACAACACATACCCAGACAGTTCTGACTGGCTGACACAACATTCTTAAGTTGAGCAACATAGCTCCTTATCTTTAGCTGGAGTCCAAACACTCTTACTAGCAGAACACACTGCTTTTACAGAAAACTGCTAAAATAAAAATGCCTCGCAGCACAGCAGCAGGAATCTCACCCAGGACATGACATATATGATACCACATATTACCTAGAGATGCACTTTCTTGCAGACGTATACAGTAAAAATGAAGAGATATAATAGTATCTGTGAAAAACCATATGTAAAGACTGTGCATAAGAGGACAAACTGCAAATACAAAAAAACAAGGAAAGATCAGAGTGGTGAATAGAGGAAGAAAGGATGGGGAAGGATATTTTTCACCTCTTCTCACTTACCTATCACTTCTCCCTGGGTCCCCTCCTCCTTCCTTTCTGGTGTGATCCATTATCAGATTCCTGCATCTCCAGCTCTTTCCCTTTCCCATCCATCTGGCTTCACCTGTCACCTCCCAGCTAGCACTCTTATCCTCTCCCCACCTTTTTATCCAGGCACCATTCCCCTTCCTTCTCAGTCCTGAAGAAGGCTTTTGGCCCAAAATGTCAGCAGTGTAGTCATGAGTTCCTCCACCATTTTGTGTGTTTTGCTTTGAATTTCCAGCAACTGCGGACTTTTTGAGTTTACAGTTAGGATTGGTCGATGTTTTTGGTGACATGTCAAATCTACTCAAACTTCTAAGAAATTGAGCCTTCTTTGTGATGGTAATGATTTGCCCATCCCAGAAAAAAAGTCTTCTGATAAATTAACACAAAGGAATTTAAAGCTACTGACCCTCCTCACCTCTGATCCCCTAATGAAGACTGGATCACAGCTGCCAGTTTCTTTCCTCCTGAATTTTATAATAAATTCTTTGATTTTACTGATATTAAGAGACAGGTTGTTATTGTGGCATCATTCACCAGATTTTCGATCTCCCTCCTATTTGCCGATTCATGATAATCTTTGGATTGGCCAACAACAGTGGTGTCATCAGCAAACTTAAAAACTCAAAAACTTAAATAAGATTCTATTCACACTAATGTGATCATTGTCAGCAAGAGTCTCAACAAAAGGAGATTTATCCACCTTGACTTGATATCCAATAATGTTAGCTTCAGCTGCATAAATGCTATGAATATATAAATACAGGAGATTCTGTAGATGCTGGAAATCTGGAGTAACACATGTAAAACTCATCAGGTCAGTTAGCATTTGTGGAAATGAATACACAGTCAATGTTTTGGGCCAAGACCCTTCATCTGATATGGACAGGTAGGGGGAAGATGCCAGAATAAAAAGGCAGTGGAAGGAAATGAGTACAAAATGGCAGGGAGATAGGTGAAGATGGATGGGGAGTTGCAATGAAGTAAGAAGCTGGGAGGCAATAATTTCCCCTAACTCACCCATTTGGGCTCATGTATCTCCTTCTAGTTTGTACTCTTTCCCCTCTTCCCCACCGTATTATTCAGGCATCTTCCCTTTCTTTTCCAGTCCTGGTGATGGGCCTCAGCCAGAAACATTGGCTATTTATTAATTTCCATAGATGCTGCCTGACCTGATGAGTTCCTCCAGCATTTTGTATGTGCTTTTGTGAATATCTAAGTAAGTCAGAGTCTAACAAAGACTTAACTTCTGACATCTCAGAGCCCTTTTACCATTTCTAAGCTGTCAGAAAGGGGTATGATAGAGCACTGCTTATCCAGCAGAGGTTCTAATCTGTACAATCGTCTTGTGGTGGTTGGGAAGGGGCAGTGGGAGGTGGTGTTGGGCCGAGTTATTGAATGTGCCCGCTGTCTTTGTTTAGTCAATACAGTAGAATGCTGGTAATGTTGCACAGAAGGAGGATGTAGTCGAGTACATGGGTAAGATAAAAGGAAGAGGAGGTCCATAAGATTAAGAGAGAAGACCTAGCTTTGGACATAATATATAACAGCTCGAACATCCATTTGGAAATAAAAAAAAATGAAAGAGTAGTTTTTTCTACAGGTGAGAAATTGAAAGGTATTAATGTTTAAAAGGATCTATATATTCTTGCACACAAATAGCAAGCAAGTAATAAAAATTTCAAACAGTAAGTTGGCCATTATTGCAAGAAAGTTTGAGTGCAGAGATCAGAGATCTTGCTTCATTTGCATTGAATCTGGCACAACAAGAATAACGTGTACAAATCTGATGTGCTTGCAAAAGTGGGAGTGCATGAAAAGGTAATGTCACAGTCAATATTTTATATTTGTACAGCTGTGTGGACTACCCATTGCTTGGAGCATGAAATTCTCACATGGCCTGAAAACAGCGCAGCACTTTAGTAAAATATTATATAAAAGAATAGCCAGCTGGTGGTGTAGTGGCATCACTTCAAGGTGAGTGATCCCGGGTTCGAATCTGGCCAGCCTCTTGCATGCTTTCTCTCTGTTCTGGGTCGAGCGTTGAGTGAGCAACTCAGCCTCATAAATAACAGACAAAGATGCAAAACAAAACCGCAAGGTTGCTGCCTGATGCACCACCAGGCGCAGAAAGGAACAGCAACAACAATATAAAAGGAAAATTCCAGCTGTCTGGCCACAGAGGCTATGTGCGCGGGAGCATTTTAGTTACTGAGCGGCTGCACACCTGCATAGCTTAGTGCTAACAGTGTCAAACAGACTAAACTGAATGATTCTGCTGAATAAACCCTTTAACCCAGCACCTGCACTCACATGGGAAGCAAGATGCTCCTTTTTTTCTTGGTACTGATGACTACAGGGAAATACTCAACCTCCTTAATTATTGGGATTCTTTTCTTGCATCGGTCTGGAATGCAAATGGCTGGCAACAAATACTTGTTTTATGTTGTTTGTGAAAGCTAACCTGACATTTTCTTTGATTGTAATGATCTTCAGTTCTCAAAAATGCCTACATTTCTTATGATTAACTAAATTTCAATACTTGTTCAATCCTGCCTTCCACCCTACTTAAAGACTGTACCTCCTGAACCAAATCACTTTTAATAATCCTCGTCCAAAGTGCTCATTAGTTCTTGCATGCTCAAGGGAAAGCTCTTGAATGACATACGAGATTCCTCCCCTAATCAGTTAAGTCTGATGTAATTTGCTTCCCTGTTTGCTGATAACCGCTTCATTGCGCAAAGAGAAATTATGTGTACAAACTGAGAATTAATATTGGATTAAGGGCAAACTCCTGTTCTTATTCATCTGCCATCGACAGTGGTTCAAGGATTAAAAACTACAGAGATACAGATAGGAGAGTTGCTGCCTCATGGCTCCCACAACCTGGGTCGGTCCTGACCTCCTGTGCTGTCAGTGATGAGTTTCCACTTCCTCTCTATGACCAAAGAACTGATCATTGACTATAGGAATAGAAAACTGGATGTCCATGAGCCAGTCCTTATCTGAAGATCAGAGGTGGAGGGGTCAGTAACTTTAAATTCCTTAGTGTTATCATTTCAGAGGATGTGTCCTGGATTTAGCATGTAAGTGCCATTTCAAAGAAGGCATAGAAGTGCCTCTACTTTCTTAACAGTTGTGAAGATGACATCTAAAACTTTGACGGACTTCTATAGAAGAGTAGTGGAGAGTATACTGACTGGTTGCAGTATGACCTGGTATGGAAACACCAATGGTCTTGAACAGAAAAGCCTACAAGAAGAGTGAATACAGCCCAATTCATCATGGGTAAAGCCCTCCCTACTGCTGAGCACATCTACCAGGAATGCTTTCGCAGGAAAGAGGTATCCATCATCAAGGACCCTCACCAACCAGGTTAAAATTTATTTTCTCTGCTGCCATCAGGAAGGAGGTACAGCAGCCTTAGGTCCCACACCACCATGTTCAGGATCAGTTATTACCCCTCAACCGTCAAGTTCTTGAACCAGAGTGGATTATTTCACTCACTTCAACGCTGAACTGTTTCCACAACCTATGGAGTCACTTTCAAGGATTCTACAATTCATATTCTCAATATTTATTGTTATTATTTTGTGCCTTTCTGTATTTGTACATGTTGTATTTTGCACATTAGTTATTTGTCCATCTTCATTCTGTAGAGTTTTTCATTAACTCTATTGTGTTTCTTTGTATTTACTGTGAATGCCTGCAAGAAAATGAATTTCAGGTTAGTATATTGTGAAATACATATACTTGGAAAATTAATTTACTTTTAACTTTGAACTTGGAGTTGGAGGAGAAAAGGAGATTTGGTATGTCACCAATGACTCCAGATGTAGATGTCAGCTTCAATACAAAAACCAAACCACTGGAGGAACTCAGCGGGCCAGGAGCATCCACGGAGAGGAATAAGCAGTTGATGTTTCCGGCCAAGACCCTTCATCAGGAGGTGCAGAAGCTTGTAGCTCCAGACCAGGTTTAAAAACAGCTACTTCCCTTCAACCATTTGCTTCTTAAGCCAACCCTAATCACTCCAGTTTGGCAACTCTGGCACCTTTGGTTACTTAGCACTGAAATAAACTTTCTCTTTTTGTTCTAATTGTATCCATTCTTGTAAAAGTTGGGTATCTGAGGGGTGGTTGATAAGATTGTGGACTAAGGTAGAAGGAGTTTTAGAAAATCTAGCACATTTATTTTTCAACATAATCCCCTCCTACATTTACACACTTAGTGCAGCATGTTATTGCTTATATGATGCTACGTTCCTGTGATGCTGCTTCATATAAGTTTTTCTCTTGTGCATATAACAATAAACTCGACTTTGAGAAATTTTACAGGAGAATGAACTCATGGGGCCTAATGGTTTAAATAACTCTGAGTGGTCTGATTAATCCAAACTCTGCAGTTGGTGTTCAATTTCCTTAATTAACATGATCCTATTACTATGAATAAAGAAGAGCATTTTAGGCGAATTTCCACATCCTGCCATCACTTTTATCACTAATAAGCAGTTGGTTCAAGTTGTTAGTTGCTGGCCTATATTCACAGAATTTCAGCATTATCGTCACTGAGATCTTGAAACTGCACCTTGAACAAATATTATTTGCACAGAGACTGGCCTGTTCTAATCATTTGAGTTTCAGAAGAAGCTCTAACTGGGTGGGATGTTATCCACTCCAAAAATTGAAGGAAACCACTTAATATAACAAAAGTACTAGAAAATTATTTTAACTCCCCCCCCCCCCCCCCCACCAATCTAGTCACAATGGATCCCTGTTTTTTAAAGGTCAACCACTGGTCACAAAAAGATAGTGATCTTAAAAAGCTTTATTGGAGTTATTGCTTGATTATTTATTCAGCAGGTAAAGATGTAAGCTCAAAATATTTTTCCAGTCATTCATGTCACTGATGGACATCCTGTGAACAGCGGCAGAGTGGACTGCAAATACATAAGGAAGTTGCAACCCTGGGTTTTTGTTTGTCACTGCAGATGTCAGTGATGGTTTGTCTGCTTTTGTATATATACAGTTCTTTCATAAATTATATTCTATTTCTGTATTTTCCTATAAATGCCTGCAAGAAAATGAATCTCAAAGTAATATATAGTGGCATATATGTACTTTGATAATATATTAACATTGACTTTTGACATCGACTTTGAACACTTCAATCAACCATAAGAACTTAAGAAATAGGAGCAGGAGTAGGCCATTAGGCCCATCAAGCCTGCCCCACCATTCAATAAGATCATGGCTGATCTGTCCGTAAACTCAGCTCCCTCTACCTGCCTTTTCCCCATAACCCTTAATTCCTCTACTATGTAAAAATCTATCTAACCGTATCTTTTATATATTTCGTGAAGAAGCCTCAACTACTTCCCTGGGCAGAGAATTCCACAGATTCATCACTCTCTGGGAAAAACAGTTTCTCCTCATCTCTGACCTAAATCTTCTCCCCTGAATCTTGAGGCAATGTCCCCTAGTCCTACCAATTGAAACAACTTTCCTACTTCTATCTTATCTATCCCTTTCAAAATTTTGTACGTTTCTATAACATCCCCTCTCATTCTTCTGAATTCCAGAGAGTATAGTCCCAGGCGACTCACTCTCTCCTGATAGGTTAATCCCTTCATCTCTGGAATCAACCTGGTGAACCTCCTCTGCACCGCCTCCAAAGCCAGTATATCCTTCCTCAAGTATGGAGACCAGAACTGCACACTGTACTCCAGGTGCACCTCACCAGTACCCTGTATAGTTGCAGCATGACCTCCCTGCTCTTGAACTCAATCCCTCTAGCAATGAAGGCCAACATTCCGTTTGCCTTCTTAATAACCTGTTGTATCTGCAAGCCAACTTTTTGCGATTCATGAACAAGCACTCCCAAGTCCCTCTGCACTACAGCATGCTGCAATCTTTCACCATTTAAATAATAATCTGCTCTCCTATTATTCCTTCCAAAGTGGATGATTTCACATTTACCAACGTTGTATTCCATCTGCCAGACCTTGGCCCACTCACTTAACCTATCTACAGTATACCCCTCTGCAGGCTCTCCACATCCTCTGTACAATTTGCTTTTCTACTCAGTTTAGTGTCATCAGCTAATTTTGCTACACTACACTCAGTCCACTCTTCCATATCATCAATGTAAATGGTAAACAGCTGTGGGCCCAGCACCGACCCCTGCAGCACCCCACTCACCACTGACTGCCAACCAGAGAAACACCCATTTATACCAACTCTCTGCTTCTATCGGTTAACGAATCCACTATCCATGCCAATACACTTCCTCAGACTCCATGCATTCGTATCTTAATTATAAGTCTCATGTGCAGCACCTTATCGAGCGGTTTCTGGAAATCCAAGTATACGACATCCACCTGTTTCCCTCTATCCATTGCACTCATTATGTCTTCAAAAATCTCCAGTAAGTTTGTCAAACAGGACCTGCCCTTTCTGAATCCATGCTGCATCTGTCTAATGGAACCTCTCCTTTCTAAATGTTTCGCTATCTTCTGGTCCAACCTTCACCAAAGTGCCTGCACTGTGCCGATGTCAGATAGCACCTAATTTGTCTAAAATCCATCCCAGAAATAGGCCAAGTTCACCTATCAGTGATTGATAGTCTCTAGCACAGATAATACGGAATCCTTTGCTCTACCCAGCTTTGCAATATTTTCCAGCAGCAGATGTCTCCTGAAATATATCCTCTAATTTTTTTTTTACAGCTGCACAGACCAACCATTGCTTTGAGCAGGAAATTTGTGCATGGCCTGAAAACTGCATGCACTTTAAATTTAAAAAAAAATATAATATGCATACTATGAATATTTAGAATGAAATTTTTTTAAAACCATGTACTTTTGATGTTATTTATTAATTGAAGGGAATAATGAAATACAGTACAACAAAGAAAATATTTCATGTTTTGGAAACTTTTTCTCATCAGTCTTTATTATATATCCATTGTCTATAAACACTGTCTAGATTAATTTCATATTCAGATGAAAGATATGACTTAATCCTTATTAGGTCCACTCCTGGTCAGTTTCTGGATTTGCATTTGATTGAATTCATAAGACTAAATCCGCATTTACAGTCAGCACTGGAAGCTTGAAATGTTCCAGTGATGTCAACAAGAATTGATAGTTCTTCAAATTCTTTGTTTCTAAGCATGTAGTTCAACATATCAGTGAATGTATTAATTGATCTAGTCTTAACTTTCTCAGAAATGACAAAATTGCTGTGATATTTCTGAGACAATGCTTTCATTGTATATATAAGAAAATCCCAGCTGTGTGACAAGAGGGTCTATGTATGTGGGAGCTTTTCAGTTACTGCAATGGCCGTGCACCTGAGCAGCTGAGAGGGAACAGTGGCCAGGGGCATTATCACTGATATTCCTGATAGTTAGGAATATCGTAGGGACCTGGGTAAAAATCCCACCATAGCTGATGGTGATAAATTTGAATTTAAATTCTGAAATTAAGCAGTTTAGTGATGACCATGACGATGATGGTCAATTGATATAAAGACCTTCTCTACCTGGTTCACTGATAGGGAGGGATATCTGCTATTCCTATCCAGCCAGGCCAACATGTTCCCAGACACACTGCAATGTGGTTAACTATTAGCTGCCCTCTGATGTAGAGACAGTGACTGGAGTTTATTTATAAGAATTCCCACAGAATATCAGTGGCTCAGCAGAGCAACACTGTGAGGTGTAATGTTCTCAAAACTCGAACCCCACAATTAGTACTAATTAGGCATCTGCTTAAATAACACAAGTAACATGGAATCCCCAAGCCCATCAAAATAAACTTATCAAGTTAAAATAGAAAACACCTGGACTCCACACTACAAAGAGTGATTCACCTGAGAAAAAGCACAAGGAACTCTAATTGATTAACAATCTCATTAAACAACAATTAATGATGCTTTAAAAGCCTTGCAGCCCAACACTTTCCAGAGCCCCAAGGTGGAAGTGATTATGATGCTGTCATGTTGCAACAGTATATACATTGAGAGACTGAGTAACAACCTTGCAAGTGGCATTTAGTATGAGATCATGCAATTTAGTAAGAGGAATCAAAAGGCAAAGCTATTAACTAAATAGAGAGAAACTGGAAGTGAATGAGGTTTAAAGGGATCTAACTGTTCTAGTGTATAGATCATAAGGAGATCCAATAAGTAGTTAAGAAGGCAAAATGACTTTTTGGTCTCTATTTAGGTTGGAGTTTTAAGTATAGGGGGATTTTTTTTTTACATTTCTGTTCAGTGTTGATCAAACAATACCTGGAACACTGTACCTTGTTTTGGTCCTGTTAACTAAAACAAAGGATAAAATAGCACTGGGGTTAGTCCAAAGGAAATTCACTTGGCTAATTCCTGCAATGAGTGTGGTTGTCCAATCAAGAGAGGCTAGATAGTTTGAGCCTGTATTCTTTTGAATTTATAGAATGAAGGATGGATTTATTCAAATATATGGGTAGTTAAAATGTGAGAAGATGTAGAGAAGCTGAAGTGAGAGGAGATGCTGAGTTGTTAAAGTGGAGGAGAGTGGAGAGGATGTTGAATAAATGTAGATATGGATATAAATTGGAGGAAATTGGTGTAGTTGGAAGGTGGGGTGAAGTTAAAATGTTGCTAAATGGCAACTCCTTTGCTTGCATCTTTGGAAACAGCTTTATTTCTATCTTTGAGATTTTTTTTCCTTTTCAAGGTTCTTTTGAAGGCCTTGACCAGGAGTTACACTCTGACTTTGGTTCTTTGTAGGAATGGGACCTGTTCTCAGGGCCACATGACCAGTCAACTTTTTGATATCACAAGTATGTGACCTGATAGAACCAGAATCAGAATTGGGTTTATTATCACTGGCATGTGATGTGAAATTTGTTAACTTAGCAGCAGTATTTCAATGCAATGCATACTATAGAAGAAAAAAATAAAGTAAATCAATTACAGTATACATATATTGAATAGAGGCTTGCGTGTGTGTCCTTGAGCAAGGTACTTAACTACACAATGCTCTGTGACAATACTGGTGCCAAGCTGTATGGGTCCTAATGCCCTTCCCTTGGACAGCATTAGTGCCATAGAGAGGGGAGACTTGCAGCTTGGGCAACTGCTGGTCTTCCATAAAAAAAAATCTTGCCCAGGCTGTGCCCTGGAAATCCATGGTCTGTCGAGACTAACGGAGGCCTACACTATTGAATAGATTAAAAATCATGCAAAGAAACAGAAATAATATATACTAAAAAAGTGATGTAGTGCTCAAGGATTCAATATCTAATGTCAATGTCCATTTAAGAATCGGATGGCAATTCCTGAATTGCTGAGTGTGTGCCTTCTGTCTTCTGTACCTTCTACCTGATGGTACCAGTGAGAAAAGGGCAGGCCGTGGGTGCTTGAGGTCCTTAATAATGGACGCTGCCTTTCTGAGACACCGATCCTTGAAGGTGTCCTGGGTACTTTGTAGGCTAGTACCCAAGACGGGGCTGACTTCTTTTGGTCCTGTGCTGTAGCCACCCCCACCCCCACCCCCATACCAGACAGTGATACAGACGAGCGCCATCAGGGTTTTGGGACCTTGTGACTCTGGGAACGTGCTGATGCCCCTGACTGAAGTTTTGTGGGAGACCACAGAACATCAGGTTAGCTGCCGGGGGTCGTGTGCCCAGAGAGTTGCACTTCTTTGGTGCCTACTCTCTGTGCGAAGAGCTCAGAAAGAGCGACACAACAGACTATTAACATTGTAAATCAGAGAGTTGCTTGTTTTGTCTCACCAGTTGCTGTGAAATGGGGACACTTCTTTTTCCTTATTAGGGAGAGAGAGAGAGTCCGTGGTATTTCAAGTTATTGCGTGAACAAGTAGTCTTTGGGGTTCTGCAAGTCTGTGGCTATATTGATGCTTTGCTGCACGCTTGAGCACTTGGTGGCGGGGTCGATGCTTTTTTGCTGGGGGTGGGGGTTCATTGCCTTGTTGCTGTTTGTGCGTGGGAGGAGGAGGTGAGGGGGGTTGGGGTCCTAACCTTTAACTGTCATTCATTCTTTGGGGCGAGCCTCTGTTTTTGTGGATGGTTGTGAAGAAAAAAGAATTTCAGGATGTATATTGTATACATTCCTCTGACATTAAATGTACCTTTTGAAACCTAGTGGAACCTATAGATGTGGCGATGTTTACTTCAGTAGAGTAGTGATGAACAAAAGGAACACATCTACAAAATAAGCAACTAGTAATGTAAAACTGAGGTATGTAATAATTTAGGAAACCCTGGAATTTTATAGAAATATAGAAACATATAAAACCTACAGCACAATACAGGCCCTTTGGCCCATAAAGTTGTGCCAAAAATGTCCCTACCTTAGAAATTACGAGGGCTACCCATAGCCCTCTATTTTTCTAAACTCCATGTATCTATCCAAAAGTCTCTTAAAAGACCCTATTGTATCCACCTCCACCACGGTTGCCGGCAGCCCATTCCACGCACTCACCACTCTCTGAGTAAAAACCTTACCCCTGACATCTCCTCTGTACCTACTCCCCAGCACCTTAAACCTATGCCCTCTTGTGGCAACCATTTCAGCCCTGGGGGGAAAAGCCTCTGTCTATCCACATGATCAATGCCTCTCATCATTTTATACACCTCTATCAGGTCACCTCTCATCCTCCGTCACTCCAAGGAGAAAGTTTCTCAAGGGAGGCTGGATTAACAGGGAAGGCTTGATCAGCTTGTCTATGCCTGATCCTATTTTAGAACATAAGACCATAAGATACAGGAGCAGAATTAAGTCATTTGCCCCAATGAGTCAAACTTCATCAAGGCTGCTCTATTTTTTTCTCTCAGCCACAATTTCCTGCCTCCTCTGCATATCCCTTTCATGCCCCGACCTGTCAAGAATCTGTCAACCTCCACTTTAAATATACCCAATGATTTCACCTCACAGCTGTCTGTGGCAAAGAATTTCACAGATTCACTGCTCTCTAGCTAAAGAATTCCCTGCTCATCTCCATTCTAAAAGGACACCCCTCTGTTCTGAGGCTGTGTCCTCTGGTCTTCGACTCTGCCACCACAGGAAGCATCCTCTCCACATCGATTCTATCAAGGCCTTTCAACATTCTGTAGGTTTCAATGAGGCCACCCCTCATTCTTCTGCATTCTAGTGAATAGAGGCCCAGAGCCATCAAACACTTTTCATATGACAAGACATTCAATCCTGGAATCACTTTTATGAACGTCCTTTGAACCCTCTCCAGTTTTTAGCAAATCCTTTCTAAGATAATGGGCCCAAAACTGCTCACAATTCTCCAAGTGAGGTCTGATTAGTGCTTTTTAAAGCTGTAACGTTAAATCCTTACTTTGATATTCTCGTCCTCTTGAAATTAATGCTAACATTGTATGTGCCTTTCTCACCACAGACTCAACTTGCAAATTAATCTTTAGGGAAACTTGCAGAAGGACTCCCAAGACTGTTTGCACCTGAGAATTTTGAATTTTTTCTGCATTTAGAAGATAGTCTACCCTTTTATTTCTTCTCTTAAACTGCATGAACATACACCTTCTATCACTGTATTCAATCTGCCACTGATTTGAATATTTTCCTAAACTGTCTAATTCCTTCTGTAACATCTCTACTTCCTCAAAACCACCTGCCCCTCTACCTAACTTTGTGTCGTCTGCACAATTTCCAACAAAACTATCAATTCCATCATGTGAATCATTGACATATAACTTAAAAAGAAGTGGTCCTAACAGACCCCTGTGGAATACCACTAGTCACCGGCAGCCAACCAGAAAAAGCCTCCCTTTTTCTTGTGTTGCTGTGAGTTTACGCTACTTAATAAACATCATTATTTCCTGAAGGTGGTTCGTGCATAACACATAGATTATGCATTTGTATATGCTTGCAAGATTGTTTTTCATGGTCAACAAGACTGGACATTCAAAACACGCCAGGAATTGCAATTCTCCCCACCTCTCCTGTATGTCAAACATCTGTTGGTGATTGATGACTTAAACCCAGCCAACTCATTCCAACCCTAGTCAAAATGTGTTTTTCTTATGTGTTAAACATTGCACGGAGGTAGAGTGTGAATCCTTCCACATTACCCAAGGCAGTGCAAAGCATTTATTATATAATCACTGACAATAGGCAACTGCATTAGAAATGAAGTTAAAGCCAACAGATAAAATAGGTTTTTGTTGCTGCTAAAATGATTTCCCTGGTTTTCAATGGCTAAAAGCTCCCTGATCTGATAGACAATGAAATAGCCTGTTCAATGGATGGAAGGAGCATGAATAGATGTAGCTGCAGCCTAGAATAATTAAACAGTCTTTCACAATTGTTCGGTGAACGATGAAAAAGCAACAGAAGTGAAGGATGGGCAACTAACAACCTGCATGGGAGAAGTCAATTGATGGTAGGGCTGTGAGCAGAGGCATTGGTTAGAAAATATTTGTAAGTGGTTATCAATTAAAGAGAGCCAAAGAGATCATTAAGGTAAGGTAGCTCCAGTCAGCAATAATGAGGATGTCCGTTCCTGAGGGGAGGGAAGGGGGTGTGGAGGTTGGAGATGCCGGAGGAGCTGAGAGGAGACTGTGAAACCAGCTGCAGTTAACTCTGGACAGGAATCTGGGTGGCATGGTGGCATAGTGATTAGCACCACTCTTTACAATACAGTCAACCAGGCTTCAATTCCAGCTGCTGCCTGTAAGGAGTTTGTACATTCTTCCTGTGACCACGTGGGTTTCCTCCGGCTACTCCAGTTTGATTCGGCTAGGATTAAATTGGGGGATCACTGGGTGGCATAGCTTGAAGGGCCTATTCTGCTCTGTAGCTTAATAAATAGATAAATAACTGTCAGTACCTCCGGTTGAACTTTGTCTTTTTGGATGTTTTCCCCCTAGTAGTCAGTCTGTGGTTTTGAATTGCCATGTGCTCTTATTTGTTTTCATGCCCCATGTACTCCTGTCCCCGTTCCTCTTCTACTCCGGCCCCTGTATTATTGAGTACTCTGCCTCTCACCTGTTTCTCATTATTACCTGTTTTGCTGCCACTTCTGTCTCATTGTGCTCCCCCATCATCTGCCTCTCTGTTTATTGCTCAGCGTATCTCAGTCCTGTGTTTTCACCTGTTTATTGCCAGATTGTGCCAGTAAGTTTTCCTAAGCCTTTCCAGCGTTTGTGTCTGAATTCTGTCTGTCTGAATATCGACTCTGCCTGTTTCCCTTTTTTTGTAATTTATTTTTTATTGAAGTTCATCATCAAACATTTCCATAAGATGTATTTCAGAGATTGTACATATATATCATATAATCATATATGTCACAAATCTCCACATAGTATTTATCTGAGGTATACAATTATAGAAAAGAGTGGAAAGAAAAAACAAGCAAAAGGAAAAAAATATGTACAAGTAGGGAGTGATCTTTTTTTTTACAAAATATTCATTGATTCGTGAGAATAAAATCAGGCCTCTGAGGCATTATGTAGTTAAACCATTTTTCCCCAGTATAAATCAAATTGTTCTGGCTTATGATTAACAGATGCTGTTATCTTCTCCATTTTGTAAATGTCCATTGTAATTTCCAACCATGCATTTAAAGTTGGACTCTCCTGTGATAACCATTTACTAGTAAGAGTCTTTTTACCAGCCACCAACAGTATATTTATTAAATATTTATCTGTTTTCAAACATTCTTGAGGGATACACCCAAAATATATGGCCTTACTCTCTAAGGGTATTTCACATTTAAAGATGTCTTGTAGGGCATTGTGTATCCCCCTCCAATAGTTTTTGATAACGGGGCATTCCCAAACAATATTATAATGATTTGCATATTGATCTCCGCAATTTCTCCAGCAAACAGGGAGGTTACTATCATAATGGGATTTCTGAGAAAGTGTAATAAAATATCTTATCAAGTTTTTCCATCCGAACTCCCTCCATTTCTGTGAGCTGGTATACTTCCATTGATACCTCCATATTATTATCCATTCTTCCTCAGATATAATTATTCCCCCTTCCTTCTCCCATTTTGTTTTAATGTATGAAGTCAAATGTGTTTTAAGATTTGACAAACCCTTATACATGCTTGAAATGATTCTACTACCATTATCTGAATTATATGCTTTTCTAAATAACTCTATCAAGCATGTACTTGTCTTAGTTACATTTTAAGTGTCCTATTAACATATTGTCACATCTGTAAATACCAAAAAAATCTTGTTTTTCTAGTAAGCGTTTCTCTTTAAGCATTACAAAACTGAAGTGTTCCTTCTTTCATTATGTTGCAAAGAACTGTTATTCCTTTAGATGTCCAGTCCTTAAATCTAGCATCCAGTTTATTCGGTGTAAAATCCAAGTCATATGCACACCATTTAAGAATTGCAATATCTCCCTCTAGATTATATTCTTTTATAGTAGTTTTCCATATTTTAAGAATCAATTTCACCCATGGGTTATCAATAGTATTTATGTACCTTTGCAGGTTGTTATCAGCCAAAATTGCTTGTATGGGGATGGGAAGTACCGGCTCCTCAATGTTTTTCCATTGAGCAACATATGATGGGTTGCATCAACATATCACAGCTCTCAACTGTGCTGCAAAATAATAATCTCTAAGAGAAGGTAGGCCCCATCCCCCCTTTTCCTTTGCTAATTGCAAAGTTTTGAGACAAACTCTAGGCCTTTTACTTTGCCAAATATACCTTGATAGCATCTTGTTCCATTCATTGAATTGATTTTGATTAATCTCTATTGGTAGGGTCTGAAAGAGATATAATAGTCGGGGCAATGTATTCATTTTAATGGATTCAATTCTTGAACTGAGACTGAGAAAAGGAATTAGGTTCCATCTTGTTATATCTTCCTTAATTTTTTTATATATGGGCAATAATTGCATTCTGATAATTTTGCCAAATCTTTTGGCATAATGATGCCCAAATATTTAAAAGACTCTGTTTGCCATGCCCAGGGATATCTACTTTCAATTTCTCTTAATGGGCTATAGTTATACGAAGGTAATTGGGTTTTATCTATGTTGATCTTGTATCCTGACAATTGACCATATTGTTCAAGGGATTGCATCAATTTATGTAAAGAGTATGTTGGTTGCCCTAGATCAGGGGTCGGCAACGTTTACCACTGAAAGAGCCAATATGGACCCATTTCCCACAGAAAAGAAAACACTGGGAGCCACAAAATGAAATAACACTGCATACAACAGGTTTTTTTTTGCCTTTATGCTATGTATAAACAAACTATCATGTGTTGCATTTATGAAATTGATGAACTCCTGCAGAGAAAACGAAATTACATTTCTGCATGCAACAAAAACATTTTGAACTCCGAAAAAAGGACGTTGGGTTGAAGGTTACTCCGTAGGTAGCCTACCTTGGATCGAAGAATTAAAAGAATGCGCGCACTGGCGGGTGTCAGGCATTGGCAGTTGTGATGTATATTAATAGCGATAAAAAAACACGTTGTAGCGGTGTGCTACACGCAGCGCTAAAATAAAGACTGCAGTCAAAGGTAACTTTATTCGAACTAAACAGCCTTGCTTTAAAGCCTCCCTCAACCCGTCCCCGTGGGCGCGGATGCTCCAAAAGACACGTACTCACAAACCCCCGTAGGCTATCTCCCTTAGCCGGAACGGTGGCCAGTTCAGATGTGCCAGGAAATGGTGTCTCCGCAAAGTTTTCAGATTGTACAAGATCACCATAATCTTCAAATTTCGAATTACATTTCAAAAGCTAACAAACCACGGGGAGCCGCATCACAGAGATCAAAGAGCCGCACGTGGCTCCGGAGCCGCAGGTTGCCGACCTCTGCCCTAGATAGATCAAAATGTCATCCATGTAACAAGCCAATTTATGCTCTGTCCCTTTAATAGTAATTCCCCTGATATCTTCATTTTGTCTGATGTATTGAGCTAATGATTCCAGATATAATGTGAAGAGTAGCAGTGACCATGCACAACCCTGTCTCGTGTCCCTTTCTAGGGTAGGACTATTTGATAAATATCCATTGATGTTAATCCTAGCAGTAGGGTTGTAGTATAGTGTCTATATAGTTTTAATAATTGTCTCTAGGAAAACAAATCTATGTAAAACTCTGTAAAGAAAATTCCAATTAACTGAATCAAATGCCTTTTCAGTGTCTATGCTTATCACTATTGCTTCGATTTTATTTTTTTGTAGATGATCCATAATGTGAAGTGTCCTTTGTATATTGTCTTGTGTTTGGCGTTGTCGTATAAAACCTGTCTGATCATTACATATCAGTATGGGTAGAAACTCTTCTAATCATTTGGCCATGATGGAGGTAAATAATCTACAATTTACATTAAGAACAGATATTGGTCTAAATGACCCGCATTCCATTTTATCCTTGCCTTCTTTCGGTATAGCTGAAATGATCGCTTCTTTTCAACTGGGTGGCATTTGTGCCTTTTTTAGTGCCCAGTTCAGTGTGGGGAGTAAAACAGGAGTTAACTCATTTTTAAATCCTTTGTACCACTCTGCCATATACTCTTCTGATCCTGGTGACTTGCTTAATTTAAGCCTACTAATTGCAGCTTTTAACTCAACTTCAGTTATGTCAGCAGTCATCATTCTATTTTGTTCTTCACTTAAAGTGAGTAACTCTAGAGAATTCAGGAAGGTGCCAATTTTGGTTATGCTTCCGCCTGGAACTTTGGAGTATAGAGTTTTGTAAAACACTTCAAAAGCTTCTTGAATTTCACTTAGCTTATTGTTTTTTTTTATCGTTTTTGTTCTTGGATCCCTAATTCTATAAATTGTATTTTCTGCTATTTTTTTTCCAGTTTCCATGCCAGTATTTTCATAGACTTAGATCCACTTTCATAATGTCTCTGTTTCAGAAACATTAATTTTTTTCTTGATTTCTTGTGTAGCCAAACTATTAATTTCATTCCTAATTTTTAAATTTCCTGTAATGTATCCTGTGCCAAATTCAATTTGTGTTTTTTCTCTAGTTCCTTCAGCCTATTTTGTAATTCCTCTAATGTTTTATTCCTTATTTTTTTCTTACATGAAGATATCGCTATAATTTTCCCTCTTAAGACAACCTTTAGAGTATCCCATAGAATGGGAGGTGAAACCTCTCCATTATCATTGAATTCTAAGTAGAGACCAATTTCTTTTTTAATTTGTTCCTTAAAGTACGGATCATTGAGTAGACTTGAATTTAGTTTCCAAATAGTATTCTTTGGTTGGAGGTCAAAATCAATAGATAAATATATAGCTGCATGGTCACTTACATCTATTGTCCCAATTCCACAGGTATTTATTTTGTCTTTGTCTTTTCCAAATGTTATGAAATAGTCTATTCTTGTATATATGAAATGGGGAGCAGAATAATGAGTGTAATCCCTTCCGTCAGGGAAAAGGTTCCTCCATTTATCAATTAAACCAAAAAGTGTATTAACTTTCTTATGTAAGGATTTTGTTTCATAGGTTTTTCTATTGGAATAGTCTCTAACTTTGGTTGTAATGGTAAAGTTAAGTCTCCCCCACATATCAGGAGATCTTCTGTTTCCGCTACCATGATATCAGTAATTTTCTGAAAGAATCCTATATAACTTCCCAGGGGTGCATATATATTCAACAGAATAACTGAATTGTCATCTATATTCTCCCTTACCAAAATATATCTGCCCTCCTTATCTCCCATTTCGAATACTTTTTTCAAAATTTAGCTTACTTGAGATAAGAATAGCAACTTCTCTCCTATGTCCTGATTTATATGAGGAGAAAAACAAATCAGTGAAGCCCATTCTCTTTAGTTTTCTATGCTCATTATCACTTAAGTGAGTTTCCTGTAAATATACTACTTGGGCTTCTTCTTTTTTCATTTTGGATAGAATTCTATTATGTTTGATTGGATTTAATAGCCCATTGATATTAAAAGAAATGAAGTTTACTTTGTCCTTAGCCATCTGTATTTATCTGTCAATGTATAATTGAAATTAGCAGAATAAAACTTAATCAGTCTATTCCCTGAACAAATAGGAACCAAGAAACGCAAATAATAACAAAAAAGGCAACGAAGGTGTGATTTCAAGACTGAGGTCTCTAGTAGATGACCCTGGGTTGAGCTAGAGGAAATGTCTAGCTGTGGGGGATAGCCTCTCTTACCTGTGAGTTGAGGACCCCCATTGCAGTATCCATAAAGGTATATATATTCTCATTTTGGTTGGGAAAAGGGAGTGAGTGAATAAAGAAGAATAACTGAGTAATATAAAATCCACGTTATAAGTATTTCTTGAGATAGGTATACCACCATCTATTTTTGCTTCCATTTAGCTTCTCAACATTTTTAAAGTTAACCAAACCTTATGGCTCTTCTGGAGGGGGTGAGGTCTGTCTTTCGAAAACTCCCAGTCGCTTCCTGATATACTTCTCTCGCCCTCCCCCTGTCTCCTGCCTTCTTGATTCTTGCACAATTTCCCAAGCAGAGCGGGATAATTCCTCTGCCAGGCTTTCCCTCAGTTTGATCAGGCTGATGGGCAACCCTCTGGTCTTCGTGTCTGTAGTCGCCTCTTCCACTGTCTGATAGAGTTGGATCTCATCTTGATAAAACACTCGAAGTTTAGCAGGGTATGGAGTTTGAAATCTAATCCTTTCTTGCTTTAGTATTCACTTTACTTCAGAGTATTCTTTACTTTTCTGCAGGACCATGGGGGGCGGGGGTAATCTTGATTAAAGTATATTAATTTACTGTCTAAAAACACCCTCTTCTTACCCCAGGCCCTTCCTAGAATATCCACCTTGGTACTGTATTGAAAGAATTTAATTACTTTTGAGCGTGGCTTATCTCGTCTGTCTCGGGTAGGCCACGGGATGATCACACGATGTGCCCTCTCAATTTTCAGCTCCATAGTCGAAGGAATCTCCAGCAACTTTCGTACGAACTCTGTCATAGACAAGCCCTCTGCTCCTTCAGGAACATTGTATATCTTGATATTTTTCCACCGTGATCTTTCTTCCAGGTCAAGCAGTTTACTTTCTGGTTGATTTAATATTTTTATCATCTTACTTAGCATCTGTTCCACATTTTGCAAGCGATCTTCCACCTTCTCAATTTGAGTCTCTGCCACTGCTATTTTTTGATTGACGTTGGCGAGCTCTGACTTAATATCATGGAGCTGCTGTTTTATATCTTTTTGGAACTCCCATATCTCTTTCAAAATTTTTATCATACTTGCCACTTCGCCTGTACGAGGCCCATCGTCAGCCTCGCTAGCACGTGGTTGGGTAGGAGAACCGCTAGCCGCACCCCTCTCGTCCACAGGCTTCGCAGAGATGCTTTTTTAATTTCCATTCTTTTTCCCCATTCTTGCCCCTCTTATCAGTTCAAATACTTTCGAAACATTAGTTTTCAGTTATTTTCTGAGGAGATGAGAAAAGTGTTTGATCGCTCCAAACATGGGAGAGAGGCTGCCCATGAGATGCTGCACATGCACCAGGGGTGCAGATCTGTGTCAGATTACACCATAGAGTTCCAGACCCTAGCCACCTCCAGCGGCTGGAACTCACAGGCACCTTCCTGAATGGTCTCTCTGAAGATGTCAAAGATGAGCTGGTCACCCAGGACCTTCCGGCCACCATTGAAGACCTGGTGGATTTAGCCATTCGTATTGATGTTTGCCTTCAGCAGCGCCGCAGAGGGAGGGGTTCCAGAGGGTCCCTGGGGGCACTAGCTGAGTTCCAAGCTCCTTGTCAGTCTACTTTGCCCTGCTGTTTGCTCCCATCTACAATTCCCGTTCCGGAGCCAGAGGCTATGAAGGTTGCATGAAGGCCCTCATGCCAACTGAAAGACAAAGGAGAATCAGCACCCGTTCCTGTCTGTACTGTGGCCAACCAGGCCACTTCATCTCCACCTGCCCAGTAAAAGCCAGCTCTCACCAGTAGGACGAGGAGTACTGGTGAGTGTGACCCCTGTCCTGCCCTCCTTGACGCCATTCACTCTCATACCTGCTTCTCTGGAGTGGGGCATCCAACGGTGAGCAGTCTCCATCTTGGTCTCTGCTGGTGCAGAGGGGTGTTTTACCTATTCCGGCTTGGCTGCCCAGTGGGGATTACCCATGTCTGCTCTTCAGTCACCATTGGTGGCCAAAGCCTTGAATGGTCAGAGACTGGCTAACATCACCCATGTCACAGCCCCGGTGAGTCTCAGTTTATCTGGCAACCATCATGAAAAGTTAACCCTTTATGTTATTGACTCTTCTCAAGCTCCCATTGTCCTGGGCCATCCCTGGTTAGTTAAACACAACCCCCACATTGACTGGCTCAGTCACAAGATTGTATGCTGGAGCCCATTCAGTCACTCCCACTGCTTCCATCATGCTCAGATCCCCTTGTCTCCAAGCCCAGATCCCACTGAGGAATTTCTGGACCTTAGTGCCATCTCTCCTGAGTACATGGACCTCAAGTCTGTGTTTAGCAAGTCCCGGGCCACTTCCCTACTGCCTCATCAACCATATGATTGCGCCATTGATCACTTGCCTGGCATATCTTCCCCCAAGGGGCTGCCTGTGCTCTCTGTCCATACCTGAAACAGAAGCCATGAGTAAGTACATTCAAGAGTCTCTGGCTGCAGGCATCATCCGGTCATCTTCCTCCCCTATTGGTGCCGTTTTTTACTTTATTGAAAAGAACAGCTCCTTATGTCCATTCATTGATTAACGGAGGCCGAATGAAGTCACTGTTAAGAACCTTCGCCCTCTTCCGCTTATGATCTTGGCATTTGAACTACTTCAAGGAGCCTAATTTTTTTGCCAAGTTTGATCTCTACCATCTTCGCCTACCATCTTGTCCATATCCCTGAGGGGGACGAGTGTAAGACTGCCTTCAACACCAGCTCAGGCCATTATGACTATCTGGTCATGTCATTTGGTCTCAACAATGCCCCGACTGTCTTTTAAGCCCTGGTAAATAACATTCTCAGGAGCATGCTGAACCAATTTGTTTTTGTGTATCTCAATGACATTTTGATTTATTTTTCAAAGACCCTTGCTAAACACATAGGTCACATCTGCAGAGTTCTCCAGCGCCTTCTGGAGAACCAGCTCTTTGTGAAGGCTGGAGAATGTGAGTTTCATTGCAATACTGTCTCCTTCCTGGGGCATGTAATTTCAGGCAGTTCCATTCAGATGGACCAACAGAAGGTCAAGGCAGTGGTCGAATGGCCCCAATCCTCGATTCATTGGGAGTTGCAACGCTTCTTGGGCTTCGCTAACTTCTATCGCGGCTTCATCAGAAATTACAGTACACGGGCTGCACCACTCACTGCTCTTACCCCATCGGCTGTCAGATTCTCCTGGTCCCCTGGGTGCTGAAAAGGCATTCTCTGACCTGAAGGAATGTTTCACCTCTGCCCCCATCCTGATTCGACCCAACACTGCCCAGCAGTTCATTGTGGAGGTGGATGGTGTAGGAGCTGTTCTCTCTCAGTGCTCGGCCAAGGATGAGAGGGTGCACCCCTGCACTGCCTTCTCTCGCCGCCTCACTCCCATGGAGAGGAATTACGATGTTGGAAACTGGGAGCTGCTGGCTGTGAAGCTAGCTCTGGAGGAGTGGAGGAAATGGCTGGAGGGAGCCAAGGTGCCATTCTTAGTCTGGACTGATCGCAAGAATCTGGAATATATCTATACAGCCAAGCATCTCAATTCCCATCAAGCTCATTGATCCGTTTTTCTCAAGATTCAATTTTACTCTGTCCTTCTGCCCCGGTTTGAAGAATGCAAAACCTGATGCCTGTTTCTGAAGATTTCCCTCCTCTGAGACCCCTGAGGTCTCCGATGTCATTCTCCCTGCTCACTGTCTCATGGGTGCAGCGCAATGGGACATTGAATCCATTGTGCAAGCTGCTCAGCAGAGTGAGGCAGCCCCGAGTCAATGCCCCACTAACCGTGTTTACGTTCCCAGCTCTGTCCCCTCACAGGTTTTGCAGTGGGGTCATTCTTCCTGGTTATTCCATCACCCTGGAACCAAGCATACTCAGGCCTTTATTGGTTGGCAGTTCTGGTGGCCCTCCATGAGAGATGACATCTGCAACTCTGTCCCAGCTTGCTCTGTCTGTGTCTGTGCTCAAGCAAGAACTCTAACCAGTCACCCGCTGGTCTGTTACAACCCCTGTCTATCCCCAAGAGACCCTAGTCCCACATTGCCCTGGATTTTGTCACCAGTCTTCCTCCATCAGATTATAACACCACCATTCTCACAGTAGGTGATCATTTCTCTAAGTCTGTACGCTTCATTCCTTTACCTAAACTCCCCTCTGCCAAAGAAACAGCCAAATTACTAGTACTGCATGTTTTTAAATTACATGGTTTACCTGTAGATGTTGTGTCAGACAGGGGCTCTCAATTCACATCCAACTTCTGCCTCTGAGTCTGTCTTCAGGATTCCACCCACAGACCAATGGCCAGACTGAGCAGGCCAACCAACAGCTAGAGACTGTATTGCAGTGTCTGGTCTCCCAGAGCCCCTCTGCATGGAGTCAGCAGCTACCCTGGGCCAAGTACGCCATAAACTCTCATCCGTCCTCATCCACTGGTCAGTGCCACTTTGAGTGTTGCCTTGGCTACCAGCCTGCACAGGAGGAGGGGGTTGGCGTTCCAGCTGCCGAGGCATTCATCCGTCATTGTCTGCGGACACGGAGGTGCATTCTCCGTGCCTCTGCTAGGATCAAGCATCAAACTGACCGTTATCACTCTAAGGCATCATGTTACCGCCAGGAACAGCATGTGTGACTTTCAACCTGCCCCTCAAGGTGGATTCCCGCAAGCTCACCCCTCTCCGCTTCATCAGCCCCTTTCTCATTGCTAAAGTTATCAGCCCTACTGCCGTCCGTCTTAAGCACCCCTCCACTCCTCACCACATTCATCCCACCTTCCATGTGTCCCGCATCAAGCCTTTCATGAGCCACCCTCTGTGTCCTGTCCTCAAACGCCCCCCATGGCTCATCGATGGGTCAGAGGCCTTCATGGTGCATCAGCTGCTGGACATTCATCGCCAGGGCCGTGGCCACCAGTACCTTGTCGACTGGAAGGGCTATGGTCCTGAGTAGAGGTGCTGGGTCCCCACCCGTAACATCCTGGTCCCCTCTCTCTTCAGGGACTTTCATCGCCAGCACCCAGCTCTACCTGCCATGATACCAGGAGGCGTCCGTTGGTGCAGTGGGGAGGGGGTTACTGTCAGTCCCTCCAGTGGAACTTTATCTTTTTGGGTGTCTCCACCTAGCTGTCAGTCTGTGGTTTTATATTGCTATACGCTCTTGTTTTCATGCCCCATGTACTCCTGTTCTACTCCAGCCCCTGTATTATTGAGTACCCCGCCTCTCACCTGTTTCTCATTATTACCTGTTTTGCTGTCACTTCTGTCTCATTGTGCTCCACCTATCATCTGTCTCTTTGTTTATTGCTCTGTGTATTTTAATCCTGTTTTCAGCTATTTGTTGCCAGATTGTGCCAGTGAATTTTCCTGAACCTTTCTAGCATTTGTATCTGTACTCTGACTGAATATTGACTCCGCCTGTTTCCTGATTTTGGATTTCTCTGGATGTTTTGATCTCTGCTTGAACTTTGATGTCAACTTTGTTTGGACCTTGGGATTTGTTACTCAATTAATTTCACTCTGCGCACAGTACTGGGTCTGCGATTGGATCCCGGCTCCAACGTCCTGACGAAGGGTCTCGGCCCGAAATGTCGACAGCACTTCTCCCTATGGATACTACCTGGCCTGCTGTGTTCCACCAGCATTTTGTGTGTGTTGTTGTTTGAATTTCCAGCATCTGTAGATTTCCTTGTGATAACTTAGATTAACGGGGTTGAAAATGAAAAAATTGTGCAGGTTAATATAGTTTTGAACCTGTACTGTAATAGTGTCACTTTGTGGATAGGGTACAGTAATAGATAATAATGATAAAAGAAGAATTCTCAGCTTCTTATAACAGATCCTCTGGGACAACATAAAGAGAGCTGGGTTTACTGGTTATGCTGCATGGACTGGTAAAGCATTGAGTTGACATTCTAGAGTTGTGAAATAGCTGGGAAATAGTGGATGATAAAATATCTAAAAATATATTTGCTGATAATCTATTATAAATGGTAATACATCTGCTTAAATGTGACATTAGACACCCAAGATAGTGTGTTGGACTTCATCTACCCTCTGAAATGGTTTGCAGCCTTGTATGGAAGGTGGTACAGATACATTAGGTCCCACACCATCGGGTTCAAGAACAGAATTCTCTTCAACCGTTCAGTCTTGAACCAACCACAAAACTCTGAAGTTTATCAACACAATGAGCACTTTGTTCACTATTTACAAAAGAGTTTTTTCTATTTGTTATTTCTTGTAAAAAATTATACATAAATTTGTTTAATTTACTGTACTGAGCAGAAGTCATGGGTATATATGTGTGTGTGTATATATATAGAATGGTGAGGGTGGAGTGCTGTGGGAGGGGTATGGGATAGGTGGCAGAGAAGGAATTTTGGGGTGCAGAAGTGCTGTGGGCGCAGACACCCGAAGTCCTGAGACGCCTGGCAAGGCCACTTGATTCTGAACAGGTGGTTTGCTGATCATTACAGAATACCTCTGGTGCTTTCTGTGTCCTCCCCTCCTGCTTCCCCCCCCCCCCCCCCGCTTTCCCTGCCTCCTTCCCACTCTGAGTCCACAATCGAGACCCATATCAGAGTCAAGTTTATCATCACTCACATACGTGTCGACAGTATTTTCTTTTGTATGGCAGCAGTACAGTGCAATATGTAAAATTACTACAGCACTGAGCAAAAATCTTAGGCTCCCTAGATGTGTATATGAACTTCAGACTTTTGCACAGTACTGCAGAATTTAATATTGCTATCACTAGGTATAAATCCTGATTTATCCAATCCAACTGCACCGTGTGAGTATCTTGATTTGCAGTGATTTGAGAAGATGAGTCACATTCACAGTTGTCTTCTTGAGGCACATGATTGTGGGCAATTATCCTTGTCTTGTTAGCAATGCCCATACTGCCATAAATGAATCAAAACAAGTTTTGAAGAAGAGCTGTAGATTTATTTCCAAATACCTTTCATTCCATGTATTATAGGAGGTTAGAAGACTGCAGCACAGGAACAAGCTCTTAGGCCCCTGATGTGCCAAACTAATTAAATACCTAACTAATCTAGTCCTGTAGCCTCTATAAGGCCCATATCCCTCCATTCTCTGCAAATTAATATACTCATCTAAGAACCTCTTTTACACCTCCCATATTTTTGTCTCCACTACCACCCCTAACAATGCATTCCATGTACCCATCACTCGTAGTGGAAAACACAAATTTACCCTTCTCTTGAGTGTGTGCTTTCTGGTATGAGATGTTTTGATTCTGGGAAAAGGATACTAGCTCTGCTCTGTGCCTTTCATAATCATATGAAACTTTTTGGTTTCCTTGTCTGTGTAAGTCTAGGGAAGACAATCTCTGGCCCAGTCAAACTTGTGAGATTGGGGTGTGCTCGATCCCACCCCAAACTCTGGTTGTGTAGATGCTGTATAAATTTGCTACCCTGTTACAAATTAGTGCAACAAAATAACACAGAACATTGCATATGATAAAAGGAATTATATTTGTGAATCTTAACTGAAGGGTCAGTAAGGAAACCACAGAAAGGGTGCAGAGGAGATTCACAAGGATGTTGCTTGGATTGGGGGGCATGCCTTATGAAAACGGATTGAGAGAACTCAGCCTTTTCTCCTTGGAGCGATGCTGATAAGAGGTGACCTGATAGAGATGTACAAGATGATGAGTGGCATTGATCATGTGGGTAGTCAGAGGCCTTTATCAGGACTGAAATGGCTAGCACACGAGGGCACAGTGTTAAGGTGCTTGGAAGTAGGTACAGAGGAGATGTTAGGGATAAGTTCTTTACAGAAAGTGATGAGAGCGTGGAATGGGCTGCCAGCAATGGTGGTGGAGGTGGATACGATACGGTCTTTTAAGAGACTCCTGGATGGATACATGGAGCTCAGAAAAACAGAGGGTTATGGGTAACCCTAGGTAATTTCTAAGGTAAAGACATGTTTGGCACAGCTTGTGGGCCAAAGGGCCTATATTATGCTGTATGTTTTCTATGTTTCTAATTAAACAGTCAAATGTGCACAAGTTAGAGCTCATCTTGAACTCTTTGTCACTCAAACTCTGGGCCCTTGGTCAACGTGAAAGCACACACCGCCTTCCGAACGTCGCTCACAATCCGTCTTGAACAAATGGGTCTTCCAGGTATCGTATGCTAGAGATTTTTTTGGGAAACTGTACTGACTATTCAATATTTATGTTTTAACAGTTTTAACAATTCTCCCCAACATCTTCTCTCCATCTCCCAAGACCAACTTAATTGTCCCTCACCAAGAAAAACCTTCTGCTAATTAGATGGCGCACATTCTGCATCATCCTTTATCTTCAACAATAACCCAAACAGGCTGAAAGCAGAATAAACAGTTCTCACGGAGCTGCTAAATGAAATACCTACAACATAACAGTAAAGATGGGAACCAGGGCATGACACATGCATGCTTCATTGAGGTTTCTCCTCAGCCTCCACTGCTCCAAAGAATACAATCCAAGTTTGTCCAACCTCTCCTCGTAGCACATGCCATCTGATCCAGTTATCATCTTCAGCACCTCCTCACTAGATTGTCTAGTCTTTATCAAATAACTTCTAGTGAGAGCTCACGATAGTGAGGCTGTCTGCCACTTTTCTGCCATTACGCTTTCTATACAAGTCCTATCACTCAAAGGTTAAACAGAGAACTACTGCCACACACTCTTGGTATTTGGAAGTTGTCATTCGATGACATGCAATCTACTTATCAACAAAGAACGGACAACAATCAACTTCATGAGTCAATTTCTAAACTAATACTGCAATTCAACAAAGAAACCAGTAACTCAAAAGTGGAGGATGGTTTTTCTTATCCATGTGTATGACTATTTCAGCTCCTGAATGAATGTGAGTAAGTTGTCCCACGCGAACGTACTGCTTTATTTGCCGAATGGAATTGAATGTACAGTCATTAGTGAACAGTCTCAATTCTGCCACAAGAAAGCAGCATCCTTCATCAAGGACCGCCTCCATCCAAGCCATTCTCCCTTCTCGCTGTCAGTGGGAAGGAGAATTAAGTCCCATACCCTTCAACCATCCGGCTTCTGAACCTACATAGATAACTTCAATCACCTCAGTGCTGAACTGATTCCACAATCTATGGACTTGCTTTCATGGCATCTGCACTCATGTTCTCAGTAATATTTCTTCTTTTTTTATTGGTACTTGCAGTTTGTCATTTGCACATTGGTTGTTTGTCAGTCTTGTGTGTAGTTTTTCATTGACTCTTTTGTATATTTTTGTTCTAATGCAGGGGTTCCCAACCTTTTTTATGCCATGGAACAATATATTAAGCAAGGAGTCTGTGGACCCAGGCTGGGAGCCCCTGTTCTACCCCGCTGAGATCCATCTGTAAGAAGATGGATCTCAGAGGAGTATAAGGTGACATATACATACTTTGATAGTAAATTTACTTTGAACTTTGAACGTTGGAGGGTTGATGATCCTATCTTCCCACTGAGGACATTCTATAGCCTGAAGTGTGGCCAAATTAAGACTTGTGAGAGTATCATGTAAAGACAGTAGAATTGAATGAGCTGAAGTCAATTGAGACAGTAAATTTGGAGTTTAACATATTGACTGTATCTTAAAGTAGACATTCTGCAAAATAAATAAAAATATTTTTCATTATTCTGCAAAGAAATAATGTAATGACCTCTAGAGTGTTTGCATCATTTGGTAAACTGGTCTAGTTTATGCTTTGATGTCAAATGCTGCATTTTATTATTAATAACATAATTAATTATTTGCTTTTTGGATTCAAGAAAGTAAATATTACTCTTTAGCGTTCACTGAATATTTTTGAAGAATAACTAACAGAAATAGGAAATTGCTCTCCCTATTAGAGCAGATGACTGATTTCCATTCTGTTTCTTGTTTGTTAAGAGGTGGTTAATGAAGTCTATATGGAGATAAATTTGACAAACTTTTACAGGTGAGACAGGTGATGGCTGATAGGGTGAAGGAATTTTCCCATTTTCAGTGGCTGTAGGCTATGGATTCTCAGGTGATATATCATGTTACATTTCTCCATGGAAAGTTTGGGCATATCATTTCTGTTCTTCTGTTCACCTGTACTAATGACAAAACTTGGAATTGTGTATCTATTATGGGAGACTGATATCGAGCATACAAATATTCCTAATGTAGCCAACCTCTACTGTATATTGGTGGGAAGAAATCTGGAGTATTACCAACAATGCTATCCAGATTTCGTTACCCAAAACGATACTAGAATTCAGGACCAGTACAGACTTTCCAAAAACATGCAGAAGATGCATTTTTTAATACAATATATAGGAAAAGACACAGCAGTCTTGTGTTTAAATTGGGGGACCACTTTGAGCCACTTTGCTCCATCTGCGCAAGAAAAAAAGCCAGGAATTTTTTAATGGTCAAATATTTTAATTCCAATCCCCATTCCCATTTCAATATGTTGGTTCATGACCTCCTCTTCCTCCAAGATGAGGCCACTGTTGGGTTGAAGGAGCAACTGTTCATATTCCATTTAGCTAGCCTTCAACCTGATGGTATGAACATTGCATTCTCCAACTTCTAGTAATTTTCTCATACCACTTTCCTCTTTCACAACTCTGGCCTCTTACCTCTTCTCCTGACCTGCCTATCACCTTCCCTTGGTGCCCCTCCTCCTTTCCTTTCTCTGCTTTCTTGTTCTTCAGTCCTTTACCTTTTGCACCTATGGCCTTCCAGCTTCTTATTTCACCTCTCCCCCTACCCACCTGGTTTCACCCGTTCAACATCTAACTTATCCTCCTTCATTCCCCCCAACAACCTTCTTATTTTGGCATTTTCCCGCTTCCTTTCCAGTCCTGATGAAGGGTCTTGGCCCGAAACATCAACTCGAAACTATAAATGTTACCTGACCTAATGAGTTCCTCCAGTGTTGTGCGTGAGTTAATCTTGTGTTTGTCTCTGTTGCTAGATGTTAGCTTTCAATAGATATACTGTTAAATGAGTTGTCAGTTGCCTTTTATTTTATCTTCCCTGCTTTTACTGTTTCCATGAAAGCTTAAATCTTAAAGGCCAAAGACTCCCAGAACAATAATACAAAATGGTAATTGATTGCTACCTGCTTTTTTTTTCTCTTCCTAGGGTCATATTCAGTGTCAAACATGATTGACAGTTATGTTTCAGGCTTTCATCCATACTTTACCTGAAGTCTAAAATCAATATTAAAAATTTTTTAAATGATATGCATAAACCAATCATTAGATTGAAGTTGTTCAACTGGGAATTCTTGCTACAATTGATTTATGCTATTGGAAATAAAATAACGTGGATATGCTCTGAGCAGTGCACACTCAAGTATTGAATAATTCATAAGTTCACTATTTTACAAGTTTCTTATCTCCAAATGCAAATGACTTGTGACATAATGGGTAAAATATAGTTCCCTTTGAATGCTTTGGCTTGGGTGACATCATGCCGGCCATCCGCCCGGGGAGGCTGTTTTGTATTCAAAATGGTGAAGCTGGCATTATGAGATGATGAGCTTCTTGATGCTTTATTTCATAGCAAAGTTTGATATCTCAGAATACTGTATCAGGAACCGTGGTGTATAAAGGCTGTAATAAATCTAGTCAAGAAGAAAAGAAAAGCTTACAAAAGGTTCAGAGAGCTAGGTAATGTTAGAGATCCTGAAGATTATAAGGCTGATAGGAACGAGCTTAAGAATGAAATTCGGAGAGCCAGAAGGGGTCATGAGAAGGGCTTGATGGCCAGGATTAAGGAACACCCCAAGGCATTCTACCAGTATGTGAAGAGCAAGAGGATAAGATGTGAAAGAATAGGTCCTATCAAATGTGACAGTGGGAAAGTGTGTACGGAACCAGAGGAAATAGCAGAGGTACTTAATGAATACTTCAGTATTCACTATGGAAAAAGATCTTGGTGATTGTAGTGATGACTTGCAGCAGACTGAAAAGCTTGAGCATGTAGATATTAAGAAAGAGGATGTGCTGGAGCTTTTGGAAAGCATCAAGTTGGGTAAGTTGCCGGGACCAGATGAGATGTACCTTAGGCTACTGTGTGTTGAGGGAAGAGATTGCTGAGCCTCTGGCAATGATCTTTGCATCATCAATGGCGACGGGAGAGGTTGCGGAGGATTGGAGGATTGCAGATGTTGTTCCTTTATTTAAGAAAGGGAGTTGAGATAGCCCAGGAAATTGTAGAGCAGAGAATCTTACCTCAGTGTTTGGTGAGTTGATAGAGAAGATCCTGAGAGGCAAGATTTATGAACATCTGGCGAGGTATAATATGATTAGGAGTAGTCAGCATGGCTTTGTCAAGGGCAGGTCATGCCCTACGAGGCTGATTGACTTTTTTGAGGATGTGACTAAACACGTTGATGAAGAAAGAGCAGTAGGTGTAGTATATATGGATTTCAGCAAGCCATTTGATAAGGAACCCCATGCAAGGCTTACTGAGAAAGTAAGTAGGCATGCGATCCAAGGGGACATTGCTTTGTGGATCCAGAAATGGCTTGCCCACTGAAGGCAAAGAGTGGCTGTAGACGGGTCATATTCTGCATGGAGGTCAGTTACCAGTGGGGTGTCTCAGAGATCTGTTCTGGGACCCTTACTGTTCATGATTTTCATAAATGACCTGGATGAGGAAGTGGAGGGATGGGTTAGTAAGTTTGCTGATAACACTAAGGTTGGAGGTGTTGTGGATAGCATGGAGGGCTGTCAGAGGTTACAGTGGGACATCAATAGGATGCAAAACAGGGCTGAGAAGTGGCAAATGAAGTTCAACCCAGATGAGTGTAAGGTGGTTCATTTTGATAGGTCAAATATGATGGCAGAATATAGTATTAGTGGTAAGACTCTTGGCAGTGCGAAGGATCACAGGGATCTTGGGGTCCGAGTCCATAGGACGCTCAAAGCAGCTGAGCAGGTTGACTCTGTGGTTGATGAAGGTGTATTGGCCTTCATCAATCGTGGGATTCAGTTTAGGAGCTAAGAGGTAATGTTGCAGCTATATAGGACCCTGGTCAGACCCCATTTGGAGTACTGTGCTCAGTTCTGGTTGCCTCACTACAGGAAGGATGTGGAAGCCATAGAAAGGGAGCAGAGGAGATTTACAAGGATGTTGCCTGGATTGGGGAGCATGCCTTATGAGAATAGGTTGAGTGAACTCGGCCTTTTCTCCTTGGAGCGAAGGAGTATGAGAGGTGACCTGATAGAGGTGTATAAGATGATGAGAGGCATTGATCATGTGGATAATCGGAGGCTTTTTCCCAGGGCTGAAATGGTTGTCACAAGAGGACACAGGTTTAAGGTGCTGGGGAGTAGGTACAGAGGAGATGTCAGGGGTAAGTTTTTTACTCAGAGAGTGGTGAGTGCATCGAATGGCCTGCCGGTAACGGTGGTAGAGGTGGATACGATAGGGTCTTTTAAGAGACTTTTAGATAGGTACATGGAGCTTAGTAAAATAGGGGGCTATGGTTAAGCCTAGTAATTTCTAAGGTAGGGACATTTTTGGCACAACTTTGTGGGCCAAAGGGCCTGTATTGTGCTGTAGGTTTTCTATGTTTCTATTTGATGCTTGAGGTTTCCTTCCAAATTTCTTTGATAGCAATATTTGTAAGTGGGAGCCCTTTCAGGCAGGAACATTTTTTAATAATGGGTTTAACGCTTTATGCGGTGGAGTGTGAATGACTTTGAAATATTGAGTTGGTTTGACGACAAAGGCCTTTAGTTAAAGAAGTAATGATGGATGATTTATGATTAGATGGTCATTTGTAATGTATCAGTTCATATCAGTGACAGATTCTGTCATTTATAATAAATTCTGCATGCCAGAACAAAGTTTAAATGTGTGAAGAAAACCATATATTTGCTGTAGAATTAATTGGCCTGCCAGAGGAGGAAGCTTTGTCATTTTCTTCATCCCTTCCACAATGCTCTACATTCATACAGTCATCATTTTGGTTTGCTGTATTCTTCTGTAATTGGCAATGCTACTTTAGTTTCTTGCTCAAGTTTTAGGTGTGACCTTGGGAAAGTTTGGTGGTCTGTTATTCCAATGGAACAGAAAATGATTGAATAAGATTCAATAGGATTGCTCTGAAGGATTGTTGAATTGAAAATGGCAGCAAAAGCAAAAAACACGATCAGAAAAATTCGACCTTTGAAAGAAGTAACTCGCACTGAAAGTTTGCAACTAACTAAAAAGGCAAGTGTTCTGAGTGAGAAAATGCCATCCGCCATTAAAGCCTGTTTTATTCCCCATGGATAATACAATATTCTTCTGTAACTAATGTGGCATTGTATAGAATGATCTTTTCAACATGACAACTGTAACTACACTTCAAAAGTACATCATTTGTTGTTGGGCACATAGAATATCCCAAGGTTATAAAAGATGGTCAAGAAATCAAAGACTTTTTTTATGTATTAGCTTCTGGCAAACAAAATGAATATCTTGATGGAGAATTCTAAAAAAAGGGTAATTCTTAGCCTCCACTTTCAAAGATAAATCAAGTTAAATTTCAACACCATCTTTTAATAATGCATTTTATAGAATTGGAACTGCTGCATTGTATAGCATTTTCAACATATCATTAGTATAACCTTTCCTACATAATTAATTTCATATTCACATTTTATAGAAAACATTTTTGAATCTAATCTTACTTGAAACTTGTTAATTATGTTATTATCTCCCTAACACATTCAGATTTAATATGCAATAAAACAAAATAAGTGTTTTGTCAAATGCAGCTTTCCTTATCGTTAATTTGTGAATTTAAAATTTTATGACTTTTTTTGGTCTAAGTCTAAATGCGAGATGATACAGTGGTACAGTGCACTTTTTGATGTTCCAAGTATTTTGTTGCCTAGACTGGCATCATGTTAACTGCCAGCCTTTCTGGCATTTCAATATTGAAAATAGAAAGTGTCCATCAATTTTAAAAAGTCTATTATATATTTAAACATAGCTGTACAGCACAGATCAGAGCATGTCACCATTACTCATATTCTGGATTAAATGACCCCCTTGAATGTGTACCATCGATTATTTTCATCCTTTTGACAATGACAGTGTTAATTATCAATGCAAAGTATATCAATCTGGGCAGTTCCACAGAAATTATAAATCATTCCTTTGAAATGTGTTAGAAACTCCGAATTGTAATTGTTCTCTTTGAAATCCCATCAAAAATATCCTTTGGAAGGTGAATGTCAGGACGTTCAACATACCACTAGTGTGGTGGAAGAGTTTGCAATACAAGTATGAAACCCTATTTTCCAGACAGAGGTTGGAGAGCACACTGCTTCCTGACTAACTTGCTGGTCTCAGCATAGAGGGTCGTCTATGTTCTTAACACTAACCTTGGTCCAACTCCTTCAGTCTTACCTGATTTCGGCAGTGACTTCCCAATTGTCATTTTGAATGCTGAAGTTCTTAAAATTAGGTCTTTCTCTGCTTCAGAACTGCCATAGGAGATGTTCTAGACCATATTTTATGGCAAGTGATCTTGTGGCCTGAGATCCACCTCACACTGCCATTGAAACCCATGACCAATGAGCACAAATGGTGGTTTGGTTCTCTCATGAGAGCTTTTTGTGTCCTAAAATCATTTTTTTTCCCTGAGGAGAAAAGGTTGAAACAGTCCATCTCCAGTCCTACATTGAGCATATGAAAAAGGGTTTTCATGGGCATAGATTACTAAGGACATGAGAAAGTCTGCAGATGCTGGAGGAACTCAGCAATTGAGGGCAGCATCCATGGAAATGAATAAACAGTTGATGTTTTGGACTGAGATCCTTCTTTAGGACTGAGAAGGAAGGAGGAAGCCATCAGAATAAAAAAGCAGGGAAGGGGAAGGAGGATAGTTAGAAGGTGGTAGGTAGAACCAGGTGGGTTAGAATGATAAAGTGTTGGAGAAGAAGGAATCTGACAGGAGAGGAGAGTGGACCATAGGACAAAGGGAAGGAGGGAGGGAACCCAGGGGGAGGTGATAGAAGAGGTAAAAGGCCAAAGTGGGGAATAGAAGAGGAGGGGAGTGGGAGGGATTTTTTTGACTGGAAGGAGTAATTGATATCAGGTTGCCATCTTACTTGCAACACTTTGTTGTTGCAGACATATGATGTAGGTTGTACTGAAGAGTCTGGGATCCAGACAATGATTAAAACCTCAGAAATATAGGGTAGGCTATTTGTACTCTGACGGAGGGCTCACGGATTTTCAAGTCAAGTTGACTATTGAGACTATAGAAGATGGTAAGAGTTGAAATCAGTTGAAGGGTGTTTGCCTGAAATGTTGACTTTTTATTTCTCTCCATGGATGCTGCCTGATTTGCTGATTTCCTCCTGCATTTTGTGATTGTTGCTGTGGGAAGAGTAAACTGGAAATGAAGAAATAATCCACATTATCCAGAACTTATTTATTATTGTACATTTTATGCTGGATGTTACCTGACAACTGTTTCCATGCAAATCTGGATGTATCCCATAGATTTCAAATGCAGGTTTATATTTTTGGTTTTATCTGATATCAGAGCAAGTTCTTAGGTTTGTGGTGTTTTTGTCACTATTCAGTTAGCTAAATGTTCATGTGTTCATGTTTCATAACTGTTTTTATCTAGCCTGATATGTAGATACATTTGCAACTTAATAGTCCTTGTTTCTAATGAAAGAATTTCCACTGACAACTAGAAAGGGAAAGCAATTCAAATGTATCAAGTTTCTTTCTCCATCCTTGGTGGAATATGAACACCCCACCAAAGATAGGAAGAGTGAGACTTGGAGGAGATCAACCATGGTCATATTGAAAGGCATGGCAAGATTGAGAAGGCCAGATGGCCTACTCCTATTTTCCTGTGTTCTTTAAAGGAGACAAAGGAAGGTTAGATGAAGTAATATACAAAGGAAAAATGAGAAACTCAAGTGGTTTGTGACAAGCTGAAGATTGCAGATCTGTATTCTCTAGTGCTGAAAAAATGAGGGCAAACACTGAGGAGAAAAGTTTATAAAACGCCAACAGGACAGATGCAGTGAAGATGCTTCTTCTAGCTTAGGAGTCTAGAGCTGAGAATAAGATCTCGGAATTTTCAGATTAAAACCATGTGAAAGTAGAGAATCTTTGGAAATCACCACCATGATGCAGTGAACACTCTGACAATTTAAGATGAAGGTGAGTAGACTTTGGAGACCCAAAGGGTATGGGGGTTGGGCATGACTGTGGATTTGTAGTAGAGAATCAGATACTGTAGTTTTTGACCTCCTTGCATGGGATTTGAATGCTGCTGGAGGTGTCAACATTAATTGTCCATGAAATGAAATGAAGTTGCAATTAAAACTCAACTACAAGGAAGACTCTAGAGTCATGTACAAGGCAGACTGGATAAAGATGGCAGATTTTCATCTGTGATGGACATTAGTGACTTGGATGGTTTTTTAAGCAATTGTCTGGTGGCTTCATGCCTGTAGTTGCTTAATTACACACAGTGGGGTTCCAATTCATGTCTCTGCATCAATAATCTAATCCTCTCAATGTTATATGTGTGAATATAGGGCAGGTTCAAAGGAGTTTGACAAACGAGAGAAAGTCTGCAGATGTTGGAAATCCAAAGCAGCCACATATAAAATGCTGGAGGCACTCAGCAGCCAGGCAGCATCTATGGAAAAGAGTAAACAGTCAACGTTTCAGGCCAAGACCCTTCTTCAGGACTGAAAAGGAAGGGGGAAGATGCCAGAATAAAAATATAGGGAGGGGGGAGGCTAGCTGGAAGGAGATAGGTGAAGCCAAGTAGGTAGGAAAAGTGAGGGGCTGGAGAAGGAGGAATCTGATAAGAGAGAAGAGTGCACGATAGGAGAAAGTGAAAGAGGAGGGGACCCAAAGGGAGGTGATAGGTAGGTGAGAAGAGGTATTAGGTTAGAATGGGGAATTGAAGAAGATGGGAGGGGGAGGGATTTTTTTTACTGGAAGGAGAAATAAATATTCATACCATCAGGGTAGAGGATATCCAGATGAAATATGAGGTGTTGCTCCTCCACCCTGAGGTTGGCCTAATGTTGACACAAGTGGAGGCCTCTGACCAACGTATTGAAGTGAGAAAGGGGGGTGACCTTAGCAGGTTTGCAGGCAAACGTTACCTCACTTGGAAGGACTGTTTGGGGACCTGAATGGAGCGAGGGAGGAGGTGAATAGGTAGGTGTGGCACTTAGACTGCTTGCAGGGATAAGGGGCGGGTGAGATTAGTGGGGAGGGACAAGGGACAAGGGAGTAATGGAGGGAGTGAACCCAGCAGAAAGTGGAGTGGGGGGGGGGGAAGGTAAGGATATGTTTAGTGGTAGGATTCCTTTGGAGATGGTGGAAGTTGCGGTGGATGATGTGTAGGATGTGGTGGCTCATGAGGTGGTAGGTAAGGACAAGAGCAATTCTATCACTGTTAAGGTGGCAGGAAGATGGGGTGAGTGCAGATGTTCAGGAAATGGAGGAGATGCAGTTGAGGGCAGCATCCTAATGATAAAGTTTAACTGATGCATCTAACCATCCTGGTTAAGGTGTCTTTCAAACTCCTAATGACATTCCATCCTGTCTTTTCTCTTATTCCATCCCTGTCCAAAGCACCAAAGCAATACAAGAAATCTGTCACAGTGTCCTTCATTTCTTACAAAGGTATTTCAAAGTCTCTTTCATTTCTTTGCCACAATTAATGTATTTGTAGTGCAATAAAATAAAATAAAAAGCACAAGAGATTTTGCAAATGCTGGAAATCTTAAGCATCACACACAGAATAATGGAGGAACATAGAAGGTCAGGTGTCATCTCTGGAATGGAATAAACAGTTGACATTTTTGGGCAGAGACATTTCATCAGGACTAGAAAGGAAAGAGATAGAAGCTGGAAAAGCTGGGGAAAGGGCAGAAGCAAAACTTCTGTCTCCTTGTTCTGGCCTCTGTCCCCTTCCTTTACCGGTGCAGATGAAGGGTCTCTGCCTGAAACATCGACTGTTTATTCCCCTTTATAAATACTACCTGACCAGCTGAGTTCCTCCAGCAGTTTGTGTGTGTTGCTAAGCAAAATAAGAGATGCTTTTTAAAATCTTTGACTTCTCACCCTAACAACTGTGTCTAAAGCAAGTGTTCCCAACCTTTTTTATGCCATGAGCCTCTACTATTAGCCGAGGGGTCTGTGCACTCCAGGTTGGAGTGCCTATAGTCTAAACCTACTTGCTTCATGAATGTATTATAAGTTTCTCCTGGCACTGATATTAAAGTTCAAAGTAAAACTTGTATCAGAGTACGTACACATCACCACATACAGCCCTGAGATTGTTTTTCCTGTTAGCATACTCAGCAAGTCTATAGAACAGTAACTGTGATAGGATTAATGAAAGAGCAAGAGCATAGAAGACAACTAAATGTCCAGATGTGAATCTAAATAACTTGCAATAAGTAATAAGAGCTTGGAATAACAAGATAAAGAGTCCTTCAAGTGAGATCATTGGAAAGGAACCCTACCATGAAACATATCCCCTCAGTAGATGAATGTAGCTATATTCTTTTGGTCAAGCAATTTGCTACCGAGCTGCCTTACCGCTAATCCATTTTGTTCATCCTAACTACAGTATATGTAGAGTAAGTGATTAGTTGTGCCTGCATAGGATCTCCATCATGCTCCTTTCTCTGCGGTTTGCAGCTGTGGGATTCCGGAGCTTGCTGATGTGTGTGCACTGCAGCTCGCTGGCCACTCTTTGCAGGATTGCAGCACAATCCTACCCCACACCTTTGCATGACTTCTTTGCTTTGAATGCCCTCTGTTCATCTCCCACTTATATTAACATAATTTATTTGCTCTAGATTATTTTGCATGCTAAAACTTGACTGTTCACAATTAATCTGATTTTATGCCTCTGCAGTTTAATTGGATTTATATTCACTAATTTAGCTTTAGCTTGCAGAGGATCCTGCCTTTCCTTCTTTATTCTTTCTGGCTGATTTGATATCCTCATCTCATTCCTTGTAAGCTTAACAGACTCTTTACTTATATACCCTGATTTTACCACTTCATTAGCTGCCTTCCTCTTTGGATATAGCTCATCCTTGCTCATCCCTTCAGGCAATGTATATACAGAATCTCTGTTTGTGATCAGGCTATTTTGGCCAGATGCTAAGCTTGCTCATCTTCTAATCCAACCAAATCTATGCAAGTTCTTGCCTGTCAACGTCCAACTCTAAGTCTCCATTGTGAGACGTGGAAATGGGTAAGGCCTGCCAGCAGGGCTCTGGAGAAGCTGTATCGGCCATTCCACTGTAGAGTGGGTACAATGGAGTTCAGAAACATTGACAAATTCCAACTGTACAGTTGACTTTGGATAATGGTGATGGAAGGCCAGCAATGGCCTACACTCCACTGGGAGCTAAGTGCCTAAGAAGAAAAAGAAGACATGAAAGTTCTGGCCATTAAAACTTCCCATATTTTAGGCTTCCACAAGAACAATCATTTTGGTTACTTCCTCTCATCAGCTATGACCTCTAGGGAAGCCACAACAATCAGGTTGACAACATGTCTGTCTCTCACATCATGGTCAAGTTAATCTTAATTGTGTCCTAAATTAAATTGCAGATCTCTGTCACTTGCTCCAAGACACTTTATATTTTGCAGGTCGACTATCCAGCGCTTCTAGCTTCTCCATAGGAAGTGAAACCTGTAAGTTTGTTAAATGGGTGTCTATACTCTGGCTCTTCTGCACTGTGGGTGCCGTGGTAGCACAACAGTGAGTATGACTCTATTTCAGGAGGGGGCGTTGAAGTTTGGAGTTCAATTCCATTGCAGTCTGTACGGAGTCTCTGAGGTTTTCCGTGTGGAGTGCGTGGTTTTCTCCAGGTACACTGGTTTTCTCCCACAGTCCAAAGGCGTATCAGGTAAGTTAATTGGTCATTGAAATTTGTCCTGTGATTAGGTTAGGGTTAATCAGGGTTGTTGGGGGCTGCTGAGATGGCATGGCTCGAAGGGCAGGAACTTTTCCTACCTGCTTGGCTTCACCTATCACCTTCCAGCTAGCCTCCCCCTCCCTATATTTTTATTCTGGCATCTTCCCCCTTCCATATTCTGTTGATAAGACATAGGAGCAGTAATAGGCCATTTGCCCCATCGAGTCTGCTCCACCAATCCACCATGGCTGATTTATTAACCCTCTCAACCCCATCTACCTAACTTTTCCTTATAACCTTTGATACTCTGACTAGTTAAGAAAACATCAAAATTCGCTTTAAATATACCCAATGACTTGGCCTCCACAGCCATCTGTGGCACTTGATTCCAGAGATTCACAACCCCCGGCTAAAGAAATTGCTCCTCATCTGTTTTACAGTGTTGTCCTTCTATTCTGAGCCTGTGTCCTCTGGGCTTAGACTCTCCAACTATAGGAAACATCCTCTCCATACCCACTCTATCTAGGTCTTTTGATATTCGATAGATTTCAATGAGATCTCCCAGAACCATCAAATGCTCTTCAAGTATTAACTCCGTCATTTCCAGATCATTCCCATAAGCCGCTTCTTCCACCACATCCTTTCTTAGATAATGAGCCCAAACCTACTCACAATACTCCAAGTGTGATTTGGCCAGTGCCTTATAAAGCCTCAGCATTATGTCCTTGCTTTTATATAACCATATAACATATAATAATTACAGCATGGAAATAGGCCATCTCGGCCCTTCTAGTCTGTGCCAAATTTTATATTCTAATCCTATAAAAATAAATGCTAATATTGTATTTGCTCTCCTTACAACTGACTGAACTGCAAGTTACCCTTTAGGGAATCTTACTTGAGGACTCCCAATTCTCTTTGCACCTTTGATTTCTGTTTTTTTTCGCTGTTTGGGAAATAGTCTGCACCTTTATTCCTTTCTATGAATAAAGAAATACATATTATGAATAATGTCAGAATGACAAATGATTTCTTTATATTTATCCACCCATTGTTACAAGTAATGCTAGTTATCATCTTATTCCCTTTCTCCACACTAGTCTATTATTCCATGCCAAATAATATGCCAGCAATATTCACCAGCCTATTCAAATCCAGCTGTGCTTGGTTCAGTTGTCTCTTGTTTCTTGCATTATCTTCAAACACACAGAACTTTCATCCCCACTTTGAAGCTATTAATATACAATGTAAATAATAAAGTCTCAAACATTTCCTACTAATTAAATTACTTAACTCTAGTATAGCTACATATAAAACATAGAACTACATCTAAAACATCTTGATGTGGCCTCCTCTACACTAGTGAGACCTATTGTAGATTGAGGGTCTGCTTCATTAAGCTCCACTTCTTGATTGACCAAAAGTGAGAATTTCCCAATGGTCAAACATTTTAATTCTGATTCTCATTCCCATTCCACATGCCCATCCATGGCCTGCTCTTGTGCCAGGATGAGGCCATCCTCAGGGTGGAGGAGTAACATCTTATATTGTGTATTGGTAGCTTCCAACTTGATGGCATGAATATTGATTGCTCCTTCTGGTAGAAAAAAATTCCCTCCCTCTCCCCTCTTTCTCTATTCCCCACTTTAGCTTAACTCTTCTCTCCTGCTCCTGCGTCACCTCATCATTTCCTTTCCACTTTGCTCCACTCTCCTCTCCTATCATATTCCTTCCTCTCCAGCTCTTTATCTTTCCTACCCTCCTGGCTTTACCTATTACCTTCTAGCTGTCCTCCTTCCCCCCAACCTTTTTATTCTGTTGTCTTCCCTTTTCCTTTCCAGACCTGAAGAAGAGCCTCAGCCCAAAATGTTGACTATTTCTTCATTTCTGTAGATACTGCCTGACCTGCTGAGTTCTTTCAACATTTTGTGTGAGTTGCTTTGGATTTCCAGCAGCTGCAGACTTTCTCAAGTTGATGTGCAATTACTGTTCCCTTCATTTGATTGTGTCCATTATTGATCCATTCTGCATGCCCCCCCCCCCCCCCCCATATTCCATTCCTTCAAATCTTCTGGAGCAGTCTACAATGGATTGTGGTAACTGGTGCTATTAAAAACAAGCTATAATCAACTATATCCTGTCAAATGTGTGGAATCTTCATTCTGCAAGTTAGCCATCTCTATTGCCGTGAAGGTGTGATACTGCATTTATTAGCTCCTGTTTGAATTTTAACCTTTTGTTGTTGAGATGGTGGATTTGAGCAAGTTCAACTGATTACTGAGCAGGTCTTGTTTATTGGAAATAGTGTTATCTCAGCTTGAGTGGTGAATGCATCTAAAATGTGTTGATCTCTGCTGGAAAACAAGTCACACATGCTGTTCCTTGCAACTTGTTATGCAATGTTTTTAATTCAGTTGTTTGACATATCTGTCTTTACATTCCCCAAATCTGTTCAAAGTGTTTAATATGGAATGCAATGCTCAACAAGAAGGATTTCTGTTTGACATCTTGTGTATTGGATGTTAAATTATAAAGTGTCATTCCTGATGCTGGGCCAGTTTTCTTGCAACAATTGTGGACTTTGAGAAAATTCATCATGCCAGTGAGTCATAATCCAGTGTCACTTCTGAAGTTCTTCAAAATTGTATGACTTTTCTTCACAATAGATTTGTTGTGTACAATCTATCATCACATCATCAAAGACATCATAAGAAAACGTGATGTTGCGACTGTTATTTAAACTGTCATGTCCTGCATTGTCTTTGAGATCTTTGAGTTAATGATAAGTTACATTATACAAACAGCAGTCAAAATAAATCATTTCAAAGCATGAGTTCATGAGATTTTAAGATGCATTCTTCATGAAAACATGGCCTAAGGATAAAGAAAATCTGGCGCTCATTGATGTCACTCTGCTCTGGATGTATTAACAATTATTTCAAGCACTTAACAACTTGTTTAATTTGAAAATGATTGCCAGACTGACAAAAGAGGGCAGGGATTTGCTGAGATGACTGTATCTTGTTCTCTAAGTACTGATAGAGCAGAGAATTCTCCTGGGGAATGTAGCAAGATTACATTTCTTCCTGCCAGGTCCCCTCTCTCACCCTGCCACAATCCTCTCTCTCTTCCCACTGGACCTTCACCTCCATCTCCCAACCTGACCCCCAAACCATTACATCCATACCCCTCTCTCCGCCAGCCTCTCCACACGCTCCCTCAAACCTTGTCCGGCATCCACAAAATCTGAGCGCTCATTCCCGACAATCCAACACCCTCCCCAAACCAACCATAAGTAATAAGCCCACCACCCCCACGTGCTTATCATATCCATAGCCCTAAACCTTATGATGGCTGTAAAGAAGACAAAAATCCCAATAAAGGCAAGTTTTGGACCAGTTTAATGAAGATGTGAGCCAGATCCAAAAGGCAGCGTC